>NC_071576.1:1587673-1940173 GCF_024509145.1 Vidua macroura
ACACCTCCCACTATCCCAGCTTGCTCCAAGCTCCACCCATAAACAGGAATTTCCAAACACGACCCCTCAAAGATTCCCATTCAGCATTTCATGCTTAAATCAGCTTTTATCAACCTCTCTCTTCAGCTGGGAAATGAAAGAATTCCGAGCTCCTTTTCCAGGCTTAAAAAACACGGATCAGAGATGGGAGATATGCGCACGGCACATTAGGGTGGATTTGGCGTCCTTATCTCCCTGCTTTTGAAATATTTAGGCTTTGTTTGCTCCTCCATTTGCTGCAGGATATTGGATCATCCATTCCACGTTTGCCTTTCCACGGCAAAATTCCTGAAGCACGGGAAGCTTTAGTCTCCTGGAAAAATAACATTATATCGATAACTAAGCCGCTTTTCACGAGTTACATTAAATCAAGGCTTTTGCTGATAACATTAATGATTGTGCAGAGCCTGGATTAGGTGGGAATTAGAGCAAATCCTGCTTTTCCTATTGTCAAATGGGAAAATTGACTTGCCTTCCTCAAGGGCTCCTTAAAACCAAAGGAAAAATAGTCCAGAATTTGGAAACTCCACCTCTAGAAAGAAATGCAACTTCTTTGCCTTCCAGCAGGGGCAGGAGCAGGGGCTGGGAAGGGTTCTCACCTCTCCATTGGCCAGAACAAGGAGAGGGACAGCATTCCAAGGGTTTTGGTGGATCCTTCGGGAGGGGGACTGATACATTTTGTCCAGAGAACCGCAGTGTTCGTTTTCACCTGGTTTGGGCTCCTTCTGAGGCTGAAACCCTCAAAAGGCTGAGTTCCTCAACCCTCTCCTGCAGATTGTGGTGTCTCACATGGATGCGGGTTCATGGAGAAGTCTGGGAAGAGCAGAGGGATTCAAGGAACACTTTGAGGACCATAAAGCGTCCCTTGAAGCCCTCCGTGGTGAACCGTCAATAATCTGCTCCTACTGAATTTCAGAAGTGCTCCAGTTTCCTCTCACTGGTGTAACTGGGAAGCTGTTTCAGAGTCTCCCTGCTCCTGGTGTCCCAAACTTCTTTGGAATTGGAGTTCGTTCCCGTTTAGGCCATCAGGAAGCCGTGTGGCATTGCAGTTTTCCAGCCACTGTCACCCTGAGCCCTTTGGAAGGAGAACAGGATTGCTCCTCACCCTCCACCTCTGCTGGGACATCTCTGCACGTGCTGGTTGCCTCATGTCTGATCCCATCTGGATTTGGGTACTCTCTGTGCTCCTCAAATCCCTTCTCCATGGAAGAAATTTCCTGGTTTTTTTTCAGGAGCCAACCACTTCAAGGAGATTCTATACCAGGTGGTTCTTTCAATCATCCTTGGAATGCTCTTCTGACCTTGCTCACTTTGTTCATGTCCCAAAATCTTCCATCCTGGCTCCTCACAGGCCTCAGACAGATCCTTTTCCAACCCAACCTATCCCACGATTCCATGATTTTTGGTTAATGTGAAAAAAAAAACCCACGGAGAGCACAGTCCTGGCTTCACTCTGTGGAAAAACACTCCGTCCACAGAAAGCCAAATCTCTGGAGCATCCACACGTTATCCAATATAAAAGGAGCAAAACCGAATCAAAAATAATTTGGTTTTAAAAGGTGGGACACCTCAGCCTGCTTGGCTGAGCTATCAAAAAACACCCAGAGCAGCTGTTTTCCAACATCAGTCATGTTTTTTAATATTTCCATTACTCAGGAAACCTCTCCTGGATGGTTTCTCTCTTCTCCTGCAGCTCCACTGCAATACTGGTGTTGGGAAAAGGCAAAAAGAACCAGTGCTGAGTTCTCTGTGGGTCAGCAGGGCAGCTGGGACAGAGAAAATCACTGTTAACCCTTTTTTAAGGAATTCTGGGACCTCTCCTGGTGATGTCCCAGGCTAATCCCTGGAGTGGGATTAGTATTTAGTAATTTTCATGGGTTTAAGAGAGCTTAAGTCTAAAGTTGTCTCAACCTTTTCCTAATTCCAGCCTAAAGCTCCCTCAGATTCCCTCAGGTCCTGCTTTCCCTTTTCTTCCTGGCTCCCAACTTTTGGAAATTCACCTTTAAGCCTTTTAACTTCTCATCCCAAACATCCACTTGAACTTCTGCGAGAAAGTGAATCAGAAAGGAGATTTTCCCTCATTGTGGAAAACATCCTGCTCAGAAATTCAAATGAAGGAACATTTATTCATCCCGGTACTCAGGCATGGAAATCTCTGCACTTGGAGTACAAACACAAAGTTCCCTTTTATTTTAATCTCTCTCCTGCAAATTAACAGAGTCCTAGCGTTTTCCAGATTCAAAACTCCAAGGATTAATCCCAGCTGGCAAACACAGCTTGGGAATCGTTTTGTGGCCCAAATATGACGATTAGAAAATGGAGATGAAAGAGGCAATTCCAAAAGAAACTTCTGTTCCTTCCCAGGACTAAAGAAGATAAGCCTTAACTACATGTGCATGCAAAAATGTAATTTGATTTATTTTCCCAACAGGAAAAACTCCTGGATATTGCTCTAGGTCTCAGAGAAGTGTGACTGGAGGATAAATAAAACCTCAGGGGTTCACTTGCTGATGAGGGCTGTAATTATTGATTAATCCTGATTTTGGGAGGCTTGGGAACAAGACTGTCTCTAAATAAACCACGGACAGAACGCCTCTCTCCCAGCATGGAATTCCAACGTCCCCTCTCCAGAACTGCCGGAGGTTTTCAGCCTTGCCAGGGGATAAATGTCATCCCTGGCAGGGGGGAGATGGAATAAATACCTCCAAGATTTTGGCAGAGAATTTTAATGAGGATTAAACCAGGCAGTTAAAATAAAAATGGAGAAAAAATGGAGAAAAAATTAAAGTAGATTTTCCAACCTGAACAGAGAGAGAGAGAGGCACTTGTGGTTTTTAGAGGAAAATGGATTTCTTGTTTAAATTATTATTATTATTTTAATTATGCATTTTAATATTATTAACATTTTTTATTATTTATTATCCTATTTATTAGTAGCAACAAGAGGCAAGTGCCCAGCTGTGTTTAGCACATTCCAGACATCCAGGGAAGGCTTATCCCAGCCCAAAAACTACACAATTACAACAAGAGACTTTGACTCCTTCAGATCCTTTTCATTCATTCCAGCCACTTGATCCCAGGGAAAAATCTGCCCAGTGGTGGATCAATTTCAAAATTTCAAATTGGGAATCTTGGCTTTTTGCTTTTGGAATCAGGCAATGTATCCATGCGGGAATATTGTGTTCCCACAGGAATTATGCTGCAATAACTGAAAAGGGGGTGAAAAGAATTTTTTTGACCTCTGATCATGGAGAGAAGGTGCCCACTACGAGGAAATCCCCTGGAGACAGGAGTACTGGGAACTGGGATTTATGGTCATCAATTTGAAAACCTCAGGGGTAAAACTGCAGGAAAATCCTGACACTGCTCAGATGGGAGGAAAGTAGGTTGGATATAAGGATTCCAGGGAAAGGTTCTTCCCCAGAGGCTGCTGGCACTGCCCAGGCTCCCCAGGGAATGGGCACAGCCCCGAGGCTGCCAGAGCTCCTGGAGAGTTTGCACAACACCCCCAGGGTGGGATTGCTGGGGGGTCTGTGCTGGGAAGGAGTTGGGCTCGATAACCCTTGGATGATCCCTTCCCACTCAGGATATTCCATGGTTTCATGACTGCCTGAGCTTTGGGCTCATCGTGGTCAGAAGTTTTGGGAAACATTTGGTGTCCATTTCCTTTGACATCTCCTCCCTCAAGATGTCTGGAAAGCTGTCAGGGTTTCAAATCTTTGACCTCTGGTGACACAGGGCTGGAAAAACCCCAAAATTCCACATGGAGAACATCCACACGCTGAGTTCTGCTTTGTAATGAGAATCACCGGAATTATCTGATGGGTGTGATCGGGTATTTGACAAGTGGGGATGTTTCTGAAACAGAAAATACTGCAAATATCCAGATTTCTGTGGAGAATTGAAAACACCTGGAAAATTCAGGTTGTTCTTGGTTTTCAGTGAGTTGCTTGGACAAGGGTGTGAGGTGGTTGGACAGATGGGAAGGAGCAACATTTGGGGTATCAAATTTTGATCAACGGCATCATCAATTGGGATATCATCATTTGAGATATCAAAACACGACCAACAGGATCATCATTTGGGATACCACCATTTGGGACATCATCATTTGGGACACCATCATTTGGGACACCATCATTTGGGATATCATCATTTGGGACACCACCATTTGGGTACCATCATTTGGGATATCATCATTTGGGATATCATCATTTGGGACACCATCATTTGGGATATCATCATTTGGGATATCATCATTTGGGACACCATCATTTGGGATATCATCATGTGGGACACCATCATTTGGGACATCATCATTTGGGACACCATCATTTGGGTACCATCATTTGGGATACCATCATTTGGGATATCATCATTTGGGATATCATCATTTGGGATACCATCATTTGGGTACCATCATTTGGGATATCATCATTTGGGATATCATCATTTGGGACACCATCATTTGGGATATCATCATTTGGGATATCATCATTTTGGATATCATCATTTGGGGTACCATCATTTGGGATATCATCATTTGGGATATCATCATTTGGGACACCATCATTTGGGACACCATCATTTGGGATATCATCATTTGGCACACCACCATTTGGGATATCATCATTTGGGATATCATCATTTGGGACACCATCATTTGGGATATCATCATTTGGGATATCATCATTTGGGACACCATCATTTGGGATATCATCATTTGGGGTACCATCATTTGGGACACCATCATTTGGGATATCATCATTTGGGACACCATCATTTGGGACACCATCATTTGGGATATCATCATTTGGGACACCATCATTTGGGACACCATCATTTGGGATATCATCATTTGGGATATCATCATTTGGGATATCATCATTTGGCACACCACCATTTGGGATACCATCATTTGGGATATCATCATTTGGGGTACCATCATTTGGGATACCATCATTTGGGATATCATCATTTGGGATATCATCATTTGGGATACCATCATTTGGGATATCATCATTTGGGGTACCATCATTTGGGATATCATCATTTGGGATATCATCATTTGGGACACCATCATTTGGGGTACCATCATTTGGGACACCATCATTTGGGATATCATCATTTGGGATATCATCATTTGGGATATCATCATTTGGGACACCATCATTTGGGACACCATCATTTGGGATATCATCATTTGGGATATCAAGAACTCATCTTGTGAGGAATCTGCTGTTCTGACCTTGCACTCTTTGCTCACCTCCCACCACCCTCAATCCTGTCCCATCCCAGGCCCCAGCCAGGTCCCTCCCAACCCAAACCATTCCTCAATTCTGTGATTTTTCAAAATCCCCAATCAATAACAAACTAATCTTACACGGTATCAAAATAATTAAATATTTTCCTTTCCGACTTTATTTTAGCAGTGGCTGCACTATTAAAAATAGAGCTTTTCAGAGATAAAAATTAAATATAAAAATTAGAGATAAAAAATGGATCTGATAAATTAATAATTCCTGTGCTTACCTTGCTGGAAATCTGAGGTGGCCTCATTCATCCAGCTTCTATTGCTGTATCCTTAAAATTCCGTAAATCATTTGGTGCCCCCTGACTTCCAGATCCGTGTCCAGGATGATTCCGAGTTGTCCCAGGAGTAACTGTGGGAATTCAAGCCTTTCCAGCTGTCTGGATGTTGTTATTTAGCTGATACCTCTGATATCACATCTTAACTCTGTTAATATTTGAAACAATAACCTGAAATTCTCACTAATGAAGATTGCAGATGCCGTTAATTAGGAGTAAATAACAAAGAGAACAGGCTGCTAATGAGCAGCGATTGTGCTGAGTGTTGGGAAAGTGAAAACAAACAAGGAATGGTTTAATGCAGCCTAATAAATTCCCAGGCATCCAGGAACAAAAGATGGATGTTGTCCCAGTAAATTCTCAGGCATGGAGGAGCAAAGGACGGATGTCGTCTCCTCATGTTGGATATTTGTTGGATTTCTCTGTGTTCCAGCATATATAAAACCAATAAAACGGATTTGGAAATACAGCCCAACTTTTAAGCAGTGATTTAATTAATCCTGGACCAATTTCATGAGAGTTTCGTTGGATTTTCCATCACAGCAAATGTCTAAAGTTAGTATTACTGAATATTTCACTGGATTCACAAGGGCAATAAAACAAGGAAGACCCAATGGCTGCATTATTAATTAAGTCAAAGAATTAGAAAATTTTCTACATCCCGAGGGATTTTTCTTTGTTTTGGTGGTTTCATGAGGGTTTTTTTTTAATTTCTTTTTTGTTTGTTTTGTTGTTGTTTGGAGATTTCTTTGGTTTTGTTTTTTGTTTGTTTGTTTATTTGTTTGTTGTTGTTCTGAGGGTTTTGTTTGTTGGATTTTTGAGGGTGGTTTTTTTTGTTGTTGTTGTTGTCGGTTTTTTTTGTTTTTGTTGGAGTTTGGGGGGGTTTTGGCTCTATTTTTTGGGGCATGGTTTTTTTTTTTTTCCACTTTGATTTTTCCTTTGTAGTCAGGTGTCAAAACCTCAGGGCTATCAGGGAGATAAGAATCTCTGCAGAGTGGTCCCTCCTTATGTTTGGAGACAACGATCTGAAATGTGGCTCCTTGAAACTCCTGATGAACTCCAGGCAGAATTGATCCAGGATATTCCATGAATACCTAACTCGCCAGGGAAAGAAATGTGTGGAAGCCAGAAAACCAATCATAGAATTCTGGAGTGGGTTGGGCTGGAAGGGACCTTAAAAATGAGATTATTCCATGGCAGGGACACCTTCCACTGTCCCAGGCTGTTCCAAGCCTCAATGTCCAACCTGGCCATGGGCACTTCCAGGGATCCAGGGGTAGCCACAGCTGGGAATTCCATCCCAGCCCCTCCCCACCCTTCCAGGCAGGAATTCCCAATATCCCACCTAAATCCACCCTTTTTCTTCAGCATAAGGCCACTCCCCATTTTTCCTGTCATTCTATGCCCTTGTCCAAAGTCCTTCTCCAAACTCAGCAAGTTCTTCTCCTACCCTGCAAAAAAACAGGAACTGGTGGGATGCAAAAATTTCACATTCCAGCCTGGAAAAGCTGTGGCTGCCCCGGGATCCCTGGCAGTGCCCAAGGCCAGGTTGGACACTGGGGCTTGGAGCAACCTGGGACAGTGGGAGGTGTCCCTGCCATGGCAGGGGTGGGAATGGGTGGGATTTAAGGTCACTTCCAACCCAAACCATTCCATGATTCCATGAACTCTTAGCATAAAAAAATATGTGGGAACAAGAATATCTCCTCAGAGCAAAAGCCTGGGAAAAAAAAATCCTCTTGGTTCTTGATGAAATGAATCCAAGCAGAGGTTTAGAATTCCCTGTCATTTCTATAAATATCCCAGTTTTCCAGCACCTCAGACTGCTCACATTGGTCCCTTCTGGAATATGGATCACTCTGATATTTTGTTTTCCATGTCAGGATTAGTTATTCCAGAAGAATTCCATGTTTTCAGGATCTCAGTTCTGACTGTTCCCAAAGTGTTGCCTTGCTGTGCTGGTTTGGGGACGAGGGGTTTGCAAGTGACTGGGATCACTGCTGGGCAAGACACTGAGAGAAGAATTTGGGAAATCAGTGCAGGAAAAAAGGGATAAATATTTTAAAATAATTACCAAATGCTGCTGTGGTTCTCCAGACACAGAGAGCATGAAAAACTTGGAAAAACCTGAATGGAGTTGAAAGACCAACTCAAAGGAGTAGAGTGATTTTAGCTCTGACTTTTCCCTCAGAACAGGGCAGAACTGAACATTTCTTTTGGAATGTGTTTTCCATGAGGAAGCTGCCACAACCATGGCTAAACCATGACCTTCAAAGAGTCACCCAGGGAAACAATTCCTTACAATTCCCACATTGGAGCTCAGCCTGGAATGCTGAATAACGACTGTGGCAGGAGCAGAGCATTCCTACGATTGAGCTGCTCCATTCCAGAGTCTCCCAGCCACAAGGAAAGGATGGAGCCCATCCCACCATCCACCAGGATCCAGCTCTTCCTGGCATCTTCTTCCCAAGCAGATTCCGTGCCCGTCTGTCCCCACACAGCCCCAGATGCCGCTGGCTGACATTTCCTCTCCAGGAACATTCCTGGGATACAGGGAGCCGGGCTTTGTCCTTCTCCAAAGGTGTCCAACCCTCCAGATTGACTCATCAACACGTGGCTGGGCTATCCAAAGGGTGAGTTCCTGGGATCTGTGTGAAATCCTGGGGTTTGAGGAAATGTCAGCCTTTCATCTGTGTTTTGGAAGGAGATGTGAGGTTTTCCAGGCTGTAAATCCCTGCTTTGCATAGTTCTGGCTGAGAGGCTCAGGAAAGGTGTAAAATCCATCTTCTTCTTGAGGATGGGTGCATCCCGCATCTTTGGAAGTGTCCAAGGCCAGGCTGGATGGGGCCCTGAGTGGCTTGGGATAGAAGGAGGGAAGTGCTGGATTTGAGAGTGCAACTCCATTTGTCATTGCTGGGAGTGACGGATTATTTGTAGGATTTCTGGCATCATTCATTTTGTGGTAGGAGAGTTCTACCCCTCCATCCCCTGATGGCTGGGAATGAGAAAAGAGCCATCCCTGACAAGTTTGAGTCATCATGGAGTCATGGAATGGTTTGGATTGGAAGGGGCTTGAATTCTCATCCCATCCCACCCCATCCCATCCCATCCCATCCCATCCCATCCCATCCCATCCCATCCCATCCCATCCCACCATTCCATGGGCAGGGACACCTCCCACTGTCCCAGGCTGCTCCAAGCCCCAGTGTCCAACCTGGCCTTGGGCACTGCCAGGGATCCAGGGGCAGCCACAGCTGCTCTGGCAATTCCAGCCCAGCCAGGAATTCCCAATTCCCAATCTCCCATCCATCCCTGCCCTCTGGCACTGGGAGCCATTCCCTGGCTCCTGTCCCTCCATCCCTTGTCCCCAGTCCCTCTCCAGCTCTCCTGGAGCTCCTTCAGGCCCTGCAAGGGGCTCTGAGCTCTCCCTGGAGCTTCTCCTCTCCAGGGGAACATTCCCAGCTCTCCCAGTCTTTCCCCACAGCACAGCTGCTCCATCCCTTGGATCGTCTTGACAACAGATCCAAATCCTTATCTCTGTTCATATCCATATCCATATCCATATCCATATCCATATCCATATCCATTTCCATTTCCATTTCCATTTCCATTTCCATCCATCTCCACACCTGCCTATGGATCTCCGAGCCAGCAGGAATGTTGAAAATCTCCCACTCGGCTTCATCTGCCAGAATTCCCCACGCAGCTCCTGGGGCTCCTGGGCTCCTGTTCCTGCAGCTGGGAGAACATCACAGCATTTTTGTGCCTATCAGGACCACATTCCTCTTTAAATTCCCAGATAAATCCAGGGCTGGCTGGGCGAGCATTTGCTGTGCTGATGAGTGATGAGTTATCCATGGATGTTTTTATCCTTCTGGAGTGATGTTAGGCAGATTGGCTGCATTTTGATTTGATAATTGGCTGTGAAGGACTCTTAAATCCATGAAAATGCTTTTCAGTCTTTAAAAAGGTGCTTTTGAGCTCCTTTCTGTTTGATTTTTTTGACAGCTGCTGGATTCATTGCTGTAAGAGATCAAATAGAAAGTTCTGGGAAGTTGGATCCTGTTTTTTATCAGGGAATGTTGCCCAGGAAAAGTGATCCTTTTATATTTATCCTGTAGAGTTGATTGACTAGAATAAAAATCAGATTAGCGTTTGTTCTAGAGTGGTTTGGGATGGAAGGGATCTAAAATCCAATCCCATTTCACCCCATTCCATGGGCAGGGACAACTTCCACTGTCCCAGGCTGCTCCAACCCCTGTCCAGCCTGGCCTTGGGCACCGCCAGGGATCCAGGGGCAGCCACAGCTGCTCTGGGAATTCCTTCCCAGCCCCTCCCAGGGAAAAATTCCTTCCCAATATCCCATCTCTCCCTGCCCTCTGGCAGTGGGAAGCCATTCCTCCTCATCCTGTCACTCCTGCCTTAATCCAAAATCCCTCTTCAGCTCTCTCACAGGTCAATGTGAAGCACTTTTATCCTGGCTGGATTTGGACTAGGAGATTCATTCCAAACACCAAAAAAAAACCTGCTGGATCTGGGAAAAGAATCCGAAAGCATTCCAATAAAATGGAAAGATTCAGGAATGAGGGAAACCTGGAGATAATAACTTGAGTTTAGTTGATGCTGTACGAGGAACTGGTGGCTTTGGCTTTGGAGGGTGCCATGGCTAACATGGATTGAAAAGATTCCTAAAAAACCCAGACTGTCCCAGGAGCAACTGTCATAAAGCTATTTCAGCAATTAAATTGATATTAAAAATATTCCTCCCTAATCCCTGGGGACCAAACCAATCCAGAGTGTCCATGATCTCCACAATGGGAACTGGAGTTGGTTTAATCCATGATTATTTCAGAGCTTTGAACCCCAATACTCCTGCTGTGATCCCATAAATATTGATCCACTTCTCTTTCCCATTCCAGCCTCAATTTTTCCTGATTTTCAAGCTGGGAACACCAAACCAACAATACCCCACCACATACTTGGGAACATTCCTGGTTTCCAAGGAGTTTTAATTTTTTTTTTTTCCTCCTGACACAGATCCAGATCAAAATTTGGCTTTTCTCACTCCAGCTTTGTTTGTTTTCCAGTGATTCTGAATGGGTTTTATCCACTCTCTTCTTGTGATTGTAGAATAAGAAAAAAGATTAATAGGGAAAAAAAAAAAAAAAGAGGAAAATGAGATTGCTGCTGTTTCCCATTTGGTGTCTGATTTATATTAATAATTGAATACATGCAAGACGACTTTTATTGAGGAAACAATAAATGTTTAATAAGGGAATGAGCAATCCATCATCAAAGGGAGCTCTGCTTAGGAGGCTTTTGGAGGGGGAAGAACTGTTTGGGATTTCAATCATCCCGGGGACACTTTATTCCCGTTGCTGCCTCATTAACATTCCACATTACCCCATCGTGGGATGAGGTCACTGCCAAGGAAAAATGAGATTTTAGGAGAGACAACATGCAATATCCTCAGATGTGTGAGCTTTGGAGGATGCTATTCCATAATAAACTTTTTCCCCATAGATGGGCTGGAGCTCCAATTCCAAATCCAGCTGGAATGAAGCAGCTCTTGCCAGTACATCCCATGGAAGGTCTGAGTCCTTGATTCAAGGTGTTTAATAATGGAAAAGGGAAGGAAAATGTCAATACCTGGCTGAGGCCAAGGCAGGGAGAGGATTTGGAACCTCAGGAATTATCAGGGAACAAGAGGATGAGCTGGAGACAAACGAAGGTTGGAAAAGAAATTAAAAGGATATTAAGAATGGAAAGGGATCAGGAACGCACAGATAAGCAAATAAATTGGTGGTAATTCCCTTGCTAATGCCTTGGAATGTGATAGAAGGATTTGGCCTGAGGTTTTATCCAGCTCCATGAAGAAAATCCCCACCTCAAGCAGCTCCTTGGTCAGAAGTGGATTCAGGAAGGAAAGGAGGTGGTGCCATTAACTCATCCCTTTCATTAATGAAGTATTAGCCAAAGGTGAATGAAGGAACCCTACTGGTTGATCCTATGAATTCGTTTTCAGCATTCCATAAATTCCTCCAGTGGACAAAACCATCCCAAACCCATCGCTGGAGCTGCAGACACAGTTTGGGAAGGGCTTCTTTGGGTGCAATCCAAGATGAAATATCCCTGCTTTAATCCCAGAATCCCAGACTGCTTTGGGCTGGAAGGGAACTTGGAGATCATCTCATTCCAACCCCTGCCGTGGTTTGGGACCCTTTCCATATTCCAGGTCACTGATGATGCCTCCAGGACCAACAGTGGTGAGGGAGTAACGTCCACCAAACCGCGGGATCTTTGATGTCCCGTGGCCAGGGGTGGGAATGACCTGTGGCCACCAGCACCCTTTGGCTTGGTGGCCACCACCAATCTTTGGCCTGGTGGCCATCATCAATCTTTGGTCTGGTGGCAGCCACCAATCTTTGGCCTGATGGCCACCACAAATCTTTGACCTGGTGGCCACCACCAATCTTTGGCCTGGTGGCCATCATCAATCTTTGGTCTGGTGGCTATCATCAATCTTTGGCCTGATGGCCATCATCAGTCTTTGGCCTGATGGCCACCACCAACCTTTGGCCTGGTGGCCATCACCAATCTTTGGTCTGGTGGCCATCATCAATCTTTGGTCTGATGGCCACCACCAATCTTTGGCCTCATGGCCATCATCAATCTTTGGTCTGATGGCCACCACCAACCTTTGGCCTGATGGCCACCACCAATCTTTGGTCTGGTGGCCATCATCAATTTTTGGCCTTGTGGCCACCACCAGTCTTTGGTCTCTGCAGACTGGGGAACAGTTTGATGTCTGGTGCCACTAAAATTCCTTGGAAAAAGCTTTAAATTACTTTGCCCCCACAAAAACAAGGAAGGGTTTGATCCCAGAGCTGATCCTCAAGGAATTGCTCCCTGAAGGGGAGTTTAGGAAGACACCAAGCTACAAAGAGAGAGAGGAGAAGACAAAATAATGATAAAGGAAAATAAAATAAACCGGAAACTCCTCCCTGTTTCGTGTCCTCAGCAAAATCGCGCCGGGAATCAGATGACAGCGTTGGGCCATCAGGAGGGGACAGGGCTCCACCCACCAGGATGTGCTGAGAGCCTCCAGGTGAGTCCTTGGAAGTTCTTCCTTGGGACTTGCAGCTCAGCAAGGAAGAGCATCCCAGCATCGTTCCCAAGTGAAAGCTTGGGCCCAAAGATTCTGGAAATGGTTCATCCTTTGGCTTGCCAAGGTTTCCTGAGCGCAGTGATCCAAGGATCACCTCCACAGGCAATGAAGGAAACATCTCCCTGCCCGTGGGATCACCCTTGAAATCCTTTCCAATATTTTGGAAGGGCGGCATGTATAAACATCAGGAATTGTGAGGGATCATTTTACTGGCACATATCTCATTTTGCCTGGAAGAAAATTCATTCCTACAACTTGCTGGAGCACCAGGACTGGGAAAACCATCTCCAGCAGGAGCTGGCTCCCACCACTGCCATGGGAAAGGAAAGGCCATGGGAAGGACCAAAAGCTGTTTGGAAGCCACATCCACGTGGATTTTAAATCCCTCCAGGCCTGGACAAACCTTTCCATGAGAAAATTTTCCTCAATATCCAATCTAAACCTCCCCTGCTGCAACTTGAGGCCCTTTTCCCACTGCAGGGAAAAGTTCTCAGTTTCTGCCGACACCCGGAATATTCTGAACTTCTCAAAAACCCCAAGGGTGCCTTGTGTGGGGATTTGTGCACTCAAACCAAGCAAATATTTGCAAATTCTTTGGTATTTGCATTTTGCAGCAGTTGCTAAGAACAAGCAGTAGAGACATTATGGAAAAGTGCATCCTGCTGGATGCAGACACTGCAGCCTGGAAATCAGGGAATTCCAGACTCTTTGGGTTGGAAGGGGCCTTAAAATCCCTGCCATGGGCAGGGACACTTTCCATTCCACTATCCCAGGTTTTATTTCCATATCCCTGCAAGATTTTTTGTTTAAAAAGGTGCTGATTATTTTATAATCCTATGAGACAGGTTAACTCCCAAAATTGCTGGAAACTTTGGGACACCCTCCCAAAATTTTCATTAAGCGCCACAAGCACCAAGCGTGGTCTGACATCAGCTCCTTAAATGCATTTTAGGGATATTCTATCCCCTTGGAATGTTTGCTCCCGGTGAATATCCTGCAAAATCCCGTTTTTCCGGGTGAGCAGAGGCGCTGTCAGTGTTCCACCGCCGATTTCCATCACAAAGGGGCGGCTTGGCTTTGTGCAATCCCGAGTTCCAGCGATCCCCGTGAATGAGAGGAGCGATTCTCCTGCCTTGTCGGGATTACGAGTAAGTTTGTAGCTACTCCTCCCTGCGAACAATCAATTCTCGCCTAATTAGTTGCATTTTGCGCCAGTGGCATTAAAGTTCACCGGGGCTGAACTCCATCCCCGCCCTTCCCTGGTCGTTGGAGCTTCATTCCCATTCCTCCCACAACATCTTCGTTTGCTTTGTGCTTTTAATTAAAAAGGCAAACTTTGGCTCTGTGCATGCTCTGGAAATGCAAACAGTTCTTAATTAAAGCACGAGAAAGTGCCAAAATTAAGCATAATTAGTTGGGCAGGGCAGCAGTGAACAATGGGCTGCGTTCTCTGTATGCAAACCCCCCCAGAAATTGCAAAAACAGGAGCAAAAAGCATAAAATAACCGTAATAAAACAGTGCTGCTCAGTTATTAAACCTTTATTTCCCTTATCACCATTATTCCCATGGGAATCGCATCCATTCCTATTAAAATCTGGGGTTTCATATTGAGTGTTTTTATTAATAATCATGGAATTGTGGATTTATCTCTGCTTATTCCCTGATTTCTGATATCCAGCCTGGATGCTGATTGTACCAGAGCTCTGAATCACCTGTCATTCCAGAAATATCTGTAATTCCTGCAGGAAAAGCTGGATCCAGGCTGCAAACTGAGATCTGGGACTTTCCAAACCCTTTTATAGATGGATCCAAACCTTGGATTTATCCGGGTAATTTAAATTCCTTTCTCCTACCCTGGTTTTGGCTAAGCTGGAGTTAATTTTCCTCCTTGGAGATGATCCAGTTGGGAACTCACTGGGAACTGGTCACATCCCACAGTGCCATGAAAAACATCTTCCATCTTTGGGTGGAAATCCATTCTTCCCAGAAAGAAAAAGGGGTGTGCAAAATTCCGGCTGGGATCAGCACCCATTTTTCCCACCCTGTGTAATTTCCATCCTTCCCCATTCCCAGATTTAGGGATTTCTTCCTTTCCTAACCCCCCCTGCCTAAAAATAAAGAGAATTTGGAAGCAGGAATTTGCTGCTGGGATCCATTGTTTCAAAAGCAGCAGCAACGTGTTTGGAATTCCATTATTTATTTGCTCCTGCTTTAACTGGATAGTTCCTCATTTGGAAGTTAAGAAGCTTGTCCAGCTCACGTTCTGATGACAAATATTTCTAATAATGAACTGATCTAAGCCTCTAAATTCTGCTCTTGAGCTTTTTATGGGTTTGACTGACAAAAAGGATAAAGCCTAAAGGCCAAATTCATTTTAAAACCTGTATTTTAGCCCCCAATATTTTCTGTTTGCAACTGTTGCTAAATTAAAGGCTCCTTGTGCATTCCAGGATGCACTTTAATTAATAATTCCTTAATTTATACGTGTAAAATGTGGATGTGCAGAGCAGGATCGGGTATTGATCCTCTGAGCAGGGAGCGAGGTCGGAGAGGCCAGGCCAGCACAAGTTAATTACTTAATTGAAAAAGACATAAAAAGTCAGGACCCGGCCATGATTTAAACAAATAATTTCCAAACTTTTACAGTGCAGAAAGGAGCATTTATTTATATCCCAGTTTTGGGGTTTGAATTCAGAGAAGAGAATTGGGATTGCTCAGCTGGAGAAGAGAAGCTCTGGGGTGACCTCGTTGTGACATCCCAGTGCCTGCAGGAAAGATTCCAGGAGAGAGAGGATTTCCAAGGGGTGGAGGGACAGGACACAGGGAATGGCTTCAAAATGAGAGAGGGAAGGGTTAGGTGAGGTATTGGGAAGGAATTCCTGGTTGGGAGGGTGGGGAGGAGCTGGGATGGAATTCCCAGAGAAGCTGTGGCTGCCCCTGGATCCCTGGAAGGGTCCAAGGCCGGGTTGGACACCTGGGATAGTGGAAGGTGCCCCTGCCCATGGCAGGGCTGGAATGGGATAAACTTTAAGCTCCCTCCCAACCCAAATCCACCTGGAATTCTCTAACTCTGAGCCAAGCTCATTTTTATCCAATTATTTTAAAGCAAATCTAAAATAATTCCAAGTTTTCCTGCAGGAATATTGCCATAATCACCTGAGTGTCTGGAAAGTGGAGGAAAAACATCCAAGGACAAACTCAATGTCTCTGCATGGCACAAAAAAAAATTTCATGTTTAAAATGTATTTTATAAATTCTTGTTTAGCTATGACTCTTACAAGAATTTCAGCATTAGGGGAGGTCGGTTTGCAATTTATCCGGACACTGGAATTATCATTATCCCAGTAAAATCCAAGGGAAATCACCAACCTAAATATATTTTACTGCTTAGCCTAGGACAGCCTAAAATATAAAACCCCTCAGCAGCAGCTCTGCCTTCCCTGCTCCTAAAAGAGCCTCTAAAACTGCAATAAAGGATTTCAGGATTTAAATCCCTGCAGCACACACATTCCAGCCATATCCCTCCACAGGGACATTCCCAGCTTTCCTGGGTGTCTTTCCCTGGATGACTGGCATTTTGTCAGAGGATTCCAAAATTCCCATGATTTCCTCACTGCCAGAATTCCTGGAAAATAAATTATAGGCTCAAGGAATCTTTAAAGTTGGAAAAGACCTCCAAGATACCAAATCCAACCTTGGACAGAAGGACTTGGACCAAACAACCTCAAGGGTGGATCTGGAACCTGGTCATGCATGAGATGAATTTAGAGGAATGTCTGGAGATATTTCCATAAAATTTTCATTATGTGAACTTAAAATCTCATCTGAAGCGTGGGCTGTGGAACATTTAGCAGGGAAGTCAATATTCCCGTGGGCTGGGAATAAATGATGGAATATCCCTAGGCTGGATCACACCTGCCTTGTTCCAGGTTTGCTGGAAGGGGCTTTTGGATAAAAATTTGTCACACAGAAGGAAGATTATAAAATGTAAAACTGAGTTTAGAGCTTCCCAGAGAAGCTGGGGCTGCCCCTGGATCCCTGGAAGTGTCCAAGGCCAGCTTGGACAGGGCTTGGAGGCACCTGGGATAGTGGAAGGTGTCCCTGCCATGGCAGGGGGAGGAATGGGATCATCCTTGATCCATTCCACTTCCCATCCCAAACCACCATTCCATGATTTCTCTGTTGCTCAGTCCCTGTTTCTAAAGGTTTGTGGAATGTGAATCCGTGTGACACCAGACCATGATGCCCCTCCATCCTCATTTGGACTTTCTGCAAATAATTTCATTATAAAGCAACAAAATCCACAATCATTTCACTCAGCTGCTGGTCAGGAGATCCAAACGTGCCCCTGGCCACCATCCCTCTGGATGAAGGGACCAAAGGCTGGGAGATTGTCCTAATCATGGAATTCTGGGATGGTTTGGGTTGTAAGGGACCTTAAATCCCATCCCTCCACCCCTGCCATGGCAGGGACACCTCCCACCGTCCCAGGCTGCTCCAAGTCCCAGTGTCCAACGTGGCCTTGGGCACTGCCAGGGATCCAGGGGCAGCCACAGCAAATCTGGGAATTCTATTCCAGAAACTCCCCACCCTCCCAGCCAGGAATTGCTCCCCAGTATCCCACCTAAATCCACCCTCTTCCATCTTAAACCATTTATCCCTCAACTCCTTCTTTTGGAGCTGGAACTGAGACCTCCTGAACAGGAGGGACAGGACTCAGGATTTGTGTCCTGGGCCTTGTTAGTCTTCCATGGTTTGGAAGAAGAACCCACAGAGCAACAGCCACCAAGAAATTCCCGTGTAAACCAAGCCCTGGGTCACAGGGTGATGCTGTTCTCCAGAATTTTAAAATGGCTTCTACCTACAACTTTAACTTCCAAAAAAAAAAAAAAAAAACAGTTAAAAAGGAGGAAAAATACATCCTGTATATATCCTCTCTATGTAGCCCAATGAATAATTTTGTGGATTATTTTGTGTAGAGCCAATGGCTGGTGCAGGACATAAATTAAATGAAAGCCCTCTTCCATCTCCCAGATGAACCATCAGTGGTTTGGATGTGTCTCTATTCCGAGCGAAAATGCCTGCTGGAAGTGAGTGTTTAGGTAAAAGCCTTCCAAGAGAAAATTCCTTCTGGGAATGAGCTGCTGCTTCTCTGCAAGAAATTCCTTGGGGCAAAGTGGTTTCTGGGGCAATGTCTCTGCCGGTACATGTGCACAAAGCTTTGCCATCCATGATTCCTGCTGGGCTTCCTGGGAATTTTGAGGGGGAATTTTCAGAGTGATCCAAGGGAGAGCACTGTGGAGACATCAGCGCTGCATTTCCAGGCTGCTGGAAGTGGGACACTGGGAAAAAAAAAAGGATAAATATTAATAGAGGGATTCCCCTGGGATGCTGTACCCACAGCAGAGCCACCGGAAAAATCGCTGCACTGGAATGTTGCAGGGGATACTGGAAGAAATTCCCAGGTAACTGGTTAAATGCAGACCCTCAGTGCCACGGAATGGTCACACAAAAACTCTCCTGAGATCCCACCTGGAATGTCATTTAGTTTACAGGTGTGGTGTCCAAACAAAAGCAGGATGTGGATTGTTGGAGCAAGTGGAGGAGGAGGCCACGGAGCTGATAAAGCGACTGGAGCACTTTCCCCATGGAGAAAGGCTGGGAGGGCTGGGAATGTTCAGCCTGGAGAGGAGAAGGTTGTGTGGAGACCTCCCAGCACATTCCAGTATCCAAAGGGACTCCAGGGAATGGGAGAGCAACTGTTCCATCAGGAACTGCAGTGACAGCACAAGGGGGAATGGGTTCAACCTGACAGAGGAGAAATTTAGATGGGATACTGGGAAGGAATTCCTCCCTGTGAGGGTGGGGAGGCCCTGGAATAGAATTCCCAGAGCAGCTGTGGCTGCCCCTGGATCCCTGGCAGTGCCCAAGGCCACGTTGGACACTGGGCTTGGAGCAGCCTGGGACAGTGGGAGGTGTCCCTGCCATGGCAGGGGTGGAATGAGATGAGATTTAAGGTTCCTTCCCTCCCAAATCACTCTGGGACTCAAACTGACACCTCATTTTGGTCCCGAAAAAGCTCTGATGAGGCAAACTCTCATTTATTTGTCACCCTCCCAAGCCAAGGCCTCGCCAGAGTTGTTGCTCATCCATACATGCATTAATTTCCACCAATCCCACAAAAAAGGAATGGACCTCTGGGAAATTTTCAAACAAAACCAACTTCAGCCTGCTCCTCTCCTTCCTCTTCCATGCCCATATTCCCTCCTCCCCTCCAGATCTTCTGCCTTTCTGGACATCTGCTGAAGGAAGGAAAAAAAAAAAACTTGTCAGGTTATTAATTCACAAGCATCCTTCTCCTAAAAAACAGGAGCAAACTCAAGTTGAAACATATCCAGGATGCTTTGGCACCGCTCCCGAGCTCTCATTCCACTCTGAGCTGATGATGGGATGCCACTTGGCTGGAAAGAAAAATCAGTGCCAAGAGGGCTCTCACCACCTCGCCCTCAGACTCTCCACAGCCCATTCCCAGGGATTTGTGCCGTCCCTGAACCTCTGAACCTCTCTCCTGTTCTCCAGCTGGAAAATCTCCTGGGTCTGGCTCCTTCCTCCATTATTCAAAGCAGTCCTGAACCCTGTGGATCAGGGATAAACAGGGAAAGCTCACATTCCTGCAAAACAGAAAAAAAAAAAAAAAAAAGGATTTATTTGGATGATGATTGGTAGTAATTATGATTTATTCATTTCAGCCTGGAGAAGAAGAGGCTCAGGAGAACTTAGAGCCCCTAAAGGGGTACAAGGAAGTTGAAAAGGGATTTTGGAAAAGGACGTGGCATGCCAGGACAAGGGGAAATGGTTTTAAATTGATGGAGGGTCAGGGTTAGGTGGGATATTGGGAAGGAATTCCTGGCTGGGACGGTGAGGATGCCCTGGAATTGAATTCCCAGAGAAGCTGTGGCTGCCCTGAATCCCTGGAAGTGTCCAGGCTCAGGCTGGATGGGGCTTGGAGCACCTGGGACAGTGGAAGGTGCCCCTGCCCATGACAGGGGGTGGGACGAGATGATTTTTAAGCTTCCTTCCAACCCAAACCATTCTGGAATTCTGGGATTTTATGATTCCATGACCTTCTCCTGACGCAAGAACAGCATGAAAAGGATGTAAACCCCAAGGAAAAAATTCCTTCTGATCCCAGACCCAGACATCAGCAATTTTCAAAGTCATTTCCATAAAAACCCCACAAGTCAGGAAGTGTATCCAGGAAAAGCAGTGGCAGAGGAGCCTGAGGCCCAGGAATTCCTGGTATTCCTGAGGAACAAAAAGCTGTGACCCAGCATGGGGCTACAGGAGGTGAAGATGCACCTTGCTCCCTCCTCTCTCTGAAATCATGGATAACCTCCAGAGGATCATCCTGGGCACCTGTGGAAGTGCAGAAAGGCCCATCCTAAAATACAGCAAATGCACAAAATCCTGCTTGGATTCAGAGCATGAAGCCATTCCCACCTTTCCCTCTCCTTTAAATGAGTTACAAGCATGGACTGGGTGCCAGATTTGCCTGTTCATTATCCTAGAATAAAAATATGCAAACCCAGAGCCAGAAGGAATAAATTCATCCCTCAGATTTATCAATTATTTCTCCTGGTCCCCATCTCCGAGCAGTCACTGTCAGGGGCTGAGTGACAGAGCTGCCATTATCCAAAAAACCCAGCCAGAATCCAAAATACCCAACATATTCCTTCTTCCATTGGAAATTTAGAGACTGGGATTCACACCTTATCCCTGGCAGGATTCCTGGCTGCCTGCGAATCCTGGAATCCTGGATTTGTCACCTCTCAGCTGGTGACACTCACACGGAGCATTTTGGTCCCGAGCCTGGACCGTCCCTTTTCTGGAGCCGCTATTTTAGGAAGGTAAATATTTAGCATTCATTCCGTGCAGGAGAGGCTCTATTTATATCCCCGGACAAGGAGGAGGTCACTGCTCCTGCAGAATTGCCAAGCACGCTCTGGGCTGAGCTGAAGCTTTGCAGGAATCTTCTTAAAGCACTTGAGGCCTGTCTGCAGTTGGGTTCCTGAGGGGGGAAAAAATCTGGATTTCGATTCCGGAGTGGCGTTTTTTCCAGTGGAATTTAGGTTCTAAATGAAGTTGGCTCTGGAGCCAACACAGCTTCTACAACCTTTGTGGATGTGAGAAGAATTGTGGAATGGTTTGGGCTGGAAGAGCCTTAAATCCCATCCAGGGACACCTTCCACTCCCCCAGGTGGCTCCAAGCCCTGTCCAGCCTGGCCTTGGACACTTCCAGGGATCCAGGGGCTCCCACAGCTTCTCGGTTCTGTTGGATGTTCTTTGTGGTACCCACAACAAATGAGAATCCAAATATTCCTACCTGAAAGGCCCTCAGGCCACATTCCCAACTGGAGTGACCTGGCCCAACTCTCTGGATGTTAAATCACAACAAGGAGCACTTCCCGACCATCATTCCTGATCTCTTCTCCCATCATGGACATTCTCAGACCTGTGGATGACTCTTTCATGGGGAATGACATTAAAAATGTCCAAGGGTATAACTTTGTGGCATCTCACGACAAGAAATTCGAGGCTGGAACGCGTCCAGGGAAGAGAACGGAGCTGGGAAGGGGCTGGAGCCCCAGGAGAGGTGGAGGAGCTGGGAAGGGGCTCAGTCTGGAGAAAAGGAGGCTCAGGGGGGACCAGTTAATTAATTACCCTGGTTGATGCGTTCCTTTTAATGGAATTTTGGCTCCCTTTAAAGGAAGCCACAGAAAGGGGGGAGAAAAAGAGAATTTCAGGAATTCATTTGTGAGGTTCACCTGGAAGCAAGGAAAATGGGAAAATGGGGGTTTGTTTTCAATTATATTCCTTTTTTTTTTTTTTTTTTTTTGGCAGCTGCTTCCAAGCCAGGAAAGGCAACTGTGAAAGCACTTTTGAATTTGACAATAAAATCCCCAACTAAAAATTGTAAAAAAGCCCAACTAAAACATCCATGCTTATGAAGGTCTCATAATTTTCTGTTTTATGCTTTGGTTTTCCAAATGTTCTTTCCAAATGAAACGCTTTTATCAATAAAGTTTAATTTTTCATTGAAGAGCTAGAAGATTTTGGTCCAAGTGGGATTTTCAGTCTGTTTCAATGAGTTATTTGTAACTTAAAAAAAAAATCTCTGAGGTGAAAATTAATTTTAGATGTGACTAAAATTTTGAGAGTCTGCTCCAGAATAAAATAAAGGAAAAATCATCAGAGAGTTGTTCAATAATGACCATTATATAGGATAAATTAATTTAGGAGAAAATAAAGGTTTAATTTGGTGGGGTTTTTACAATCTTTTTTGTGTTTCTAAGTGACAGAGACTTCCTGATTCCCAAATATTTCAAAGTTTCCTCTCATCTTTGTTCTGTGGGAGCAGAGCCCAATCCCACCTGGCTGTACAGGGAATGTGGAGAGGGAGAAGATTCCTCCTAAGCCTCCTTTTCCCTCCCTCCCTCCCTCCCTCCCTCCCTTCCTTCCTTCCTTCCTTCCTTCCTTCCTTCCTTCCTTCCTTCCTTCCTTCCTTCCTTCCTTCCTTCCTTCCTTCCTTCCTTCCTTCCTTCCTTCCTTCCTTCCTTCCTTCCTTCCTTCCTTCCTTCCTTCCGAACTGCCTTCCTTCCTTCCTTCCTTCCTTCCTTCCTTCCTTCCTTCCTTCCTTCCTTCCTTCCTTCCTTCCTTCCTTCCTTCCTTCCTTCCTTCCTTCCTTCCTTCCTTCCTTCCTTCCTTCCTTCCTTCCTTCCTTCCTTCCTTCCTTCCTTCCTTCCTTCCTTCCTTCCTTCCTTCCTTCCTTCCTTCCTTCCTTCCTTCCTTCCCATAAATCCCACGGCAGAATCAGAGCAGTGTTTGTGTTCATGAAGCACCAAATGTTCCTGGTCCTCCATGAAATACAAAAAAACAATTTATCCCACCTGGCTCTTCCTCCGGAAAACTTTATGTCCCAGATTATAATAAGGATTTATTCCCAACCCCTTTTTTTATTCCCACCCCTCAGGACACAGCTGTGACCTCTCCCAGTTCCGTGCTCAGTGTGTGAGGTGGGAACATAAAACACTTCCAGAGCTCTAAAACCAAACTGCCTTTTTTTTTTTTATTATTTTTTCCTGGACAAATGATTTCCCAGAATGTTTCAATGGGATTTGCATTCCAACCGCGTTCCCGCTGCCTCCTGCAAGCCCTTCCCTGCCATCTGTGCTTCTCCCTCCGTGCTCCGTGTGGGCTGCTCCATCTTGTCATTTAGCAACTGTTGTTGTGCCTTTGGTGCCAGCTTTTGTTACCTTGGCGGGGTGGGAGTTGGGAATAAATTACGGAAGCTTGAGCTTTGCAAATTCTTCTCCAGGAATGCCTGCTCCGGGACAAATGGTTCTGGGAAGGCAGCAGGAATGAGTCTGTGCACAATCTGGGCAAGCTCAATTTTTAAAAGGATTTGTGCTGCCGGGAATGGGGTCCACCAGAATATTTAGGGTTGTTCAGCAGGGGAAGAGAAAGGCTGGAAATTATTCCTGGGGAAAATGAGCTTTTCCTTGTCTTCGCACCAGTGCAAGGAGCAGCCAAAAGTAATTCCGTGTGGACATGGATGCACCAGCCAGAGTTAATGAACCCAACCCAGCTCAGATGGTGACGGCTCAAATATTTAGGGAGGTTTTACAGCCCTGTCCACCCTGCAGATTCCCAGCCTGTTATCCCAGAATTATTGAGGCTGGAAAAGAGCTCCCAGGCCATCGAGTCCAAGCTGTTTTTGATGCCCACCTTGTCCCCAGCTCAGAGCACTGAGTGCCACCTCCAGGAATTCCTGGGACACCTCCAGGGATGGGCACCCAAACCTCCCTGGGCAGCCCATTTCAATGATTGAAATTCCTTGTGATTGTAAAAGGAGGATTTTTCCCTTTTGCACCATGCTCCAAGGTGGGAGATGCAGCTTTGCACAATTATCCTCTCACCCTAGAGCCACCATTTCTCACCCATCAGGAGTTCTGGAATATTTGCATCCAGCTTGCTCTTCTGCACCACGCAACCCAGGTGTTTTTCCAGCTGTCCAGCAATCCTCAGCTGCCAAATGCCTGGAAAAATGACAAGGGAGGACATAATGACACTTCATGTAGTCGCTGCAGATCCAAATCTAAATCCATCTGCCTGCTGCATCCCTGGAACTGCTGGCTTCCCACTTCCCATCCAGTGCCCACAGCAATTCATCTTTCTGGGATCGTCACCAGCTCCAGCCTTCCCCATCTGGCAGCCACGCGTGACCCATTGTCCCGACACAATGTCAAGTCCACTAAGCACAATGGACCTTCCAGCTGGTGGATCCTGCCAGGAACGTGGAGCATCCATAGAGCAGGAATGCACAGGATGGTCCCCAAGGCTGAGTGGGGCTGTCAGAAGTGAAAGGTCTCCTTTAGGGTTTGTTCTTTATGCTCCCATCCATGGGGTATCCATGTTCCAGACTGGATGCTTCATTCCAGACTTCCCTCTGTACCTCCCTCGTAATCCAAATCCTTCACTGCTGGAGGTGCTGGAGGGCCTGGAGGATCTCCATGCCCAGGAGAGGCTGAGGGAGCTGGGGCTGCTCAGCCTGGAGAGGAGCCCCTGCTGAGAGGGGCCTCAGCCCTGGGTGTCCCCATGTGTCCCTGGATGTCCCTGTGTGTCCCTGTCTATCCCTGAGTGTCCCTGTCTGTCCCTGTGTGTCCCTGCCTGTCTGTCCCTGTCTGTCCCTATGTGTCCCTGTCTATCCCTGTGTCCCTGAGTGTCCCTGTCTGTCTGTCCCTGTCTGTCCCTGTCTGTCCCTGTCTATCCCCATGTCTCCCTGTCTATCCCTGTGTGTCCCTGTCTGTCCCTGAGTGTCCCTGTCTGTCCCTGTGTCCCCCTGTCTGTCCCAGTGTGCAGGAGGTCAGAGCAGCCCCAGGCTCTGCTCCAGGCCCAGCGATGGCCCCAGAGCCACGGGCAGGGACTGATCCCAGCAATTCCCGGGCACAGGAGGCAGAACTGCTGCCCTGGGCAGTGCCCAGCCCTGGGCAGAGCCCAGAGAGGGACTGGAGTCTCCTCCCTGGGATATTCCAGAGCCACGTGGACACAATGCTGTGCCCTGGGCAGGGAGTGGCACCCGTGACCCTCTGGGGTCCCTTCCAGCCTGATCCATCCTGGAATTCTGTGCTAGTCCATACATTTTCCATATTATTTTATAACCCCCCTTTTCCACACCTTGTTTATCCCTTCACTCACGGCTCCTGGCTCCACTGCTGCAATAAGGTTTCCCTCACAGGTGACAGTTCCTCCTGGTGACAGCTTCCTTCTGGGACAGCTTCCCTGGCCACTGGCCCCTGGCCAGCCCGGTGACAAGGCTCAGCCACGCACCCGCTCTTGCTGTGGCCAGCACGTGGTTTTCAGTCCCTTTAAATAGGACTGAATCCCATCCCAGCCTCCAGGATTCCCTCACAGGCACAGCCATCTCCGGACAGGATCTCACCTCGTTCCTGTGCTGTGGAAGCTTTTCTAACAAGTCCCCTTTGCAGGGATGATGATGTCATTATTGTCACCTAACCAGCTGCTGGAGTGCCATCCTTCTTAACCTTCCTATTTCCAGGACTCCAAAGTATCCTGATTTTACTTCAGACAACATCCAAACTCACTTTCAGACTCTTTCTGATCCCCAACCTTCTTAACCTTCCTATTTCCAGGACTGGCTTCTTCAAAACATCCCAGCTTTCCTTCAGACCCACCCAAAGCCACCTTCAGACCCTTCCACCAGCCCTTCCCAATCCCCAACCTTGTTAACCGTTCAGATTCCAGGACTGGCCTCCCCAAACTTCTCCAGCTTTCCCTCAGACAGCATCCCAAACCACCTTCCGTTGGCCCTTCTCAATCCCCAGCCTTCTTAACCTTCCTATTTCCAGGACTGGCCTCTCCAAAGCTTCCCAAATTCCTTCAGACCACACCCAAACCCACCTTCAGACCTTTCCACTGGCCCTTCCCATTCCCCAACTTGTTTAACATTCCTATTTCCAGTACTGGCCTCTCCAAAGCTTCCCAATTTCCTTCAGACCACACCCAAACCCACCTTCAACCCCTTCCATCAGCCCTTCCCAATCCCTACCTCTCAATAAACACAACCAATCCCAGGCATAGCTAAGCCAGGATCAAAATAAGAATTTCTGGATCAGTTTTCTTTCCACTGTGATAAAAATCCCCGTGCGAGCCACAGATCCAACAGAACATTCCCTACCACGGTGGTTGCACTCTCCTGTTTAAAATCCCTCTTCTCCTCCCTGCACAGTCTCAAAAATTCCCTTTTTCCTTTCTAGTCAGGTCTGTGATCCCTGTTTCTCTTTCCCGCGGCACATGTTAATTGAGAGAGCAGCAATTATGTGATAGAGCAGCTGATAGCTGATAAGGGAAGAAAGGTTATCTCTGTTTGCACGGGCAGAGAAATTAGCAGAGGTGCAAAATCCGCTCCTTATCTTGCTCTGCCATAATGGGGAGAGGATTGAAGGATCCACACACAGCAGCTAATCCCTAAATACACAACCCGCAATCGGCCCGGATCTTATCTCTGCCGATGTTTGGGAAACGGAGTCGGGTGTATCTTGCTGGAACAAGACTTTGCTAAAATGCTGAAAGTCCTTGAGATACTGAACTCGGATGTGGAAGCTGGAAGGGAGAAATTGAGGGCTGGAGTAAATCCAGGGGCTCCAGGAGAGCTGGAGAGGGACTGGGGACAAGGGATGGAGGGACAGGAGCCAGGGAATGGCTCCCAGTGCCAGAGGGCAGGGATAGGTGGGAGATTGGGAATTGGGAATTCCTGGCTG
The DNA here is from genome assembly GCF_024509145.1 of Vidua macroura. Taxonomy (NCBI): domain Eukaryota; kingdom Metazoa; phylum Chordata; class Aves; order Passeriformes; family Viduidae; genus Vidua; species Vidua macroura. The sequence goes on from NC_071576.1 coordinate 1,614,309, forward strand.
GGCTGGAATTGCCAGAGCAGCTGTGGCTGCCCCTGGATCCCTGGCAGTGCCCAAGGCCAGGCTGGACACTGGGGCTGGAGCAGCCTGGGACAGTGGGAGGTGTCCCTGCCCATGGAAATGGGTGAAACAATGAATGATTTTTGAGGTCCTTCCAACCCAAACCAGTCTGGGATTCCAGGATTTGCTGTCACAGAAGGAGTGAGTTCATTGGGCAGAAAGGAATTGGGACTTTTACAAAAGCCAAGGGATTTGCACTGGGAAATCCTGACACCTCAGGTTTAGCTTTTCTATTTTTCAGATTCTGTGCTGCTTTAGTGTGCGGGTCTGGGCTCCATATTATGGGATGCTGAGCTCTCTGCACAGAGCAGGGAGACAAAACAATTCCTGCTCCAGCTGGGCACCAAGGACAAATGATCCAAAGCTCAGGCCCAGGAGCACAAACAGCGTGGGCTGGAGAGAGAAAAACAAGCAGGATGGGAGTGCCTGGGCTAAAGCTGGAATGGGACAATGAACTGCAAGGTGCAAATGGAGCAGAGCTGATCCCAGTGAGAGCCCCCGGGAGCGCTCGTGCATTTTGGGACCATTTTGGTTCCTCTTGGCTGCAGCCCTGGCTGGGCTCTGGTGCTGCCCAAGGTGGATCCATGGAGGAGATCCTTTGAATAAATCCCTGCTTTATTCTGTGACTCCAACCAGCCTCTGCTCCAGGGCAGCCTGCACAAGGCATCAGTCCCAGTAAATACCAGCTGTATACTGGTTAATCCCAGTAAAAAACAGCTGTATACTGGGAAATCCCAGATATTCACCTGCTTTGAACAATTCAGGCTAAAGATTGGCACTGTTGTTTTTGTGCTGTAGCAAACCCCAGACAATGGGACTGTTCTGTAGAGATAACACCAGAGGTTTTTTTCTTGAGTGGTTTGAAGTGTCACTGAATTCTTCTCCCCAGTCTGGTACCAGATCTCAAATCTGGTTTTGTTTTATCTCCTGCGTGGTTCTGATTCCAATTCCAAAATCCTTTTTTCATTTCTGCCACCCCTCACATGTTTAAGCATCCTGGCCATAAAGGCACACCCCAGAACCTGCACAGGTGTGAAATTCTCAGAATATCCCCTGGCTTTCAACTTTGTTCCCAAAAACAAACTTTTCCCTCTGTCCTACAAAGGACAGAGTCTCAAACTAACCCCAAATAAATAATCAGGAATTAAGATCTATAGCAAAGCAGAGCAATCCTGCCAGGCCCTCTGTGTTTTGTAAGAGCTTCTCAAATTATGTTGACCTTTTGGTTTTCCCATTTTTCTTCCAATTTGTCCAGAAAGGTCACAGCAGGCGGGAGGATCAGTCCAAGGGATTTGGGCTGATTTGGGCTGTGAATTAAATGAAAATTCAGCACTGGTTTGTCATGGAATTACAGAATGGTTCGGGTTAAAAGGGGCCTTAAAGATCATCTCGTTCTCCCCTGCACTGGACAGGGACACTTTTCACTTTCTCCTGCTGCAACCTCCTTTTTCCAAGAAGGTTCTGCTGACACCAGGATTTGATTTTGTCTAATCTGCTTTTTATTCGCAGTTTTCCCTCAGTGTTTTTGGGATGAAATGCTGGCTTGGCTGAAGGAATGCTGTTTCTTTGTTTTCCACAAAGCCCGATTTCACCTGTTTGAGCCAAGGACTGGAGTCACTCTGGTCCTTACGCCAAATAATTCTCTTTTCCTGTTGAAAAAAAAACCCTGTTCCCCCTTCTAACTGTGTAAAAACCTTCCAGACATCCATTCCTTGCACAGGTAAATCCACATGGCATCCATTATTATGGGTTATTGGGAAAAATATCTTAATTTTTTTACATCTGATCAACTAAACTCACACCAGGGAGAGTAAAATATTATTTGCCAAATTTTGGAAGTCAAAAGCATTTTAGAACATGGGTTTGTTGAGAGTCTGAGCATCTTTTATCAGCCTTGCAATGCAAATTTTCGCATTATTTAAAACTTCAGATAATTAATAAATCAATAATATTATTTGATCCCTGTGTCCCTTGACATGAGGAGCAGGAAGGACCTGTCACAACTCTGGCACTTTTCAACTGACAAAACATCTTCTTTTCTGTCTGAAAAGGTGGGAGAAACACCTGAATCTGTTAAATATTTGATGTTCTCTTGCTGCAGTGCAGCACAGAGAACTCCAACATTCCAGTTTGGAGAGTGGGGAAAGAGGAGAGAGAATATTAAGGAATAATCAGCCAAAAAGTGGGCTCTTAATTCAAAATTTCCACACCCACAACAAATGAAATAAAGCCCTAAATAATAAATGAGGGAATAAAAATAAATCCTCCATTTCCTGGGTCACGGGTGTGGGGTTGGCAGCACCCATCCCATCCCATCCCATCCCATCCCATCCCATCCCATCCCGTCCCGTCCCGTCCCATCCCATCCCATCCCATCCCATCCCATCCTGTCCCATCCCATCCCATCCCATCCCATCCCATGGATTCCATCCCATCCCATCCCATCCCACCCCATCCCATCCCATCCCATCCCATTCCATCCCATCCCATCCCATCCCATCCCATCCCACCCCATCCATCCATCCCATCCCATCCCATGGATTCCATCCCATTGATCCCACTGATCCCATTGATCCCATCCCACCAATGCCTGCACTGCACGTGGAGCTCTCTTGAGATCCAGCAGAAGCACCTGGAGTTCCAGGACCCAGGGAGTAGCTTCCCACTGCCAGAGGGCAGGGCTGGATGGGATACTGGGAATTGGGAATTCCTGGCTGTGATGGTGATGAGGGGCTGGGCTGGAATTCCCAGAGAAGCTGTGGCTGCCCCTGGATCCCTGGAATGCCCAAGGCCAGGTTGGACACTGGGGCTTGGAGCAGCCTGGGATGGTGGGAGTTGTCCCTGCCCATGGCAGGGGGTGGAATGAGATGGGATTGAGGATCCCTCCCAACCTGAACCATCCTGGAATTCTGGGATTCTGTGACTCCCAAGCTGATGGAACCAGTCGAGCAAACACCAGAGAACGGGGGTTTGTGCAGTGCCTCCACTCCCTGGAAATCCAGGTTTTACCAGGATTTGGTGTGGATAAACCCCTGGATGGACAAAGAGAGAAACCAGCAGCTCCTAGTGGTTTTCAATCCTTGGCAAACTGGGAGCTGCCCCAGAAATTGGGATTATCAGGTTGTAAATCCACTTCTCCCTCATTTCTGGTGTCCCTGTGTCACAGGTGATGCTCAAATTGATTCCAAACCTGTCCCCAGTGGCTGCTGGCCTTGTTTTGTGTTGTCACACCCTATTGAGGAGCACCCCGAGATCCCACTGGAGGCTCCCAAAACCTCCTTCCGTATCCCATATTTAACAATTAAAGAGTTAATTCTGTCTTCCACTAGAATCCAGCGCCATGATTAATAACAGCAAGGCTTGAGGGAAAATTGCAGCTGGGTTTTGATGGTTTTCTTAAATAAGCAAAAATAAAATTTAGAAGGAAGCTCTGAGGCAGACAAGTCCTTCATCTCTGAAGCAGAGCCATCGTTTTTCCAAGCTAAATCCAGGGTGAGAGCAAATGTTGAGAACTGGACTGGAAAAGTTGGGTAGAGCCACAAGCTCATGGATGTGGAATTCTGAATGGAACAAAGGGGTTGGAAGCAGGAGGCAATTCCAGGTGTTCCAGGTATCACATCTGGTGGGATGTGCCGTGAATTGAATCAACCTTGTCCTCATCCCGTGCCTCACCTGAAAGGACTCCAGGAGGACGCTGTGCTTAAAGCAAGACAACAGCGTGAGTTTAGTTTAGATTAGTTAGGTCAGGGCTGGGCTTGTTTAAAAACCAGAGATTTGGGCCTGCTTTTGTTTACAAAACCAGAGATTTTAGGGCATAACAGCAGATCAATAAAACATGAAAGGGCTTAAGCACAATTTCAGTTCCCAGCTCAGACTTTGACGTTCCCTGGGTGGCTCATGGGACACAATGAGCCCCTTGTTGCAAGTGAATCACAAAGGCAGAAGGGGTGGGAGGGAAAACATTTCCCAGGAAAAGTGGGAATGCTCTGCTTCCTTCCCTCTCCCTATTACACAGCATAATTTAAAGGATTAGGGGATAATTATGGATCCAGCTTCTGATGACATCAAAAACCAAAAGCAAAGCTGCTTCTCACCTCCACAACCTTAATTGTGGGTGAATATCTGGTGCTGTGACTTTGCCTTTTCCAATTCTCTTCCTCAATCAACATTTTTGCTTTCAGGTCACAGAATAAATCTGATCCTTGGGCCTTTTGGGGCTCAGAAGCGAGACCTCATCTGATATTTAATGATGGAAATCCCTTTTCTGCTGGGTTTATTTCTCTTCCTGAACTGGCTGGGGATGGATCTGGGGCTGGCTGTGATGCCAGGGTCAGTTTTTGGATGACCTTTGGAAGGGATATCTGAGGGGCACGAGGATTGTCCCGTGTGTCCCTCTCATCCTCCCCACTCCGATGTCAGCAGAGTTATTAGAGCGTCACAGCCACGGCCCCGACCTCAAAATCTCCACAGGGAAAGATTCTCAAACATTCAACGAGCTCAAAGCACATCAAAAGGGGCAGGTCAGCGCTTCAGGCAGAGCTTGAAGGAGAAACTTCTAGCAGGGAATTTAATCCAGGCTTTGTTGGATATTTGTAGTTCCCACATTTTCCCCTCCCATTAAGATGTGCTCTCGCTCAGAGATCAGCTGCTCCAAACTCAGTCTGCAGGGACAGATCCCACCAAGCAACTTCTGTGCCTCAAAGCCCCAAAGATCAGGAATGTTTTCATTGATCTACTGGCAGTGTTCCTTAGGGAAAGCAGAATTCCCAGGAACAGAGGGAAAACTTTGTCTGACCGCCAGCTGCTGCTGCTGCTGCTGCAGAAAAAAAGGATCCCAAAATCAGCATCCAACTCCCATCCTGACCCTTCGAGGTGTATCCCTTATACCCGAGTGCACCAAACCATTCCCACAAAACCCAGACCTGTGGAAGTGAGGGGATGTGGGCTTTATGCAGAAAATTCCATTGCAGAGCCAACCCACGCCCTGGAAAATGGGCAAGTTCCTATCACTGATAGTGCCTTTAATCAACCCCAATCAAAGATTCCTCGAGGTCTCAGTCATGGATTTGGGTTGAAGGAATCTCTCGGTTTGAGGTTCTCCTCCCTGGTGCTGGCAGTGGGAGCAGCCTGCATCTCCAGCTGCTCTTCCCAGTCATTCCCAGCCTGGAGTGAGGCGTGGGAGGCACAAGGAGCAGGTGTCATTGGAATGCTGTGCTCCAGGAAAGCCTTCCTGCCCCTCAGGCTCTGCTGGGATGGGAAGAGCCAGCCCTGACCCCTGTGAAGGTGCGCCCATCCTCCTTTTTATAAATAAATGGAATATTTTCCCTAATCCCTCATAGAATCCCAGAATCCCAGACTGGTTTGGCTGGGAAAGGACCTCCAAACCCATCTTGTTCCATCCCTGCCAGGGCAGGGACACCTCCCACTATCCCGGGTCGCTCAGTTTTTCTCAGTTTTCCCTACAAGGAGGATTTCCACAGGTACCACAGTGGGGACAGCTGGGATATCCCACTGGACACATCCATGAATCCCTGGGAGTCATGAGTGCAGAGATGTTGGCTTAGGACATGAAACCTCATCCTCCTTCCAGACCCCCTTGGGTGGCCCTGGCACAGGGAACCCCCGTTGGTGACGATTGTCACCGTCGGATCCTGGGATAACAGCAGGGATGGGAAACACTCCTTGGCTTCCCACTGCCAGAGGGCAGGGATGGGCGGGATGCTGGGAACTGGGAATTCCTGCCTGGGAGGGTGGGGAAAGGCTGGGCTGGAATTCCCAGAGCAGCTGTGGCTGCCCCTGGATCCCTGGCGATGCCCAAGGCCAGGTTGGACACTTGGAGCAGCCTGGGACAGTGGGAGGTGTCCCTGCTGCCCATGGAATGGGGTGGGACTGGATGATCCTTAAGGTCCTCCCAACCCGAACCATCCCGGAGTTGTGATTCCATCACCCTCCTGCTGCAGCTCGGATCCAGTAGATGGCGACAGGATATAAAACATTTCTTTCATTCTTCCATGAATTGGCGGCTTTTTAAGTCCCATCCATTTGAACATTCCCCCTTTTTGATCATTTTATTTCCATATTTCCATGTCATGGCCGCAGTGGCTCCATTTATCTCCCCAGTTTTCCCATTTAATTCTCATGCCACGAATTCCATTCCAGGGTGGGAGGTTCAGCCAATCTCCTCCCACTGCTGCACATCTGGAGGAGCCGCTCCAGGTTTTCCTTGGTCATCCAATGCCCGGGGACAAGGAATTCCATCAATATCCTCAGCTGGGGAATCTTGATCCATCTGATTTCACTTCTAAACCTGGGATGTTGCCTCTTGGATCTGGAATCAATTTTCCAGATCTCCTGCAGGGTTGGTTCATCCATAAGGATGATCAGCCACCACTTTGGAAGGCTCCCTGCCCATGGCAGAGGTTTGGAATGAGATGGTTTAAAGGTCCCTTCCAACCCAAATAATTCTGGGATTCCATGATTTTTGTAGCTGAGACAAGGAGGAATTCTCTTCAAATTTGATCTTTTTTTACCTTGGACACAAAAATACTATGGAATTATGAGCAATCCGAGTCTTCAGTTTGGAAAATGAAGTGGATGTAGGATGGGAAAATGGGGGAAATCGTGTAAATCTGGATTCTGTAGATCCCATGGAATGATCTGCTCTGGAATGAACTACTCACAAGAGCACGAACAGGACAAGGGGGGGCGGCAGCAGGTTTGGATGGGAGATTGGGAAGGAATTCCTGACTGGGAGGGTGGGGAGGGGCTGGGATGGAATTCCCAGAGCAGCTGTGGCTGTCCCTGGATCCCTGGAAGTGTCCAGGATTGGAAAGGGCTTGGAGCAGCCTGGGACAGTGGGAGGTGTCCCTGCCCATGGAATGCAGTGGAATGGGATGAGATTTAAGGTCCCTTCCAACCCAAACCATTCCAGAATTCCTTGAATTTCAGTATATTGAAATAGCAATGCAATCCCAAATTCCCTTCCAGGATATCAATCCAAGGACAACCCAGGGGATCCCAGTCTAATACTTTCTAATTCTCATCCCAGCTAGCTGAAGTCTCTTTATCCATCATAAACCCGGAACTGGATTCCCACATTTTGTGCCATTGTCTCCGTTTTGTTTGGGATGAACCATCTCAAACAGGCACTGATGTGATTCCTAAATTCCTGGTTGTCATGGAGACAGGAACGGGGTGACCGACTCCGGCTTCCATGAGGATGGTGGGCTACAACCCCTTTCCCCCATATTCCAAAGACTTCTGGCGCCTGGAATTCTGACATGGAACCATGCCTTGGGCATGGGGGGCAGTTAAAGCAGAAGTGCCTGAGATTTGGAAACGCCATGGAATGATCAACAGCTCTTCCTTTTAAAATGGAAAAATCTTTCCTGGATTTTATCCATGACCAGTTTGGTTATTTCAGAGATGACCCCACACTGGTTTATCCCCTAAAAAATCACAAAAATCAAACTGAAAAAACAACTGTGACCTTCATGAGATCCTTGTGTTCCTTCCAACAAAAATCCAGAAGGGATATCCATGCTAAACCCTAAATCCTGGTTTATAGGAAAGGTCAGTTCCCATATTCCAGAAGATGTGATGGAAGCAGCCAAATCTCCCGAGCATGGAAGGCCATCAGCCAATTAATTGTGGGATTTTATATGCCAATAAATTCAATTTTTTCCACTGTTTATACAGATAGCATCCAGAAAGATTTATTGACTCCTTATGGAAAGTTTTATGGAAAACTTATTCCCCACCTGGAAGTGGAGAAGTCCTTTACATTTCCCCTAAATATATTTAAAAAAAAAAAAAAAAAAAAACAAAAAGAGAAATATATTTACCTTAAATTTTCCTACTTTATTTGGAATCCAGGACTTTGGATGTCCAGACTTTCTGATATGGACAGGACAGATTCCCGTTCCTGGAGGGATTTAAATCCCTGTGGATGTGGCACTTGGGGACATGGGGCAGAGTTGGCTTTGGCAGTGCTGGAAGTGCTTGGACTCCATAATCCCAGAGGGCTTTTCCAACCTAAAATATTCCATGATTCCATGATTCCGGCTGCCTCGTGACTCAGGATTTTGGGAAGATGGCAAAAATAAGCACCTGGAATGGATTTCTCCATTAAAATGCAGCTCTTTGGGAGCAAAACCTTCACTGCCTTGGAAGTTGTACCAAGCCACGTGGGGAGGAGTTTTTATTCCCAAATCCTCATTTTCCCACCAAGATCCCGCTCTTTTCTACCTCCAGACATTGTTTTTGGGAATGACTCATCCCAGGAAAGGCTGAACCTTCCTGGCTGATGTTGAGAGCCTCAGCTGAAGCACAAGAATTCCAGGAATGTTGGAAATGACACACAGGGAGGGAATCCAACCAAAGGGAAGAGTGGGAAGCGTCCCTGCCCATGGAATGGTTTGGGTTGGAATGGATCTTAAGGATGGTCTAATTCCAACCCAAACCATTCCATGATTCCATGAAAAACTGGAAAGAGAGAATCACCCAATTCTCCAGGAGCTTTCCAGATCCCAAATTTCCCAGCAGAGCTGTGGGTCTGGCAGTTTCATGTTGTGGTTTAAAGGATATTTTCGAGGTGCATCCAGCTTTTCTCCTTTAAATGGGAATTTCCTGTTGGGTTTGGAATGAAGCCTCTGTGCTTGGGATGAATCCCTCTGCTCCATCCCTGATCAGCCTCCTGTGGGAAGATCCACAGAAGAGACGAATTCCCTGCCGTTTTCAGAGGAAAATCTTTTCCTTGAGAAATAGGATCTTGCATTTCCAAAAGTTTTGAATGTTTGGAAAAGAGAAGTTTCTGTTTACCAGCTGAGTTCCTGCACCGCTTCCCCATGGAGCAGCAGATGGATGTGCAGGAGGAACAAAAGGAACAAAAAAAAAGTGGAATAAAAGCAGATGGAGAAATGTTTGGAATGATTCATTGGGAATCAAGGAGTGGCAATCCATTTGTGCCTAGAATTTGCAATTTCTAGCCTGGAAGCCAAATTGTTCCTCTATTATGGAGATTTGGGCTGGATCCAGGCAGGAATTCAACTTCTTCAGGATCTGAGCACCTGCTCGGGAGATTTCCTGGAGCAGGGCGGGAATAATCCGTGTGCTGGAAGTTAAACATGGAATTTGGTGGAAGAGCAGCTGCTGGGATGGGATTTGGAGCGTTGGGATCTCATCCGAGCATTTAGATGGAAAAGCAGGAGAGTCTAAATCCAAAATTCTCCTTTCCAACAGCAGAATTTGTCTCATAAATGGGTGAATTTGGGATGGTAAGAGATGAAAATCTTCACTCTTTTATCTAAAATTATATGGTGGGGCAGGGGAAAATAATAATAATAATAATAATAATAATAATAATAATAATAATAATAATAATATAAACAAAGACAAATTCAAAACCCTAACAACCAAAAAACACCAAACCAAAATGAACCCAAAAAAAACCCAAATCTGGTATGAGATGCAACTTTCCCTGCCTCAAAAAAAACCCAAAACTCAACCAACCAAAAAAACCCCAAAACCCAAATGAACCAAAACATTCCCAAACCCAAACAAACCAAAATATCCCCAATCCAAATGAACACAAAGCCCCAAAGCTGGTATGAGATACAACAATGTTTCCTGCCTCAAAGAAAAAAAAAAAAAAAAAAAATTAATTTTGGCGCCTATTTTTTAACTCAGCTGCACTATTTTGGGACAGGGCTGTTCTAATAACAGGCAGAACTCAGACCCACGGGATATTCTGATTCCAGAAGGATCATCCAAGGCTGCTCCAAGCCCCAATGTCCAACCTGGCCTTGGGCACTTCCAGGGATCCAGGGGCAGCCGCAGCTGCTCTGGGAATTCCGTTCCAGGGCTTCACCACGCTCACAGGCAGGAATTTATTCCTGTCCAAACTGAATTTCTTTCAGTTTAAAGCTCCTTCATCCTGGAGCTTCCTGCATTTTCCTGGAACAGAGATTCCAGAACAAACTCAGTCCCAGTGAGAGCTCCTCCCAAAGTTCCATCCCATTCCCTGCATCCTTTTAAAACACAGCTTCCCCCGGAAAACCGAGAATTGTGGCAAAAATCCTTCCCCACCAACCCCGGGGTTATAAACTCCAAAACTTCCGAGCTCTGGCTCTTGAGATTCCTTAAACTCTTCCCAAATTATCCTCCTTATGCAATCAACATCATCCTGCTCATCATTCCACACATCCTCCACGAGCAAGGAGCTTCCCAGCTCCCAAGAAATGGAGACAATACTCGGGAATTAACGCAACATTTTAATCACCTCTTGAGCCATCGCTGTAACGATGCAAACCCCCCCTTAGACCAGGACCAGCTGAGAAACCTGAAATCATTTTCACTGCTGGTTTGGGGTTCTCTTTTCATCCTGAGAAAGCAATTACGGAAGGGACAAAGAGCTTTTGGTAATTTTCTTGTTTTGGAATTAAAACCAGATGTCGAAGGAAAGGTGAACAGGATTAAGGCACACTCTGAAAGCCTCTCAAGTAATTAATCTGCTCTTTGGGGGATTTGGAACTCCCTGAACTGGATCAAGGCAATGTTTTCCTTCCTTTTCTTGTCGCTGTCAGCAGCTACAAAGTGTTTTTGTGATTTCCAAACCCCGAGTAAACACTGGAGTGTGTGGAGGGGACAAATCCCTCATCCAGGCCTGGTTACTGGGAGGAGTTTTCCAGCTTCCTGCTCTGCATTCCCAGCAACTCAGTGGATTCACGCCTCATTCCCAAAGTGTGGAGGGGGACGCTAAAGGTAAATTCAGGATCACCAGAACCACTTGGAATATGGAAAAACATAGAAAAGAAAAGCTATTTTTGATCTTTTTTCCCCCTATAAACCTGGCTTTGATCAGCAAAGCCATTGTGGCTCTTCACAAATAAGATTTGTATGAATGAGTTCATCAAAACCCCAGCCCTCCACTAGATTTAAACTCCATCCATATCCAGGCAGCTTTTAATTAGACATCTAATCAATGCCTTTAATGGAAGAAGATTGCGATTATGCGGCATTAGCAGATACCAGATCAGATTTTTCCTGCTGCAACGAGAGGGCCTGAATGGATTTGAATCTTTGGGATTGAACATTTCTTCATTAAAAATTTAAAAAAAAAAAAAATAAAATAAAATAAAACTAAAAAATGGGTCAGCTGAGATCAGAAGTGGCAGCTCTGCAAAGAGCCGGGGCTGCGGGCCTGGCACGAGGAGAGGCTGGGTGGGAAGAAGGGCACTCGATGGCCATTGATGTCACCAGGAGGGGTGTCACCCACAGAGATGGGGATGAAAGAGCTGAGGAACAGCCAGGGGAGGGGGCAGAGATGACAGAGAAAGGCGGAGCAGAAGGGACAGAAATAATGGGGTTGAACTCAGCGGGGAGAGCGGCGAAAGCTGAGGAGAGCTGGATTCATGGCGGGAAAAGAGGAGCCAAGCAAGGAGCTGGGGCTGTGGGAAAGAAAGGAAGAGCTCAAAAGCCTCGGGAGAGGCACGTGGAACTCTGTACAAAGGTCTTTATGGGCAGTAATGGGATATGTTGGAACCAGGGCTTCTGTGACACAAAGAATCCCAGAATGGTTTGGGTGGGAAGGGACATTAAAGCTCATCCCATTCCATGGGCAGGGACACATCCCACTATCCCAGAGTGCTCCAAGCCCTGGCCTTGGACACTTCCAGGGATCCAGGAGCAGCCACAGCCTTGCAGGAAAAATTATAACTCTCCAAAAACATCTCTTTAGAGCTAGGGAATTAAAGCATTCCTTTATTCTGGCCAGCACGTGCAATGGAAATAATTTCATCCACACATTGCCTGGGTTGTGCAGAGAAAATCATCCCATCCCACAGGATCTTCACTGGATTTTTCACATTTCTACATGAGAAACCCAGGGAAATTCCTTAGTTCAGTGTTCAATGGTCCCAAATGACCCAATTCTGAATATTTGGTTTCCTATTGGTTATTGATCCTTATCCTTGGTTCTTTTCTCTCTCTTTTCCCAGACCAGGAATGGTCTCCAAATTTTCTCCAGCCATGCCAGGGGTGGTTTGGAGTTGATGTTCATTAATGTCCTTTAATGGTCCTTATCTCCTCTGGATTTCTGGCTACTCCAAATCTGTGCAGGTGTTAAACTCATCAGGCCTCACCCTTGAAAAAGGAAAAAACTCCCATTCCCTTCCCCTTGGGCAAAGACAAACAAACCCCTCAGTAAATTATTTCAAATATTTTAGAAGTTGTATCGTGTCCAGAAAAAGCATCCCAGAATGGGGCCCAGGTACAACCTCACATCTCCTGGCACCAGCTTTGGGCACACCAGAAAATCCCAAAAATTCCGTGTGAGTCCCCACCAGCAACTTGGACAGGGAAAAACACATTTTCAATGCGGTGTTTGAAGTGTGGGAGAGTGTGGGGGGGTCAGAAATGGGAGCACTGGGAGCACCCACACGGGTGGGATGGGCAGTTACTGGGAGAGGGAGCTGCTTCGTAGTGGCTGAAGGAGAGCAGAATAAAGCTTTAAGACTGCCCTAAAATATTTAATTACTGCAGGTCCTCGCTGGAGGCAGGGAAGAGTTACTTTTTCAAGTCCATCTGCCCACATTTCCATTAATAAAATAATTCAAGAGTCGTTTGAGGGAGAAAACTCCAGCGCAGCGCCAAAACCAAACCCAAAGCACGGCTCAGCAGTGACCCAATAATTAATATCTTTCCTCCCACTTCCCCTTAAATAAACTCCAGCTAAAAATCAACGTGGCTCTGGCTCAGCTTTGCTGTGGTGAGTAAAGAAAAAGGGATGTGCTGGAAACAGCTGGAAAAATGCCACTTTCAGGTGCCCAATAAATGGCAAACAGGTACTTTGGACCCAGGAACTTCTCTTTGTTTTGTGGAGTTGGAGGCCATTTCCATGGAGGTCATGGAAATTAAATTTAAAAATTTAGTCTGGAAGGTTTTTTTATTTATAAATTCTCTGTCACCAGTGCAAGGGAGACAAGCCACCAGCAGGGGATTTCTGAGAGGCTGAAGGGCCCTGGGCAGAGATCCTGAGGGAGAAAATGGGTTTGGTTTTCCTCCTGGGATCAGAGGGTCAATTCTGAGCATCCCAGAAATGCCTCCAGTGGAGAACATCAAAGCTGGCAGGATGCTGGGAGTCCCCACCTCGAGGGACGAGTGGAGGAGAAGCACATGAAGAAATGGTCACTGCAAGGGCTGTGCAGGCCCTGGACAAGGGCCACCAGCCAGCCCAGGTGGCCAAGGAGGTTGTCACCATCCTGGCTGGGAGCAGCACTGTGTGAGCAGTGGGAGCAGGGCAGGGATTGCTCCCTGTGCTGGGAACGGCTGAGAAACCTCAAATCCTGAGGGCAGCTCTGGATCCCTCATGACAAGATGGACATGGAGGGGCTGGAGCGTGTCCAGGGAAGGGAACGGAGCTGGGAAGAGTCTGGAGAATTCCTGAGGGAGCTGGGAAGGGGCTGGAGAATTCCTGAGGGAGCTGGGAAGGGGCTGAGCCTGGAGCAAAGGAGGCTCAGGGGGGACCTTGTGGCTCTGCACAGCTCCTGCCAGGAGGGGACAGCCGGGGGGGTCGGGCTCTGCTCCAGGGAACAGGGACAGGAGGAGAGGGAACGGCCTCAGGCTGGGCCAGGGCAGGCTCAGGGTGGGCAGCAGCAGGAATTTCCCCATGGAAAGGGGGCTCAGGCCTTGGCACTGCCCAGGGAGGTTTGGAGTGCCCATCCCTGGAGGTGTCCCAGGAATTCCTGGAGGTGCTCTCAGAGCTCTGGGCTGGGGACAAGGCGGGCATCGGGCACAGCTGGGACTTGATAACCTTGGAGCTCATTCCCAACCTCAGTGTGATGCCTCAAGTTTCAGTTTTTCTATTTTCCCATTCTGTGCTGCTTTAGTGTGTGGGTCTGGGCTCCATATTATGGGATGGTGAGCTCTCTGCACAGAGCAGGGAGACAAAACAATTCCTGCTCCAGCTGGGCACCAAGGACAAATGATCCAAAGCTCAGGCCCAGGAGCACAAACAGCGTGGGCTGGAGAGAGAAAAACAAGCAGGATGGGAGTGCCTGGGCTAAAGCTGGAATGGGACAATGAACTGCAAGGTGCAAATGGAGCAGAGCTGATCCCAGTGAGAGCCCCCGGGAGCGCTCGTGCATTTTGGGACCATTTTGGTTCCTCTTGGCTGCAGCCCTGGCTGGGCTCTGGTGCTGCCCAAGGTGGATCCATGGAGGAGATCCTTGGAATAAATCCCTGCTTTATTCTGTGACTCCATCCAGCCTCTGCTCCAGGCCAGCCTTCCCAAGGCATCAAATGATCCTGGGGTTCTGTGACTCTGTGACAGGATAATGCACAAGCACAGAGCGATTTCATTCCCAGGTACTTCAGCCATGCACCAGTAACCCCAGATGATGAACTGATGAACTGGTCTGGAACTGGAAGTTTTTATTCACTGGGGGTGATGGAAGCAGCATCGATGAGGTGTGGAACATCCCACATCCCGTGTGTGCTCCACTGACCAAGCCGGGATGATCCAGGGGCGGTGCTTCAGCCACAGGGAGTGGGATGTTTGCAGGAATAAAACACAGGATGTGGCTCATCCAGTCACCTAGAACTCCCAGAAAGGCACAGAGCTGACTGGAGAATCCTTTTCATTCCACGTTAGAGACTCCTGGCAAGCTTCTGCAGGAAATCTTGGACATCTGCGTGTGCCTGCGTTTGTTTTGACATTCATTCCACCATTATTTTGGCAGCTGAGGCGGGGGGGAGATGCTGAATCCTATTTCAGCACCAGCAAAGGATCTGTCAGGATACAAAAACTTTTCCTACTGAAAAAAAAAAAAAAAAAAAAAAAAAAAAAAAGAAAAGAAAAAAAAAAAAGAAAGGGAGAAATCTTTAGGAGCAGTCTGGTTGCTCTGTTTGCTCCCAGTTCAATCCATGCAGTTACCCCACAAATGTGGTGTGGAGTGCCAGAGAGGGAAAAAATTCCCAATTCCGAAAAATAAGACATAAACCCACTTGAAATTCCATATGAAAAGGTAAATGTTAGTATATATATGTATTTCTAGAATAGATACAGAGAGATCTGTTCTCTTTTAAGGTGCCCTGGAGGGGTCACTGAGAAGCCCAGATGGTCACTGGCATGATAAACCCAGCTTAACAGAGCCCAGTCAGGTGGGCTGAGCCCTGCTGCACCAGCAAAGAATCTTTCAGGGTACAAAAGATTTTTCCTACTAAAAAAAAAAGAAAAAAAGAAGAAAAAAAGAATTACAAAAAGAAATATTTTGGAGCAATCTGGGTGCTCAGTTTGCTCCCAGCTCAATCCAGAGCAGCTGCTCCATGAGGTTATCCCACAAAACGGGATGTGAAGAGGGGAAAAAAATAATCCCAAAAAATAAGACATCAAACCACTTCCAATTCCATATGAGAAGGTAAATCTTCCCAAAAAACCGTCTGTCTGGAATAAATAGAGAGAGATCTGTTCATTTTAAGGTGCCCTGGAGGGGTCACTGAGAAGCCCAGATGGTCACTGGCATGATAAACCCAGCTTAACAGAGCCCGGTCAGCTGGGCTGAGCCCTGCTGCACATCCCTTCTCCCAGATCCAGCTGTCATCCCTGCTCCTGGCATTCGTGGGGAATCATCAGGTGCCCTTTGAGGATGATTTTCCACCTGTCTTGTCCATCTCCTGCCAAACAAACCGAGTCTAAGCCAGGCCTGGAATTCAAGGAGAAGCTAAACTGACACTGTGCAAGATGCCCTGACTTGGCTTTGTGCTCATCCGACCTTTGGAATGTTAATCCAAGGCTGTTTGGAGGGGAAGGTCAGCCTGGGGATTAAAGAAAAACATGAAAAGCTTGGCAGGCTAAAATGCTGCTCTCCCTGTAAAGCTTCAGGAGGTGGAAATTGGATACAAATCTCCAAATGCTCCTGGCAGCGTGACAGAGAAGTGGGAAAAATGTGGTTTTACCTCTGTGGTTTTGATGGAGCCTGAGCTCCAAGTGCTGCAGGTCTGGGATTTTAATAATTTCATATTTGTCTGTCTGAGATCAGAAATTAAAACTGCACCGAGGTTTAGGCAGAAATAGCCCAGGGCACTAAAAACCAGGTACAAGGGGTGTCCTGAAGATCCCACCTGGAATCCTGCATCCAGCTCAGGGTCCCCAGCACAGGGAGGATGTGGAGCTGCTGGAGAGTCCAGAGGAGGCTCCAGGATGATGCAAGGGAAGGAGCAGCTCTGCTGGGAGAGCTGGGAATGTTCATCTGGAGAGGAGAAGGCTCCAGGGAGAGCTCAGAGCCCCTTGCAGGCCCTGGAGGGGCTCCAGGAGAGCTGGAGAGGGACTGGGGACAAGGGATGGAGGGACAGGACACAGGGAAGGCCTTGAGCAGGCTGCCCTGGAGCAGAGGCTGGATGGAGTCACAGAACAAAGCAGGGATTTATTCAAAGGATCTCCTCCATGGATCCACCTTGGGCAGCACCAGAGCCCAGCCAGGGCTGCACCCAAGAGGAACCAAAATGGTCCCAAAATGCACGAGCGCTCCCGGGGGCTCTCACTGGGATCAGCTCTGCTCCATTTGCACCTTGCAGTTCATTGTCCCATTCCAGCTTTAGCCCAGGCACTCCCATCCTGCTTGTTTTTCTCTCTCCAGCCCACGCTGTTTGTGCTCCTGGGCCTGAGCTTTGGATCATTTGTCCTTGGTGCCCAGCTGGAGCAGGAATTGTTTTGTCTCCCTGCTCTGTGCAGAGAGCTCAGCATCCCATAATATGGAGCCCAGACCCACACACTAAAGCAGCACAGAATGTGAAACACAGAAAAGCTCAAACCTGAGGCATCAAGGGAATGGTTTCCCACTGCCCAAGGGCAGGGTTGGTTGGGAGATTGGGAAGAGATTCCTGGCTGGGAGGGTGGGGAAGTCCTGGGATGGAATTCCCAGATTTGCTGTGGCTGCCCCTGGATCCCTGGCAGTGCCCAAGGCCAGGTTGGACACTGGGGCTTGGAGCAACCTGGGACAGTGGGAGGTGTCCCTGCCATGGCAGGGGTGGAATGGGATGGGATTTAAGGTCCCTTCCATCCCAAACCATTCCATGAATCCTGACACCAGTCAGGAACTCAACCATGGATCAAGGATGACAAGAAAATTTCCCCCTTAATCAAAGAGTTCAGTTTTATGGAAAAATAACCGGATTTCTCCAAGAATTGCAGTCCAAGGAGATTTAACTCCACGAGCAGTGAAATTTTGGAAGTGAGGAATGTGTGGCTGCAAGAGCACTGATAGAACAGTTATGGAAGGGAAATGGATTCCCTGTTAAAAGGAAAATCCCAGCCCTCATTTGCTTCACATAAATTGTAACCATATATTTATTTATGGACATACACCAGGCTTGGATATGGATTTATTTATGATTCCTAAATAATAGAATCCAAACGACACGGGTGGGATTTCAGGAAAAACAATAATTTTTCACTTAACTCCTCAATCCTGCCACATTTTTGAGTTCTCCAGCTCCATATATCCAACTTTTCCCTGGAAAACAGAGTTTTCCATGGCAGAAAATATTTCATTTTCATCATTACTCTTCTAAGAAAGCTTCTCTTTTCCCTGCCAGCGAGTGAAGCTCTGTTTTGATGCTCCTCTTTGCATTTTCATCAAAAATTGAAAGGCGCTTTCATCACCGGGGTGAGGTTTTTCTCCCAGGCTTTGCTGGGAAGTTGGATAAAAAGGGTTTGGATCTGGCTAAGGAAAACCAACTGCCAGATCCTTTTAGGAGAAATAAAAGTGTCTGAGCAATGTGGAGCTGCTGCTTCCACTCTTTGGTTGGGCTTGAAAAAGAAACGTAAAAGCTCTTTGTACATCGGGAAAAATCTGAGGCGTTCTATGTTTTTGGGAATAGCAAATTGTTTGGATCAAAGGAGGAATAAATTCCCATTTAAAGCCTGGGATTGTCATGTCAGAACAGAATCCTGGGGGAGTTGTGGGTTCTGGGGGGCTTTTCTTGCTGCCATTCTGCTCCAAGGAAAGTCAGATTTGATCCAAGTAAAGGAATACTCAGCGGGATGTGACCCATGGGAACACTGGGGAATTTTGGGAAATTCATTCCCAGAAATCAAACAATCATCATGGTTACGAATTTAGGAGAGTGCAAAGAAACACAGAGCGTCTGTTTGGAATAAATCCCAAACCCTCTGGATGTAGGGAAGAGCTGATTCCTAAATTATTCCAGTTCAAAGCAGGGGGGAAATGGGGAAAGGGAAAAAGAGTAAGGGAAAAAGAGAAAAGGAAAAGGGGAAAAGGGAAAAAGGGAAAGGGAAAAGGGGGAAAAGGGGAAAAGGGGGAAAAGGGGGGAAAGGGAAAGGGAAAGGGAAAGGGAAAGGGAAAGGGAAAGGGAAAGGGAAAGGGAAAGGGAAAGGAAAAGGAAAAGGAAAAGGAAAAGGAAAAGGAAAAGGAAAAGGAAAAGGAAAAGGAAAAGGAAAAGGAAAAGGAAAAGGAAAAGGTCAAACACATGTGAAAGGTTCCATGGATTTAACTGGCAGGAATTCCTGCAATGGACTGAAATTTCCAGGAAATTTTCAGAGAAGTCTGAGCTTTTATATTCACTGTGAGGAGAAACATCCGAGTTCTGTTCTGCTCCAGCCTCAAGCAAATTTGTTTGACAAGATTTGGATGAGGCCAACAAAAGCCTCATCCAGGGAAGAGCTGGAGCACCGGCAGCATTTGTTTCCCTTTTACCCACTCCCATTTTTTTCCACAGCCTTTTCCTCAGGTTATTCCAACTCCTGGTTCCACAGGAATATTCCTGGCCATGAATCCCTTGAAAGTCCAGGTTGGAGCAGCAGGGATTCTTTTCTCTCCTGCTGTGACTGCAACTCAGACACTGGAGCAGAGCGTGAGCCCATCTGGACCCTGCAGAAAAAGCCAGAAATGTATGGGAAAACCAAGAAAAGGGCAAAATTTTAGCACATTTTAAAAGTTTGGAGAATTAAAGTGGGTTGGGGCAAGAAGATGAGCAAAGCCAAAAAGGCTCTGTGCTCCTGGGTGCTGCTGTCACCGAATCCAATGACAAAAAAAATCCTGGATTCCAAGGGAAACTTCCCTGCTCCATCTCAAGGAGGATGAAAATGTTCAGTGAAGGACTTAAATCAGTTCTGGGCCTCGCAGGAAGCTCAGAGACAATCGCAGCAATATTAAAACCCTTCCAAATTGTCTCAGGCTGTCCCACAAATGATCTCCTGCTGCCTCAGCTCACCGAGGTCTCCAAAGTGGAATAATTGAAGAGCTGAGGTGCTGCACACACTCCTTAAAAACTGCTTTGGATGAAATCAGGATGTGGAGGGAAAATTATTTATCATCCGCTGGGGATGGACCCAGGGAACTGCTGATGTCATCAGATCCTTTCTCTTAAATCCTCACTGGGGGCTCTCAATCAAATGGAATTTAATCCAGGCCACGGTTTTGAGTTTATTTGATTCATTTCTTGCCAGATTCCATTTGCGGAGTGGAATCAAATAGCGCTGCTGTCGCTGAATCCAATGACAAAACATTCCCAGATTCCAAGGGAAATTTCCCTGCTCCATCTCAAGGAGGATGCAAATGTTCAGTGAAGGAATTAAATCAGTTCTGGGCCTTGCAGGAAGCTCAAAGACAATTGCAGCAATATTAAAACCCTTCCAAATTGTCTCGCCGAGGTCCCCAAAGTGGAATAATTGAAGGCCTGAGATGCTTCCCACACTCCTTAAAAACTGCTTTGGATCAGCTCAGGACGTGGAGGAAATATTATTTATCATCCTCTGGGGATGGATCCAGGGAACTGCTGATGTCATCAAATCCTTTCCCTTTCACTCCCGACTGGGGCTTCTCAATGCACAGCTCTGGTCAAATGGAATTTAATCCAGGCCACGGTTCTGAGTTCATTTGATTCATTTCTTGCCAGACTCCATTTGCTGACTCCTGCTCTTTTTTCTTTCTTATTTTCTTCCCTGCAGATGAATCATATTAAAGAGGTAACTATGGAAGCAGAATTTGGAGAGAGTGATCCTTAAAGTAATTGATGTAGGGAAGGCAATCCTGAATATGGGAGTCAAGAGCCCGCTCAATTTAACAATTCTGTGTTAAATCTGGCTTAAATCCAAACCATTCCCAGGCCAGGAACTTTGGAAGGTCCCAGAATGGGAATTTTGATAACAAGAGGGTGAAAAGGTCACTCAGGCTATTAAGTCCCCCCAGACTTGTAAATCACAAACTCCCGGATTATAAATTTATTAAGTTTTCCCAAAGATTAAATTAATCTGATTTAAATCCGAACCATTCCTAGACTGAGGAAGTTTGGAAGGTCCCAGAATGGGAATTTTGGTAACAACCTGAGCATGGACAGCTCCCTCAGGTGATTAAATAACAAACTCCTGGATCATAAATTTATTGAGTTTTCCCAAAGGATAAATACCAGCATGGAATATCTGCTTGGCAGAGCATCCAGGAGGATGCTGAATTCCAGCAGTGCTGGATCAATCCCTGAATTTCCATGTGCAGATTTATTCCTGAGGTTTATCTGGGAGCTGAGATTTTCCATCAAAGATCAGCAGACAGGAATTGTCCAGAGTTCCTTTTGTGCCATGCCTGGGTCGGATTTATTTTCCTCATTTGCAACATTTCAGGAGAAATCTCCTTTTCCACTCAAACCAGCGGCTCCCTGGATTTCTCTGGTAAATCCAACAGCTGGGGGAGGAGTCATCCTGAAAATTCCCTGTTTGAGCAGCCCAGTTTAGTAAAATTTGGTGGAGAACATTGTGGTGCTGGTTGATGGATTGATGATCTTGGATGTCCTTTCCAAACTTAACAATTCCATGAATTTATAAAGGCGTTTAACCACATTCTTTAATTTCTCCTCACCCTTTTGAAAGCTCCTTTGACACTCCAGAAATTCCTCACTGAGTGAACCCCATTTGCAAAAGCCTGAAATTCCTTAGGACAGGCAATTAAAAGCAGCTCATGGAAGACGTTTATGTTAAACACGGATTCCAGAGGAATTGCAGGTCCCGACTGAGGAATTGTTCAGCTGAAGGCACTTGGAGACTGGAATTCCCAATCCAGCTCTCAATTCACAGCCCCTGTTCTCCTTGTTTTTAAAGAGCTGGGAGCCAGGATCTTGTGTTCCAGCACAATCTGCCCCTCCTGAGCTGTTTTAACAAACCCCAGTTCCGTTTAATTCAACATTTCCCGTTTTTTCCCCTCTTCCAGCACTTGCCCATCCTCCCTCACCATCATTTCATTTTCCATCCCATCCTCCTCTGTCAGCCAAGGGAATTCTCTTCAGTCCACACCATCTGGATGTTTTTCTTTGTATGGAATTGTTTGTTGTGGGCTCCCTTTTCCATTCTCCTTGTTTTCCGTGGTTTATTTACAGATGCCAGTCGGACCCCACACAGATTTCTTCCTTTCTGCAGGAATTCTGACCCAAAATATGGAATTTGTCACCTTGGACTGTGTGAGGGTGCTGGGGCACTGACCAGGCTCCCCAGGGAATGGGCACATTCCCAAGGCTTCCAGAGCTCCAGGAGCATTTGGACAACACTCTGAGGCGGGGATAGATGGGATATTGGGAAGAAATTCCTGGCTGAGAGGGTGGGGAGGCCCTGGAATAGAATTCCCAGGGAAGTTGTGGCATCCCTGGAAGTGTCTGAGGCCTGGTGGGAGCACCCTGGGATAGTGGGAAGTGTCCTTGCCCATGGGATGATCTTTAAGGTCCCTTCCAACCCAAATGATTCCTTATTTCCATGAATACTTTATTTCCCATCCATGTGCAGGTTTATAAATTCCAACAGCACATGGACCAAATCTTTCGTTCGGAAAGAACGAAATTTGATTCCTGTCCTGTACACAAATCCACGCTTGTCTCTCCGCTTGCCTCGAGCACAGCAGCAAAACCCAGGGGGAAACAGGGATTTAATGATGCTTAATTTAAAAGTACCTCATTAAAGGCAGATATTGAGAGCAGGCTGGTCTGGGAAGGCAGCAGAGGGCGAGTCAGGCAGCAGCTCCACGGAATTGAGCACTTCCAGGTTTTCCTCGTGGAAGCAGAGTGTGGAACTCAGGCCTTTGGGGTGGCTGAACCTCCTCTGGGTCACTTCTCACTGATTTTTGGGAAGCAACTTTGATTTTTGGT
Source organism: Vidua macroura (assembly GCF_024509145.1). Taxonomy (NCBI): domain Eukaryota; kingdom Metazoa; phylum Chordata; class Aves; order Passeriformes; family Viduidae; genus Vidua; species Vidua macroura. The sequence goes on from NC_071576.1 coordinate 1,636,509, forward strand.
TGATTTTTTCCAGAGTGTGATCAGGCTGTGCTGTCGGAGACGGAGGAAGTTGGAAAATCCTTAATGGAGAGGAAGGAGGGGCCAGCGTGGAGCCAGAGGTTGTTTGAACAGGAACAGCAGAAATCATCCCAGAGGGAACCTGGACACTTCACTCCACGTGGTTTGGGATTTTTGCTTCAGGAACACCAGGGGGAAAATCAGCTCTTTTGCTGTGATTTACACCAAACACGGAATATTTGGATTTTTGCTCCTGAATACAAGGAAGGGGCTGCCTGTGAACCAAAGCTGAGCTGGAAACGAAGCTCCAAAGTCTCCAGGAGCAAAAAGCTGCCTTGAGAAATGTCTCCAGCCTTGCCCAGCTCATTTAGCACAGCTCCTGCTCTCACAGGGGAGGCACTGAGAGCCACTGACTTTGAGAGATCAGGACAGCAGAGCCCCGGAATCAGCAGAATTCCAAGGATAAGCTGGAAGGTGAACGATCCAAATTGCTCTGATGTGCTGAGTTAGGTGGCTGAGAGCGGCATAATGAAGGAGCAGCTCCACGAAAGGTCCTGCAGGGAGCACAGAAAACATTGGGAAGTTGCTCAGCAGGAGGCAGAGCTCGGAAAAGCACCCAAAAAATGCTCTGGGAATGGCTCCTTCCTGAGGATTCCCGCTGCTGAAGGAGTGGGATGTGCCATGAATGGACAAGGGATTTGTTCCTGGAATGAAGGGGGTCACTGGAAAATAAGTGATGTCTTGATCAGAAGAAATGCATTTGGTGACAAGTCATACTGGGCTATTTGGAATTCACCTGGAATCCACCTGGGATCCACCCAGGACAAATCCCTGGCCCTGCAGAGTACGTTAAGTACAAAAAGGAAAAGAATCGTTGGAAAATCCAGTTAGACCAGGAAAAAATGCCTCTTTATTTAATACTCCTGGTGCTGAAGGAGTGGGATGGGCCACGAATAGACAAGGAATTCATTCTTGGAATGAAAGGCATCACTGGAAAATAAGGAATTTCTTAATCAGAAGAAAGGCATTTGGTGAAAAGTCTTATTGGACCACTTGGAATTCATCTGGAATCCACCTGAAATCCACCTGGAATCCACCTGGAATCTACCTGAAATCCACCCGAAAGCCGCCTGAAATCCACCCAGGACAAATCCACAGCCCTGCAAAGCACATTAAGTACAAAAAGGAAAAGAATCTTTGGAAAATCCAGTCAGACCAGGGAAAAATACCTCTTTATTCCAGGTTTCCTGGAAGTAATGCAGCAGGAAAATCAGAAATGCAAAGCAGACGGTTCTGGTTTCTACTGGATGGGATTTGGGTGCTTTAAAAAAAGGAATGTTTCACCCCTACACTGGGACGATTCCCTCCCTTTTAACCCAGCAGGCTGACAAAAGGAAGAGCAGCCCAGAGCAAAGGATTTTTCTTTGCTGCTCTCTCTCTTCACCAAAGATCCTCTGATGGAGTGCAATCTGTCTTTGCACTAATTATCTGCTCAAGCGAAATGACATCTCTGAGCTGGCACAGGAGTGTCCTAATGGGGACAGAGGTTCACTTCCACAAAGGAAAAAAAAAAGAAGGGGAAAAAGAAAGCCTGGAGGCACCAAGAGGTCACACAGCATTTATTTTCATGTGATCTGAGTGGAAGTGTCCCTGCCCATGGCAGGGCGTGGAACACGATGGTCTTTAAGGGCCCTTCTAAAACATTCTGGGATTTTAGGATCCCTTAAACTCACTGGGGAATCTGTGCCAGAAATCCCGTGATTTTGTAGGATATTTTGACCACCTAAGAGGAAAAGTAAACCAAGTGTTGACTGGGGGGACACAGCTGAGAATGTGACACCTGAGTTTTGGGGGGTCAGGGCATCACAGAGCGGTGTCTGAAAGGGGGCAGCATCCAAGGGAAAGGGAGGATTTGGCAGGAATGACAAATGAAATGTAAATAAAGGCTCTGCACTCCTGTGTTGGTGCTCTGGAGGCACAAACTGGGGAGGAACCAAAAGCTGAGACAGCTGAAAAATTGTCATTTTCCATTTCCCCCCTCAAAAGTGTCCTCGTGTCAGCTGGGCTGTTGTGACTCCAATTTGTCACCCGCAGGGAATCCATTGGAAAACCTGGAGCACTTCCTAGTCTGGATTAATCATGGGAAAGGCTGTGCAGATTAACCAGGGCTGGGTTCCCACACAGACTCTCAGACAGGAATCTCTGTCTGTGGGTTGGACCCTGCTTCTCCTTTATTTTGAGCACCATAGAAATGGAATAATTTGGCTGGAGCGAGGCCAAGACAATTGTGAAGTTAATGAATTTCTGAGCAGGTTTTTTTTTTTTTTTAGCGAGGCTTTGTGCTTCTGAAAAGCCACTGGGCACAAAATTGACTGGGCAGGGTTACAAAGCAGCCAAGGCAGAGGCTGCAGGAGTCAAGGAGAGGTTGTGTGGGGAAAAGCTCTTTGCTTGTTTCTCCCTGCGTGTCATAATCACAGATGATGCTTTATCCTGGGAATTAAAGGAGTGATTCCACGCCAATTTAGGATGAGAAAGGAAAAACTGGGGATGCAGGACTAGAGCTGCTGGGAAATGGGAATTATTGCTCCAGCACAGCCCCGGGCTTGCTGTGGACCAACCAGGGTTTGTTTGCTCCTCATGGAGGAGTGTGAGGGGAGCAAAGGGCACTTGTGGTGTTAAAACCATGGAATTGTTAAGGCTGGAAAAGTCCTGCAAGATCATCAATCCAGCTGTGAATCCAGCCCCACCTTGTCACCACTAAACCATGTCCCTATGGTTTACATGCTGAGATGTTTTTGGGATGGCAGCTCCACCCCTGCCCTGGGCAGCCTGTTCCAGTACTTAACAACATTTTCTGTGGAGAAAGTTTCCATAATGTCCATTCTAAACCTCCCCTGGCACAACCTGAGGCTGCTTCCTCTCATTCCTTCTTTTTACCTGGCAGAACCAGGTAAAAACCACCTGTGCTCCCTCTCCATGTGGGAATAGCAGCTGCTTCACCCCAGGATTTGCTCTGGATCAGCCCTGCCACCTCTGCCTGTATTTCCCACTGGCTCTGGAGCAGGGTTGGGATATTCCCTCAATTTCTCCTGCTGCTGAGATGGTTCATTCACTGCCTTTGTGGTTTTGGAACAAAACTGCTGGAGGGTGGGGAATTTCTGGGAACAGAAACCACTCCTGTGGGAATATCCCAATTTATGAAGTTTGGAGAGAGCAGCTGTGGCTGCTCCTGGAAGTGTCCAAGGCCAGGTTGGATGGGGCTTGGAGCACCCTGGGATTGCAGGAGGGGATGAAATGAGATGGGTTTTAATGTCCCATCCAACCCAAAGCATTCCAGAATTCCATGGAATTGTTCTGTACCTCTGGGCCTTTACCAGAGCATGGCCTAGAGGTTGGTAGGGAGAAATAATTCCTTTCCATCTTCCCCTGGAATATTTCCAGGCAATTCTAAGGCTCTGCTGGATTGTTCTATGGGATGGTGACCGTCATGCTGTGAGCAAACACCCTCTGGAGCAGCCCCTGGCCACGGGACAGCGCATCCCGTGGGATAGGGGAAGCTGCCCTCTCCCACAAAAAATGTTCTTCCTTCCCAGCAGGTTCCACCTTTCAGAAATCCCCTAAAAACAGCCCTAAAATGAAGCAAAATTTAGCCCAAAGTGTTGCCCAGACTCAGTTTGCTTTAAAAAAAAAGAGAATTTGTAGTGTTGAATACTGTACTTTTCCACAAAATTTGCATTAGCATGGAATGTGCCCTCAGGCTACTTCCCAAGGATTCTGGGCATCGTTTTCCCACATTTATTAACAATGTTTGAACTCTGGAGCAAATTTTAATATTTTTTTGTCAATACCAATGTTTCCATTGCTGCCCAGGCTGGAATGAGCTCAGGGTTCTCATCACACTTTTCAATTAACTTTTCTTCCCCTCATCAAGGTTGTTGTTGGATTAATTCCCCCTCTCTGCTTTTCTTCTAGGAAAAATAAAATAAGGAAAACAGCCTTGTTACCTGAGAGGAAATAGTTGAATTCCTTGGGAAAAAAAATGGTTGGAAAAGAGAGGGTTAAATCCAGGCAGTTTAATTGCAACTCTGCTGAAGGTTTGAGCATTTTCATGGAAGTTGGATGATTTTATGGGTTAAGAAATGCTCTAAATCTGAATTTTGAGGGTTATTTAAGAGGGTGGGTGATCCAAAGGAAGCGATTTGTGGATTAAGAGCTTCCTTCCTTCTCATGGAGTCCTGGAATTTCAGAGGAAGGTCCAAGTCTCCTGCTGCTCCCAGGGTTCCATAAGGATACAAGAATGACGTTTTTAATTATGAAAGGAAAATTATTTAGCTGTGGGTGGTGCTGTCCGTTCTCCCATTCTGTGCAAACTCCTTGGAATTCCACACCAGAGCCAGGGAAGTCTTCAGTGATCCCCCTGAAATTGTGTCTTAGGATGCTATGACCTTAAAACTAATTTGTGTCCACCCTGCTACGAACAAAACGTGAATTTTTATGTTCTGGAGTGACACAAGAGCAGCAATAAATTGCTCTTCTTCCATTTTTTTCCCTTTGGGGGGTGGCTGAAGATTGGTGCTCCTCATTTAGGGAAATGTTTTCCTAATGGGGCTCTGCCTCTGGGAGAGGAATTATTTGATGGACACCAACAGTTTGTGTCGAGTTTTTCAGGGAGTAAAAAAATAAATGTGTAGATGAAATAAGCAGCCAGTTAATTTCTCCTTCACAGTTGTTTCATGTAAATGAAGAAGTGGAATTCTTTGCGAGCCATCAAAGCTGGGAAATAAATGCACAATTAGCTGCAGGAAAGTGCTGAAAGCCATTACCCCTCATTTTAGAATAATAATGCACTTCAAGCCTATTTGTTGAAATATAAATACAATTATGGGGAAAGAAATTAATGCACAGTGGGAAGTTTCTTGAAGATGGCATCGCATTTTCTGCGGCACGAGATAAAGTGAATGAAACCGTGGGGTTTTGGCGAGGCGAACAATGGGGACGTGGTAGGAAAGGAGATAAAACCTAAACAAAAAATGTTGGAGCATCCCCAGCTATGGAGATCAAAGGAGATCAAGATTTGCCAAAGGGGTCTGAGGGAGGAAAGGCTTCTCCTGGCCTCCAGGGATGTCCCCAGCGGGAAGGAGGGATCCTTTGGGACACAGCGGGAAGTGGAGATGTGGAGAGGTTCAGGCCACTGGATGTTTGGCCAAGGAGATCCCACAGAACCCTGCTGCTCTCAGGCTGCAGATCACAGAATCACAGAATCACACAGCCACAAGGTTGGGAGAGACCTTCAAGATCATCAAGTCTAACCCAGCCCCAGCACCTCAACTCAACCCTGGCACCCAGTGCCACATCCAGGCTTTGTTAAACACCCCCAGGGATGGTGACTGCACCACCTCCCCGGGCAGAACATTCCAGAACTTTATCACCTTTTCTGTAAAACACCTTTTTCCTGATATCCAACCTGAATTTCCCTTGGTGCAGCTCGAGGCTGTGTGCTCTGGTTCTGTCAGTTCCTGGAGAAAGAGCCCAGCCCCAGCTGAGCACAGGCACCTTTCAGGAGCTGTGCAGAGTGCTGGGGTCACCCCTGAGCCTCCTTTTCTCCAGGCTGAGCACCCCCAGCTCCCTCAGCCGTTCCTCGCAGGGTTTGTGTTCCCAGCCCCTCTCCAGCCTCGGGTTTGTGTTCCCAGCCCCTCTCCAGCCTCGGGTTTTTGTTCCCAGCCCCTCTCCAGCCTCGGGTTTGTGTTCCCAGCCCCTCTCCAGCCTCGTTGCCCCCTCTGGATGTGCTCGAGTGTCCCAAGGTCCTTCCCAACCTGAGGGGCCAGAGCTGGGCACAGCACTCGAGGTGTGCCCTCAGCAGTGCCCAGCACAGGGGGACAATGACCTCCCTGCTCCTGCTGGCCACACCGCTCCTGATCCAGGCCAGGAGCCATTTGCCTTCAATTCAATCTGATCACCAGTTCATGGGCTTCTAGAAGTTTCTCTTTGTTCAAAATCATCATTTTTGAGCTTTTCTCTGCCATTCTCCTTGATCCCATCAAGAAACTTCCCTGGAGGTGCTAGCACAGAGCTGGAGAGTGGAAAAGCTCCCCCAGGAAATGGAGCTGCAGGCGCTGAATCAAAGGTGACCCTGCTGGGAGTGCTGGGATCCACCAGGAGGGGTGGCCTTGGAGGAGAGGACCAGGGATGAAAACACGGGGCAAGGGTTGGTTGGGCATGGCAAACTCAGCCTGGAACCATGGGATCAGAGAAACACAGGATCGGAGAATGCAGAAACACGGAATTAAGGAATCAGAACCATGGAAACAGAGAATCATGGGACCATGGGATCAGAGAATCACAGGATCACAGAATCAGACAATCACTGAGACATGGAATGGTTTGGATGGGAAAGAACCTCAAAGCCCATCCAGCTTCACCCTCTGCCATGGGCAGGACACCTTCCACTATCCCAGGTTGCTCCAAGTCCCGGTGTCCAACCTGGCCGTGGGCACTTCCTGTGAGGGTGGGAAGGTCCTGGCACAAATTCCCAGAGAAGCTGTGGCTGCCCCTGGATCCCTGGAAGTGTCCAAGGCCGGGTTGGACTGAACTTGGAGCACCCTGGGATGGTGGAAGATGTCCCTGCCATGGAAAAGGGGTGGAATGGGATGGGATTTAATGTCCCTTCCCACCCAAACCATTCTGGGCTTCTGTGAATTGTCAAATCACAGAAAACGTGGGGAAAGCCTGGAATCTGTTGACACAAGTAACTGAGCTTCAGTTTGGGAGCTCATAACCTTCAGGAAGAAGCAGAGTGTTCCTCATCTCCGAGCATGCAGAAAATCAGCCGGGAATCTTCTGTACTTCCATTTATCTGTGTGCTGCTGCCCTCGTGAGCTGACACTTTGCCAGCTTCCTTGGATATCCCAAGGGAGAAGGGAAGGAAGGAAAAGTTAAGTAGGAAAATCACTGTGTCTCTTTCCTTCCTTCCTAATGCCAGCAGAAAATCCCGCAACATTTCCCCACATCAGCTTTTCCAAATGCTCCGTCATTCGGGATTGACCTTCAAGAGGAGATCACAGAGCAGGGCTGGTCCAGTGATGTTGCAATAATTTAAATCTGAATTGCCAACATGAAATGGAGACAGCAGAAACTGCTGGTGACAGTGACATAAACAGGACATTTCTCTGCAATTTTTATCATGAGTTCCCCCAGTCACTTAAAATAGGGATGAAAAACAATTTGAAAGAGGGTAATATGTTAATCATTCCTTGGGCATGAATTCCATCAGGGATCTGTAAAACAAGGATTTATCCCACCTAAGTGCAGCTGTGTGGAGGTGATGGACTGAAGAGTGGCAGTGTGGCTGTGCCTCAGCAGATGCTGGGACTCCCTCAACAGCACAGGGGGAGGGACACTTCCAGCAATCCAAGAATCCCACGCTCCAATCTGAAGATGTCGGGATCCAAACAGCTCGAGTTGGATAAGAAGAATCCCATTCCCAGGCTGGAACTTCAGGGTCTGCCCACCACTAACATGGAGTCAAGATTTGCAATCCGTTGCCTTCAGAAAACCTCTTTTTTTTCTGAGGTCTTAGATGTTGTGGGCAGAAATAAATGCATAGAAACACGGAATGGTTTGGGTTGGGAGGATCTTGAAGCCCATCCAGTCCCACCCCTGCCACGGCAGGGACACCTCCCACTGTCCCAGGCTGCTCCAAGCCTCATCCAGCCTGGCCTTGGACACTTCCAGGGGTCCAGTGACAGCCATAGCTTCTGTGGGCATAAAATAAAAATTTAGAAGGCACCTTGAACATCTTCTCGCCTCTGAACCAAGGCCATTTCTGGCCACCAAAGCCATTGCTCCTGTGCTGGCTTCCTCAGCAGACAACCTTTGCCTGGTTTATTTCAACCCCCAGGCTGGGAGGATTCAGGGAAAACGGGAAACAGCTCCCCCGTGGCTTCCTCGGGACACATTTGCAGCTGCTGGAAAAGCTGCTGGGAGCGGCGAGCAGGTCCCGCCTGAGGCAAAGCTTCTCCTGGAGAAGCAGCTGCAGAGAGAACTCGACAAGGTGCAGCTCATCTCTATTCCGGTGACATTTCCAGGACAGCAAAGTGACTTTTCCCCCGCAAGGCAAAGCGGCTTCTGACACGAGGGTTTGCTTCATCAGCCTGCCAAGCTGGGAGCCAAATTTATCCGGAATCCTTTTAATTCCACTTTGTTCCTCACCCTGAAGTCCTCACGTTCATGGAGAGGGTTTGGATGCCCACGGGCAATTTGTTAACGCTCTGTTAATGCCAATTACATCAGACCTTGAGCAGGGAGGATAAGGGGAGTTGCTCCTGCGTGGAAAGGGGAATGTGGGAAAGCACATTCCCACCTGATCCATGAAAAGCAACGAGCTCCTGGTTGCTGAAGGGCAATAAATAATGAATGCAGGAAAGCAGGTTGGGGTTTAATTGCTCAGCCTGACACCAGCGGGTGACAGGGAGGGCTCGCGTGCACGCCGAGGGAAATGGGGTGGGATGATGGGATGACACCACAGCTTCATCTCTTCCCACCAACCGGCCCGGAATGAGTGATGCTAATGAAGATGCGAGGGGAGTGCTGCAGCTCCCAGGAAATCCTCTGGAAACGGAGAAAGCTCCCATAAAGAGCCAAGTCCAGCCGAGCGAGCGAGGAGTTTCCTGTGGCTGATTTTGTCAGGCTCTGATCAAAACCATCCACAGGCACAACCCTGGGAGGGACCAGAGCAGCCCCAGGGTTTGGGTCCATCAGGCTGTTGGGGTTTCTTCCCTAAAATACCAGGCTGTCCTCAGAGCCTGGGAGCTGCTGCAGCCCAAGGAGAGGAAAACGTGACATTATTCCAGAGGTACGTGGTGAATCCCCTGGGACTGAGACCCTACAACAGCTGAAGGGTGGCACAGGGACTGCCCTCACCTCCCACTTGGCCCTTTAACCCCCCAGTTCCACACAGTTTTCCTGGAAAACACAGGAAACATAAATCAGACTCAACTTCAAACTAGCAAACAGGATCACAGTCCCAGCGTCTGCCTCCATTTACGCTCCCGAAGCCGGCAGAGCGATGGGATTGGTGCTAGCGAACTAATTGGGAAAATTTCCCTTGGCCGTGCCATCAAAAGCTTGATGTGCTCTGATCAGCAGCTCCTTGAGAGCAGATTGGGAAAAATTGGAACCTGCTAGAGACTTCCTGGCTTTGGGTCCAGCTGCGGGAGCCCATGAGAGTCAGGGATTTGGGATCGGCGCAGTTCCTGCCTCAAGGGCTGATGCTTCTGATGTTTCTTCCTGTGCATTGCTGCCTTGTTGGAATTCTTTTTTTTTATTCCCTCCTGGATGAATCATCTTTTCCATATGGCTTGTGAGGAGAAACAATTTCTACCCAAATTTGTCTGATTCTTCTCAAACCTTTAATTGCCATGGTTACCTGCCAGGCAGCCCCAGTGGATGCAACCAGCAGAAAATTGGGAAATTATTCCTGTTTCTCCTGGGTCATAAAAATATCTCTGCTGATTCCTTCTTCCCAAGGCTCATTTTTCCATCAGTTCTTATTTTTGATCATCCTGATGGATTCCTGGGTCTCCACTTGGCAATGTGGAAGGGATTCCTGGCTGGGAGGGTGGGGAGGGGCTGGGATGGAATTCCCAGATTTGCAGTGGCTGCCCCTGGATCCCTGGAGTGTCCAAGGCAGGTTGGACACTGGGGCTTGGAGCAGCCTGGGATAGTAGAAATGTCCCTGCTTTTGAATGAGATGAGTTTTGAGGTCCTTCCATCCCAAACCATTCCATGATTCCATGATCCTACACCAATTCCAAATGCTCCAGAGGCAGCCTGGAAAATAAATCAGTTTCCAAGCTCCAACACCGGAATTGATTCAAAACACATCAACCAGGCCTTTTATCCAGGGAACAGCACAGGCAGCGAGAGGTTGAAGCAGTGGGGCTTGAATCCAAAAACCCAAAATTAATTCACTGCTCCCTTTAAATATATATAATTCAATCCTGGAAAGGATAAAAATCGGAGAGCTAATTTGGGAATTTACAGCCTGCACATCAAAGCCACACAATGCCACAGGTGTGGAAATGCTCATTATTCAGCTGGGTGACAAGCAGGTATCAATTATGTCCCCAAAAACTTTATCTCCACACACCCAAAATTCAGAAGTTATGGGGTTTCAGGATGACTTTGTCTTGCTCTAATATTGGTGATGGAAGAGCCATAAATTGAGTGTAATAGAAGGGAATTTCTTACCATAATTAAACATCAGAACTTGTCTATTTTTACTACAATTGAATGGTGGGGATATCTTGCTGGTGAGCAATAAATCCTTTTGCTAAATAATACTTCACCTAAGGATGCAGACTGAGCATTTGCACTCAGATTTTTCCCTATAAAAGGAAATATTTTGATTAAGAACGTATTTGCTGTGACTCAGTTTCTTATTTGTCACTATGAAGGGGAAAAAAAAAATCATCATTTCCTGTCTGTGGGTGATGACAGCACTGCTCGATGGAGAATGGATCTGATAATCCCGAGCTTTCCTGAGGCTGAGCCAGGATTAAGTTTAAGCAAACCAGATTTCCTGGTCAGATAAGGGGTAAATCTACAAGGGGATCAGGAAGCAGAGCTTATTAACAACTCCATGGCAATTCAGTGCTGTGCTTCCAGAGCCAGGGAGGTCACGGCCACCTGAGCCCTTCTGGCACCGAGTGACAAAATTATTTACAGCCTTTTGTGGCACCAGGGCTGGGCCTGGCCCTCCTCAGGTCCCTGTGCCCGATTCTGCTCCTGTTTCAGAGGTTCAGTGTCCCCATAAAAAGGTGACAGCAGCTGGATATGAGCCAGGGGTGCCCAGGTGGGCAAGATTGGGAATCCAGTCCTGGGCTGGATTGGGAATTTTGTGGGAGCAGGAGCAGGGCAGGGATTGTCCCGATTGTCCTCTGTGCTGGGCACTGTGAGGGACCTCAAATCCTGGGGCCAGCTCTGGGCCCCTCCTGACAAGAAGGACACTGAGGGGCTGGAGAGTGTCCAGGGTTGGGACTCAGCCTGTCCCAACCCCTTCATGAAGGAATTCTTCCTAAAATCCAATTTCAACTTTTCCTGGCCCAGCCTAAAGCTGTTCCCTCTCTCCTGTCCCTGTTCCCTGGAGCAGAGCCCGACCCCCCCGGCTGTCCCCTCCTGGCAGGAGCTGTGCAGAGCCACAAGGTCCCCCCTGAGCCTCCTTTGCTCCAGGCTCAGCCCCTTCCCAGCTCCCTCAGGAATTCTCCAGCCCCTTCCCAGCTCCGTTCCCTTCCCTGGACACACTCCAGCCCCTCCATGTCCATCTTGTCATGAGGGGTCCAGAGCTGCCCTCAGGATTTGAGATCCAGCATGGGGACAATCCCTGCCCTGGTCCAGCTCCCAGACAATTCCTGATCCATCCCTGGAGCCTTTGGCCTCTTTGTGCCCACCTGGGCACACCTGGCTCGTGTCCAGCCAGGATTTGAGGTCCCTCAGTCCCTCCTGGTGCTCCAGCCCCTTCCCAGCTCTGTTCCCTTCCCTGGACACTCCAGCCCCTCCATGTCCTTCTTCTCACAAGGCGCTCAGAGCTGGGCACAGGATTTGAGGTCCCTCAGCCCCTCCTGGTGCTCCAGGCCCTCTCCCAGCTCCATTTTTCCATCGTATTCCCATGGTTTTTGAACACCTCCAGGGATGGTGACTGCAATACTTCACCACACTTCCAAAGATTTTTTTCCTGATATCCCAACTCCCCGTCCCTTGGTGCAACTTGAGGCCTTTTCCCCTTTTCCCACCTTCTAACAAGAGGTGCCAGAACCTGGATTCTCCCTGCTGTGCCCAACCTTTGCCTGGCTGGCTATTTATCCAAAAAAAAGAGCTGGAGAAAGAAGCGGAAAAAAAACCCCAAACTCCAAAGCGGCGACAGCTCAAAGCTTCAGTGGATAAATCAAAGGTGTTTCAGCTCCATTTACTGCTCACACAATGCTGGGAATTCAATATTTGCCTCGTGGAACACGAGGTCATTCACGAGGCCTTTCAGTGACATTTGATTCCTCTTTTTCCAAGGAGCGAGGCTGGAATTTGCCCTGGGAATGCTGGCGATCGTTGGAGCCGCATGAAACGTTCTTCATGTCATGCTCATTGTTAGAAAAGACATTTTTACCTGAGTTTGTTCAGCACGGAGCTGGAAGCAAGCAGAGAAAAGAGGGAAAATGGGATCTCAGGGAAGCAACAGGAACAGCTCTTGGCAGAGAACTGACCCCAGACTTTGAGCTTGAAAATGCTGGGAGGGGCAAAAAAGAAATGAATAATTTGCAAAGATGAAGAATTTACATCCCCAGCCCCAAAATTCCCGACACTGTGGGGAAAACAGCCTCAATCAGATCTCTGTGCTACCAAGAAAATCAAAATATTGGATTCTCATTTCCCTTTTTTCCTTCATGGGTTGGTTTGTTTTACAGCACAAATTGTGTAAAAATGTGTTTTAAACTGGAGATGGAAAGGAATTTGATTTCATGGGAATGTGGGAAAATTGTGGATGTGAGTTATCCGCCAGTGTTTTGTTTTAAAGCTTGGAGGGGAGGGAATTACGGTGTTCTTTGTAGATTTTATCAGAAACAAGGAGATCTAACAAATGTTTTGCAAAGTTCTTCAGGTTTTTCCCTTAAAAAAAAAAAAGGGGATTGAGGTGTGGGATTTTTGGTGTTGAAGGCTATAAATAAAAACTGGGAGTCAGCTGGAATTGTGGCTGGCAGAGCCTGAGCTCCTTTTTCCACTCAGAAGCCAAATATTCAAATTAATTCAGTGTTTCATCCCAATCATTCAAATGATTGATTCTGGGAATACTCAGAAGATAAGGATGAAAAGGTCTCTCTGCTTGACGGGAGCTGTGTCTTTGGAATTCTGCTCCACCAGAACGGAAATGCAAAATAGAGGAGATTGTCTGAAAAAGCTGCATTTCCTTCAAAAATGGCCTCATTGTGGGGTGCTGAGGTGTGGAATCACATCCTTTACCTAAAACCCAAGCGCTGAACATAACAATTATATTATTTTATGGATTTCAAGTAAAACACTGGCAGGTTTTATCTCATAAATTGCCTCATTTCCTTTCATAAATTCAGAATGTTCAGCAGAACGTTAAGAAAATTCAAAATTTTTTTCCTAGTTTTCCTTTTTTTTTTTTTTTTTTACTGTGACACAATTTAATTATTTTTTTTTTACTGGCTATTAGGCTTTAAAGAGGAATGTGTAATATTATTTTTATTTCAGATATAATCACATCCTTCGACAAAAATAAAGCAGAATAAGTTGCCTGCTACCCACAGAAATTATTTAAATTGTCGTTTTTTCAGTGACTTTTTTTTTGCTGTTAGCAATTCTCATCCATGGAAAATATTTGATCCCTCCAGCAAGACCTGAACTCCCTAAAATCCGTCAAAACCTTAAAAATCTGTGGAATTCAAGGCACCATAACCAGGCATGAGGGGATTCAAGGATTTTCCTGTGCTTTGGAATGGGAATGAGGATGGAGATGTTGGAGAACATTTTTTTCCTAAGGCTTCTCCAAACCATGGCAATAAAACCCAGATCTAAGATGTGTCTCTTATTAAAACTCATCAATTTTTAAAATATTTAATACCTGGATTATCAATATCTGATGGTTTTTAACGGCCTGATTTCCTGAGCACAAAAAAACTTCTCCTGCTTGCCAAAAATTCCATGTTAAAATTCCGGATGCAGAGGGGTTTTATCCTTAAACCTGAGACTAAAAGGGTTGGCTTGGCTTCCTCATTTCCATATTTTCTAGACAGAAGAGAGAAGGAAAAGAAGAGATATTATTATATATCATGATTTATGGAAAATGCAGGATGTATTGAGCTGATCCAAGCTTTTCCTTGGTGGAGAATTGTAGGAACTCAAGGATGCGTGTCCCAAAAAGCCGGATGGAGCCATCCAAGGATTGTTGGGAATACTCAGTGGGAAAACCAGGATGTGGCTGGAGAAGGGGCCATGTGGAGGTGGGAATTTTCTGGGAATGCCATCCCTGGTCTGACTCTAGGGCAGGAATGAGGCCAGGAAGTGCCCATGGACTGGAGGGGGATCGAGAACACCTCAAAGCCCCGGAGCCTTCAACCCATCCCAGGAAGATCTGGAAGAACAAACTGAGCACAAGAATTATTTTTTCTCCCAGAATGGGGAAAACTCATCCTTAAAAAGGTGGCCCCAAATCCCGGGAGGATCCCCAGGACCCTGCACATCCCATCAGCTGGGTCAGCGCTGGAGATCTCCCTTCATCCCATTCTCCCTCTCTCTCTTCCCTTCCACCCCACCCTTCATCCAAACCCCATCCCCATGGGCTCATCCCAGGAGATCAGGGACAATCCAACACCAACTCCCACACCAAATTTATAATTTATCATAATAAAACTTTGGAATCTTTTCCAGATCCTCTGACTTTTGTCATTCCTTTTTCACCACCAGTGCCGGCATTCCCACACTTTCCCTTCCCTATTGGAATGGGACACCACAGCGGGATTTCCCCTTTTTTCCTGGGTTCACCCTGATATTTTCTGGAGGGATAACCCTGAAAACCAACCGAGGCAAATTCCAGCTGAATCCTCTCCCTGTGAATTTATTTTAAGACAGGAAAGTTCTGCCGGAGCGTTACAATGGGAGGGAACTTACAAACGTGTCTTTAATTAGGAGTTTCTTTCCAGGCTTAATTATATTCCTGCAAGAATTTGGGGCACTAATTGGTGCTGCTGTGCTCCTGCTCCTAAAAAAAGCTCAGGATAAGCTGCCAGGAGAGGGAAGCCACCCTTGGAGCGTGGCAGGTGGGTGGGCGGTGGGATGGGAAGAGCAGGAGGGAATTTCAGGAGAGGAGCAGGAGCTGTGGAGGTGGAGGAGGAGAAAACAGGTTATGAGAGGGGCTCTGGGAAGTGAGAGACAGAAATTGGGGGTGACACTAGGAAGAATTTTTTAGGGTTTACATCTCAATAAATATTTGGGGGTGTTTTTTCCAGGAGCTGTGGCGCTCCCCATAGTTTTTTAATCTAAAAAAATTGTATTTATTCATTTTTATTGATACGGTCAGGCAGGAAGAGGTCAGCGGGCAGCCTTGCACAGGAATCCCGGAATAAAAGGGAAAGGGATCCCCAGCCAGGAGGATTTTCCGAGGTTTGCCTGTGGTGAGAATGGATTATGCAATATCAAAACAGACAGGGAAATGAAGCTTTTCCACAGCATTTGTGGGATGAGACATCCAGGGGAAGAACCTTTAGACCAGGGAAAAACTTAAATTTATTCTTGAATATGGAATATCCACCGGAATGTTCTTGGAAAAGTCAATAATTCCAGCCATCTCTTGCTAAGTGTACTCAACACATTGAAAATGTTGTCTTGAGGAGAGGGGAAATGCTGTCCAGGATTCCAGGATCCAAGGGAAGGAGCATTCCCAGGCCCTGGCATGGGATGGGTCATATCTTAACCACCTGAATCCCCTGGATCACCTTTTTCCCAGAGACAGGGGGGCTGTAGCTTTAATCCTTGGTCCATCCCAGGAAATGACTCCAATTCCATCTTCCAATCCCAAATTAATCAGGAATTTCATTGGGAAATCAGCCGGATCCACAGCAGGGCCAGCAAAGCAGTTGTGAGCACAGTCGGATTTCGGCCCCTCACTCGAGGGATCCTTTCTCCCCCAAAATTTGGGAATGGACAACTAAATTCTCTTCCCTCATTCCTCATCCTGTGGCTGCATCACAGGAGCTGGGGATGGACCTGGAAATTCTCCAAAATCCAGTGGGAGATGGATTCCTACACCAGCGTAAATCAGGTGTAAATCCAGAGCAGATCTGGACACTCGGGGGGGGCAACTTTTACTGGAATAAAATTTTGATTTTAGAGCCTGCTCCGACCCTCACTCCACAGTCAGAGAAAACAGAATTTCTCAACCCAAAGTGAAACCCAGCACATGAAAAATCAGAGATTTTCAACCTTTCTCTGTGCTATACAGGGATTTTTATCACCATTTTCTGTGTTACAGGGAGTTTTTTATCGTCTCTGATGCAGTGAGAACCTGATGCTGTTTTCACAAGCTCAGCACAGGAAAAGCAGAATTAATCTCATGTTCCTTTTCTTTTCTGAGGAAGTCTGAGCTCATTTTGGTCTCCACAACTCTGGCAGAGCAGAACTGCAAAGAGAAGCCAATTCTGATCATGCTGTTGAGAGGTAATAGAAGAGGAAGAAAAATGGGAAGGAGAGAAAACAGAAAGAAAATCATAAATGTTGTTTTTTCTGGAGATTCCTAGTGACTGGAGGGATTTTCCACTCTTTAATTAAGCACTTTATTAATTAAATAAACCCCAATAAACCTCACACTGATCATCAGCATGAAACTTTATTTATTACTATTATTAGTATTATTATTGTTATTGTTATTATTATTATTATTATTATTATTATTATTATTATTATTACATCAATTATGGCATCGTTGTGGCCCAAATTAAACCCTCCAAAATGTCAAATTCTGCCTTTGGCTTTGGGATCGTGCAGGAAGATCATCCCCTACGCAAAGATGCTCCCAAATCTCCCATGGATTCTTGGGAGAATCCAAATTCTGGATGAGTTTTCCCATTTCAATTGACCTGTGAATTTGCTGACCTTAAAAAGGGATTTTGATGCAAATTCTGACCTACTCTGCAGGGGAAGGAGCCCAGGGTTGGGCAAGTGTTGGAGGCTGCACCAGGACGATTTCGTCTCCATGGCCTGGCCAGCAGAGGAGATAATCCTTGGGAACAGCACTCCCGACCTAAAAACCCTCTGGCAATTTTGGAGTTGGTATTAACAGGCCTTGGACTGGCTCCCTGCAGCCTCCGGCATTTCTGCAGCGCTGGCGGGACGGAAAATGGAAAAGGGCCAAGATTTGCTCTGAGTTAGGAAGGACTTGAAAAAGCTGATTTTAGCGGTGCAATAACTGAGTGAGACAGTTTCTGCACCAACTGTGCGACGGCTTTTAGCTCTGTTGGTACAATGGGAATGGTCTTAAATAAAAGAGGGTTGATTTAGGTTAGGTTAGGTTAGGTTAGGTTAGGTTAGGTTAGGTTAGGTTAGTTTGGGTTGGGTTGGGTTGGATTGGATTGGATTGGATTGGATTGGATTGGGTTGGATTGGATTGGATTGGGTTGGGTTGGATTGGATTGGATTGGATTGGGTTGGATTGGGTTGGATTGGATTGGATTGGGTTGGATTGGGTTGGGTTGGATTGGGTTGGATTGGGTTGGGTTGGGTTGGGTTGGATTGGATTGGATTGGGTTGGATTGGGTTGGATTGGGTTGGATTGGATTGGATTGGATTGGATTGGATTGGATTGGATTGGGTTGGATTGGGTTGGATTGGATTGGATTGGGTTGGATTGGGTTGGGTTGGATTGGGTTGGGTTGGGTTGGGTTGGGTTGGATTGGATTGGATTGGATTGGATTGGATTGGATTGGATTGGATTGGATTGGATTGGATTGGATTGGATTGGATTGGATTGGATTGGGTTGGATTGGGTTGGATTGGGTTGGGTTGGGTTGGGTTGGATTTGGTTAGATTAGATGAGTTTTGATAAAAAGTTTGGTGCAATGAGGGTGGTAAAACATTGGCACAACTTGGAATTTAGAATCACCGGAGTCACAGAATCATGGAAAGGTCTCCAGTTCCACCCCTGAACAGGCAGGAACACTTCCCACCATCCCACGGTTCTTCAAGGCTCATCCAGCCTGGCCTTGGACACTCCCAGGGATCCAGGGGCTGCCACAGCTGCTCTGGGAATTCCATCCCAGGGCCTCCCCACCCTCCCAGCCAGGAATTCCTTCCCAATATCCAAGCTAAATCTCCCCTTTTCTATCTTAAAGCCATTCCCTGGGTCCTGTCCCTCCATCCCTTGTCCCCAGTCCCTCTCCAGCTCTCCTGGAGCCGCTTCAGGCCCTGCAAGGGGCTCTGAGCTCTCCCTGGAGCTTCTCCTCT
This sequence comes from Vidua macroura, assembly GCF_024509145.1. Classification (NCBI taxonomy): domain Eukaryota; kingdom Metazoa; phylum Chordata; class Aves; order Passeriformes; family Viduidae; genus Vidua; species Vidua macroura. The sequence goes on from NC_071576.1 coordinate 1,654,512, forward strand.
CCAGGTGAGCATTCCCAGCTCTCCCAGCCTGGCTCCAGAGCAGCTCCAGCCCTTGGAGCAGCTCCACAGTCTCCACATCTTTCCCAGAGCTGGACAGAGTTCTCCAGGTGAGGTTTGAAATCTCAGTGTGAGCAAAGTAGAGCAGAAGAAACATGAAATAAACTCCTGGGGGATCCAGGCGAGGTCACTCTGGGCAAACACAGGGAAGTGCTGTGAGGGATATCCTGGGAAATTCCCAGGACAGGTCTGAGCGCAGCAAATTCTTGAGGACATCACAGATCCCAGAACTGGGAGAGTTTTGTGGACTCAGGAATGTGAGCAGGAATTTTCATCCCATATGGACCAACCCTTGCTCTCCCGCCCGGAGCACCCACAGCTCCCTCATGGAAGAACAGAGCAGGAACAGAGCTGAGGGCAGCAGGGACAACACCAAAAAAACCAAAAAAAAAACCCCAAATTTCCCTGATAAACACAAACCAACTCATTCCTGCCACATCATTCCTCAACCACAGCAATGTGTTTTGCTTTTTCCAGCAATTTCCAAGCCAGAGGCTCCCGCTGACCTTTATTTGTGTCCCCGCTCTGTGTAACGAGCCCGCTTTGAGCCCAACCACGCTCGGAGAAAATGAAGTGCGGCCCCTGCCAGGGTGTTTATATTTAGATATCCCCCAGGCACAGAGCAGGTCGCTGATTTTCCATGGAAATTCTCTTCCCGGACAAATGGATCTGCATCAGTTGCACGGGGAATGATTAAACCCCAGCCCTGTAAGGGAGAACATGAGCAGGGTTTAACAAAGCTCACACCAAAACCCAGCTTGTAGCAATGACTGCAGCACACCCAAGGGAAATTGTCTTTGTGCTGCTTGTTTTCTCAGAAAGGGGAAGTTTTAAGGGAAAAAAAATAGGAATTTGGGCAGTGTTCCCTGTGAGTTCTACACTTGTGGTGGACATTAGGTCTTCAGGCAGTACAGGGAGGAAAAACCTTGTGGAAAATCTGCCCCAGAGCATTAAAGGAAGGGGGTTCTAGGGATGAGCTTTCAGCTTGAAAGGAAAAGCTTTAAGCCTGGAATTCCAGGATGATTTGGGTTGGGAAGGAGTTTAAACCCCATCTCATTCCTGGAAAAGACACTTTCCACTAGCCCAGTGCAGCCAGGCTGGCAGAGCTGGGAATGTTCCCCTGGAGAGGAGAAGGCTCCAGGGAGAGCTCAGAGCCCCTTGCAGGGTCTGGAGGGGCTCCAGGAGAGCTGGAGAGGGACTGGGGACAAGGGATGGAGGGACAGGAGCCAGGGAATTGCTTTAAGCAACCTACAGGTTGGATATTGGGAATTCCAGCCAAAATTCCCTGATTAATTTAAATTATCTCCCAGTGATCATGGCAGAGTTTGTTGCTTTTTTTTTTCTTTCTTTCTTTTTTTTTCCCCCAGTGAGATATTTTTAACCAATTCCTGCTTCTCCCAGGTTTCTCTGCCCAAAAATCCCACCCTGTACCTGAAATCCTTGTCCAAACTCCACTGGAGCTCTGGATGAGTTGAATGTCTTGAAGGTCCGAGTCCACTTCCCTCCGGAGCAGCCTGAAGAATTTGGGCACCTGGGAAACACTGGGGTGAGCACAGGTAGGATCCAAATCTCCCATTTCATTTCCCCTGGAATTTTGGAATATTGGCAGCTAAAAATGAACCAGGAGAGAGCAGAGGATGTTGAGTGTAAATTCACACATTCCAGCCAGGCCTTGAGGCAGGAGAAGTGGGAAGTGACTCATTCCCAGCTTCCAGGGAATATTCCATCGGCAGGACACAGGGATGGAGCTGCTCAGCTCAGCCACCTCCAGGCTTTTCCAGGATTGCTGCGCCTGTTCCCAAGGCTGGACACCAGCAGTTTGGGGTCGGAATGACTTTGGTGGGAGCAAGACAGAGTTCAGGACTGAATCCATGTTTTTTCAGGCATGCGGGATCCAAGGAAGCAGCCTGGGGTGAAGCCAAGGGCATCTTGTTCTCCTGAATCTTCTCTGTGCAGTTTTCTCTGCTCTGCCCTCAAAGCAAAAGTTCCTCTTTACTTTTTTTTTGGCAACACTGGAAAGGGAGAAATCCTGAAATTTTCATATCTTCAGGGCCTTAAGAGCAAACAGCAAAAACACAGGGCTGGGAAAACATCTCCCTGCTCCTTAAACAACGTTCCTGCAGGGCTGGGATTGCAGGATTCACCTCCATCCCCTGGGCTGCTCCTTCTGTGGAACAAGATCCCGAGGCTTTCAAATCCTCATTTTCTCCCTCCTCATCCAAGATGACACTAATGGAGCAATGCTCAGGGCAGGGAAATCGGTGCTCCCTGTGCTCCCTGAGCCTGCAGCTGTGGGAAGGATGGATTCCAGTAATGGAGTTTCCTTGTTTTTGATTCCAGCTTGGATAAATCCGCAGGCAGGATTTCTAATCCATCACTGGCCTCTGGCGCCGTTGGAGAACACCGAGTTCTGCTCCCCAGCTCCCATCTCCATTAACTCACCTCCAGCTTTGCTCCTTCCCAGCTGCTGCTGGGTTTTCCATCGCCACTTTTCCAGCTCCTGGTGCTTCCTGGGCCTCTCCAGATGGAGCAATACGCCAGGGACAGATGGAAACCTGTTGGAACCCCGGGTGCTGAGAATTTCAGGCTTTCTGTGCTGACAGACTCTGACCCCCAAGAGAACTCTGCATTGACCTGAGGCCGTGGAGAAGCTTCCAAAATGGAATGGCAGAGCTGGGATTGTGGGGGTGGAGTTTGGATAGAAGTGTGTGATGTCACAGGGTGGGAAACTCAGAGTTTAAGGGTTTAGAATACAGGAATAGATAGAAAGCAAGATGGAGGTTTTAGGGTGGAGGCTGCTCCTTCTTCTCCTTCTTCTCCATGGGTTTGGGTGGTTTTGTGTAATTGGATAAAAAAGTCCCCATTGCGGACACGGGTGGTTGGTTGTTGGGTTAAAAGTGAAAATAATTGAGGTGTCATTTCTGAATTGGGCAGTTTATCCTTAAAAGGCCTTGTAGGGAGAGAGACAGCCATTTTGTAGCTTGTTAGTAGAACTTGTAAGACTGTAAACTGGATAAGAAATAATAAACATTTGAGCCCAAACACAAAATACCATCTTGAGCGCTTCAATCCCGACCTCGACAGAGGCAGAAAAGGAGCCAAGAACCGGCAGAAAAGGCCTTTGGAGTCGGGAATGCATGATACAGCCATGGAAGAGAGCTGGCCTTGGGTACCCTCAGTCCTGATTTTGGGTGCTTGGGTACTCTCAGCCCTCCCCGGGGTTGATTCCAACCCCACAGGTCCAGATCTGATCTGCCCTGACCTTATCCAGCTGTAGGTACCTACCTAAACCATATTCCCAAGCAAATCATGGATGAACAGGGAATAAATTATTCCCTCAAGTCCAACGGGAACTTGGAAAATTTGGCACTGCTCCTTCCTCCCAGTGGGTTGTGTTTGCTATGGAATTTTTGAGCACAGATATTTCCCGAGTCTGGTAAAATGCAATTTTTAATGATGAATCTGACTGGATATCAGGTTGGATGGGGCTTGGAGAAATCTGGGATAGCGGGACTGAGGTGGGATTTAAGGTCCTTTCCAACTCAAACCCATCTGGAATTCCATCCAACATCACAGCAGTGACAAGAACACTTAGCAGCCCAATAAAGCCAATTCTATCCCCATCCATCCTCACCCTCATCCAAAGGATCCCACAGCTTAAAACTGGGAGAAAGGAAAAGTTGTGAAGCCGTTTTTCCAGCTCAATTCAGAGTAATTAAGGTTCATTGATGCATAATTAATATGCAGTTTAATTGAAGTGCTTTTTCCCAAATCCATGCTCCAAATATGTGGAAAAGCTGACCCTGAACCGATATCAGTGAAGGAAAAGTGTCACCAACCATTCTTTCTGCTTCCAGCCCAGTTCCAGTGATTCCAAACAGACTCAATCCCAATGTATTTGAGTGACAACAAAAATGGGTTTTCACTCCCCTCCCTTTTAGGAGTTCTTCCAGGAAAAGTTTATTCAGGAAAAATGAAACATGGAATCCATGTCAAACCATGCAGGAAGTCGACATTCCTTCACCAACAGCCACATGGCCAGAGGAAAAAGCTGTCCCAGGAAAATAAAGAAAGGAAAAGTTGCGGGGCCATTTCCCCAGCTCAGTTCAGAGTAATTGAGGTTCATTGATGAATAATTAATATGCAGCTTAATTGAAATTTTTTTTCCAGATCCAAATTCCAATTCCAAATCCAAAAACTGATCCTGAAGTGGTATCAGTGAAGGAAAAGTGTCACCAACCATTTTTCCTGCTTCCAGCCCAATCCCAATGATTCCAAACAGACTCAATCCCGATGTATTTGAGTGGCAACAAAAAAGGGATTCCACTCCCCTCCCCTTTAGGAATTTTTAATTTTTTATACAGTTTCTTCCAGAAAAAAAATAAACACAGAATTAATGTCAAACGAGCTCGGCTAATTTATATTTTCCATGGATTTCACAGAGACTCTGTGAACCCCCACTCCCTGAGACAGCACCTTTTTATTTCTGCATGAGCAGAACTGTCATAAATCCTGAATTCTTTCCTCCAGGCAAATGAAATGTGACCCAGGCAGTCAAATGCCAGCTCCTCTTGTCTATTTTCAGTGTTTCAGGTGTGCACCCATCACTTTTTAACACTTCACAGCATTTTTATTCTGATGGAATTTATTGTTTCAAGGGGAGATGGGCCTGAGAAACTCTGAGGAGTCTCTGTATTGATGGAGACAAAAAAATGGCAATTAACTGGTTGCATTCTTAGAGGAAATATTCCATTAAAATTAAAAAATGGGTGGTCAGAGGGAAGTTTATCCAGCTGCATCTTTAACTCCATGGGAGGGGTGGATCAAGATTAGTTTTCCCACCCAAACCATTCTGGGATTCTCTGATCTAAAGGATGAGAATACTAAAATAAATAAAATAGGTCTAAATATGGGGAGAATCGATATTTTGCCATCATGGGGAAGCAGAAATTAAATCATCACCTCCAGGTTTCATTTGGTTTTTAGAGAAACTCCTTGAACTGCAATGCCGGGGAGCCGAGCTGGTGAATATTTGCTAAACCAGGAGATGAACAACCTGCCCTGGGAGCAGAGCAGGAACAAGGAATATTTTCCCTCTGATGGACCCAGACATTTTCGTTCCCTTCCCACATCCCTGTGATTTAAGCTCCTGAATGAACTCGTTGATCTCAGGCTCCACCGAGCCCTGGGGGCTCCAGGTGGATCAGAGCTTTTATTTATCACAAATGCAACCCAGGAATCAATTCCTGCCAGGAAAAAGCTCCCCTTGCAAACCTGAGAACTGCGTTAAAAGGAGCTAAAGAGCCCCAGCAGAGCTGGGTTTTCCTGCTGAATTTCCTGGATTTTGAAGCCCTTCGCGATTCCAGAACAATCATTCAGGAAAAATAAAGGAAAAAGAAAAAAAATAAAAAAATTTAAAAATAAATAAATAAATTTAAAAAGCGCAACAAAACCCAAATATTTTTTTCTTTGTTGGGATTTTCAGTTATCCGACAGTTTTCTGGGACAATTCATGCCCGGAATTTCCAGGAATTCCCTCTGAGCATGGTGTTGGGTCAGTCTTGGTGTGCAGAGTAAATCCAGAGACTCATCTGGGAGAAATCCCAGAGAAATCTGGGAGAAATCCATGCCCAGAATTCCCAGCAGGATGAACAGAGCAGGGAATTTCTCTCTTGGACACCTCCTGTGGCCTCTTGTTTCTTCCCAGGGTTTCTGAGTTGCAATAATGAAGTTCCTGCAGCTTAATCCAATCGATTTCCATGACGGATTTCAATATCAGATCTTGGAACGAACATCAGCTCTGCCCGTGGTTAATGCAGTGCCTGAACTCCGGGATTCTCTGTCCTCTCCCAGGAGATTGAACTTGGGAAAATTATCCCTGGTTTAGGCCTAAAATAAGGGCGGGACTGTGGGATAAATCAGCCAGGTGCAAAGGGCTGGATTTTCTCTAATTCCTGACGGAATGCTCATGGATAATGCAAAGCATCCTGGATCCTCATTTTGTCAACGTTGGAAAGATGCACAAACTCTTGCAAAGGAAGGTTATTAATCACATTTTAGCATTAAATGACCTTAAATCCCATCCAGTTCCACCCCTGGATGGTCAGGGACACCTTCCATTATCCCAGGCTGCTCCAAGCCCTGTCCAACCTGGCCTTGGGCACTGCCAGGGATCCAGGGGCAGCCACAGCTGCTCTGGGAATTCCATCCCAGCCCTTTCCCATCCTCCCAGCCAGGAATTCTTTCCCAATATCCCATCTAAATCCACTGCTTCCAGCTTAAAACCAGCACCCCACGCCCTGTCCTATTTTAGGTTTTGGTTTCAACACTTTGGGCCACATTCCTCAGCTGGGACATCGGAACTCTCCAGATATTCCACTGGGAAGGCTCAGACTGCTGTGACTCCCATTTCCAATCAGAATTCCTGAGCTAATTTGCAGATTTTTTTTTTTTTTTTTTTTTTTTTAGGAAATCCTAATTGGAATTCTTCATTGAGCACAGGACTGGCAGAGCTCTTGCGGCTGAAATGCTGCCACTGTAATAAAATTAAAATCTCCTTTTTCAATCTTTCTCCAATGAGATTAAACACGCTCCCCTTTTATCAAACCAGTGATAAATTGTTGCTTTTGCATCCCAAAACACAGAAAAATATTCTCACTTCTCCTTCAGGAGGAAAGGTGACTTTTAATGTTCCCTTTTTTCCCATTCCTGCTTGGAAAAAAACCCAGGATTTAATGGATAATTTGTGTTGTTCTCTCACCCACTCAAATATTCCCTTTAAATATTCCCTTTAAATGAAACAGCCCAAGAGCTGCTGGCCAGAAATTCAGAATTAGGAACAATCTTAGCCAAGACATTTGAAGTTTGGAAAAGGCCACTTCAGCTGAACTGAAAACGATCCCGGAAAGGTTTTGTTGGAGCAACGTGGTGCAGGTTTGAGTCAACACAAAGCCCTGGAAGTCAGGCTTTCACTTTTCCAGAAGGAAAGAGGATTTTCAGTTCTTCAGCCAACAAAAAATTCCTCCAATTCCAGAAATAATTATTGCAGGGCAATAAGGAAATCAATTATTGGCGGAGCAGCCACTGGGCGAGTCAGTTGTGAGTCACCACCCACAAAGAAATCCCATTTAAATCCCAAAGAAATCCCACTTAAATCCCAAAGAAATTCCATTTAATACTCCATTCTTCCATGTTAAATAGGCAAGTCCATGGAAAGCCAAGGATTTTCTGAAAGGTTCCCATTTTGGGGGTTTTATCAGGATTTTTGAGGTCTCTTCAGAGTCTCTTCAACCGCAGAAACCTGAGAGACCCAGAAGCTTCCAAGTTTCAGGAGCTGAAGTAATTTCTTGGATAATGTTTACACTCCAGCACAATTAAAAATTAATCTTAATAAATCAAAAGTTGTCAAAAATACTTTTATTGGGATAATTCTCTGAAGGAGAGAAGGAATTATCCCTCCAGTTGTGGAAAACAGGGAAATCTCCTTGCATTGACATTGGAATAGAAGGAATTGCATGGGAAAGACAGACCCAAAATCGATCCATTAATTTAAAAAATTAATTACACACATCTGTCTCTTTCACGGGACCGTGGGATCGCGCTGCCCGAACCCCTGGAATCACTCACACCATTCCAGGCATCCAGGAATTTGGGATTTTAACAGTTCCCACCAGAGGTTACCTGAACCTACACTTTGAACTCAATGAGAGCTCATGGGTTGAGAATGAAAAATGGCTCTTCCAAATGGGATTTGTCCCAATTTAATGGAATTATTTGGAATTCACACTTTTAATTAACCTCTGCCAATCTCCAGGATGACGATTCCGTGTGTCCCAGTGACAGATCCACAATTGCTTTCTTATCTTCTCTTGCTGGCTCCTCTGTCTCCTCACTCCGAGGGTTCAAGGAGTCACTGCCGAACAATCCATCCTGCCTTCCTCCATGGGGGAACGCAAGGAAAGGACTTGGAAAAGGACTTGGGGAAAAAACTCCGAAGCCTTTGTGTGGTTTGTAAGCAAAATTAATTCCAACCAGGCCAGAACAAAGGGAATTAGAAGTGTTCTTGGATCTTTAGATTCAGTCGGGAAATCGTGGATTATTTATCCTTGTTATCCAGGGATTGGGCCATGGAGCTGCTCCAAAAGTGCTGGAGCCAGGCTGGGAGAGCTGGGAATGCTCACCTGGAGAGGAGAAGGCTCCAGGGAGAGCTCAGAGCCCCTTGCAGGGCCTGAAGGGGCTCCAGGAGAGCTGGAGAGGGACTGGGGACAAGGGATGGAGGGACAGGACCCAGGGAATGGCTCCCAGTGCCAGAGGGCAGGGATGGGTGGGAGATTGGGAACTGGGAATTCCTGGCTGTGCTGGAATTGCCAGAGCAGCTGTGGCTGCCCCTGGATCCCTGGCAGTGCCCAAGGCCAGGTTGGACACTGGGGCTGGAGCAGCCTGGGACAGTGGGAGGTGTCCCTGCCATGGCAGGGGTGGGATGAGATGGGATTTACAGTTCCCCAAGCATTCCAGGATTCTCTGACTTTTATCCTAAAACCACCAGTGGGATACCAGTCAGAGGTCTTCTTAAAATAACCAGGTTTAAATAATCCCCCTCTGATTTACCCATTTCCAGTCATTTATAGCTATATGTATATCTATAGTCATATTTCTATTTATACTTTTATGTTTCATATTTTATTATTTATATATTTATATTTATATTTATATTTATTTATATTTATATTTATATTTATGGGTTTCTCACGACCCAGCCCCTGTTCCCATTGTTTAATTCTCTCTCCCCATCAGGTCTGGATCTTATTTCCATCCTTAATTTTTCTGATTTTGGCTTCCAGCCTCTGGATTTGTTCCAGATGGGGCTGGAAGGCTCCCGAGCCCATTATCCTGATTTTTCTTCCCTGCGTTGTTCCCTCCTTGTCCTTCTCAAGTCATCTTTTAATCTCCTCCTAAATTGGGCTCCTGTTGCTGCCTCTTTTCCCACATTCCCAAATTTTATTTGATTCCAGAATGAGCCTTGTTTAATCCATTGATTTTCCTGGAGCTGCAAAGGAAAGAATTGAGTTATTCAAATTATAATTCCAACAGCACCGATGCAAGAGGAGCAATTCCCTCCTCTTCCATCATTCCCTGTATCTGTATCCAAGGATTTCATCCTCCGTTTCCCAGGGAGGTTTGATCCCTCTGATTATGCATCACCCGTGGCACAGCTCCTGCTTCCTGAAACGAGGTTTTCCAAAGACTTTTTGGAGTCCGGGATTTTGCAAAGTGTCATTAAATCACTTCTTTTCTTCTCTCTTAACAAAACACCTTTACCAGTGGATTGCCCTTTTATTTTGGTTAAATAATCACCTTTATATGTAATTCCGTGGTTTTCCATGTTTTCTGATGGAGAATCCCAGCAGAAGCTGGGCTAGAAAAACCAAAATTCAGCCAATTTTCCTTGTATTCCCACCAGATCCGCATTATTTTGTTTGCTGCCACTCTCCATGAACGGATTTAGCTTGAAATGATCAGTTCAGAGAACAAAATAAATATCTGTAAATATTCTTTTCTAGTGAGGCATTCATGTCCTGGAGTTTAGGAATTGGCAAAATCCAGGAATAAATATCCTCTGTCTCCAAAATTACTGAGGGAAAACAAAGCTGGAGAAGCAGCTTTTGGAATCAGGGACGCTTGGAATATTTACATGACTTTGTGCTCTTAATATGGGGCTGCAAAATGAAATAAAAACTCCCATTCAGGGAACAAAAATTAGTCTGGAGAAAAATTCCAGCCTTGGCACAGGAGAATGAAAATGGGACAAGAAAAGCACTTTGCTCTCCAGAATTCTGATTTTTGAATCAGCTGCCAAGCTACCCCTCTCCTTGTTGCCAACTGATTTTTCAAGGCTTCTCCATGGAAATCCAGTGCTCTGCCTCTGGAATTTCTCATCTAGAGAGGGATCAAACTTCTTCCTCCCTGAGTTTTTCCTCAAACTCGGCTCCTCCACTTCCCTACCTCTGCCAAGGGTCCGGTCACTTCCTTCGTGAGAATTTTTGGTAGCACAGGATGGGCAAAAATTCCATTTGTCCCACAGGTAGGGGTCTTTTCCATGTGTTTTTGGACTTTGTCGTGGGAGAATTACTCAGGGCTTGGACAGAGTGACAGCAATGCCTTATCCCAGCCTATTAAATGTATCCTTGTCAGCCAGGCTGAAGGAATTCCCACCTGGATACTCCTGTTCCACCACATCCTGGCAAAACTTTGTCCCAAACTCCATAAAAATCCTTTTTTTTTTTTTTGGCAGAACAAACAGAGAACTTTGCAGTCTTTTGTTCCAGTCTATTTTTGCCTCCTCTCCTGGGCACACACTCCACGTGTTCCAGCACTTCCCAGCTCTGGAATTTGCTCCAAAACCCCTCTCTCAGCATTCCCACGGCGCTTCCCTGCAATGTTCCCTTTCCATGGAATGTTTTAAGCTGTCAAGGATTTCACAGGAGCTCAAAACAAAGAGGGAACATTCCCCCCACCCTGGGATTTCCCTGCTCTCCAGAAGAATTGTTTTCCCTTTTTTTTTTTTTTTTTTGGTGGCAGAATTCTGCGTTTTTGGAGAACCGCCATCCATTTAGCCTATTTATGAACAGATCTTTAATCCATCACTGAATCCTAACTGGATTTCTTCCCAAATCCCTGCTCTGGCTCCAGAGATGAGGTGCAGGTTCCAGGTGAGCAGTGGTGACCCCCGGGGTCAGCCTGGATTTTGTGTCAGCCTGACCGGAGCGACTCCAGCTGTCAATCACCACTAATGGGGTCAGCTCCTTCTGGAGCCGCTCAAAGGTCTCCAAACAATTCTTTTCTTTCCAAAATCTTGTCGTGGAGACAAGGGCTGTGCGCGGGGCCTGGCTGTGTGAACCCAGAATTACCCAATCCTGGGCTGATCCCACAGTGTGGGAAGCAGGAAAAGGGGAATTCTGCCCCGCTGCCCCACTCAGGTGAGACCCCACCTGCAGAGCTGCTCCAGCTCGGGGGTTCCAGCAGCAGAAGGACGTGGAGCTGCTGGAGCAAATCCAGAAGAATCCATGGAGATGTTCCAAGGGCTGGAGCTGCTCTGGAGCCAGGCTGGGAGAGCTGGGAATGCTCATCTGGAGAAGAGAAGGATCCAGGGAGAGCTCAGAGCCCCTTGCAGGGCCTGGAGGGGCTCCAGGAGAGCTGGAGAGGGACTGGGGACAAGGGATGGAGGGACAGGACACAGGGAATGGCTCCCAGTGCCAGAGGGCAGGGATGGATGGGAGATTGGGAATTGGGAATTCCTGGCTGGGCTGGAATTGCCAGAGCAGCTGTGGCTGCCCCTGGATCCCTGGAATGCCCAAGGCCAGGTTGGACACTGGGGCTGGAGCAGCCTGGGACAGTGGGAGGTGTCCCTGCCATGGCAGGGGTGGGATGGGATGAGTTTAGGGTCCCTTCCAACCCAAACCATTCTGGAATTCTCCGATCCTCCTCTACTCCATCTCCTTTCCCTCCTCTACTCCAAGACATAAAAGCACCTCCTGCATCCTTTTCTTTCTCACTTTTTCCTCTTCGCTGAAACCTCTCCAGACACGACTCCTCCTTCTCCCTTCCCTCCTCACAGATCTGGAGTTCACTCCCTCAGCTCGATGTGATTTATGGGCAGAGATAAAAAAGAGATTTAATCATGTCCATGAACTTCTCCAGCAACACACCCCGACATCCTCTATTAAGTGCTCCTCTCCAGACATTTTTCACGGATGGTGTCCAATCCCAGATTCCCAGGCATTTAATTACTCTCCCTTTGTTAGAAGATCCCACTAAATCTCCTGATTTATGCCACACTCCATAAATAAGACCTTTCCCGGTTGCTTTATGATGGCACAAATTTGTTGGAGGCATCTGCATAAATTTTTATGGGATTTAATAGTTCGCTCCACATCCTTGTTCCCAGTTTTCCTCATGAATCAGAGCTGGGAATCGCAGAACACCACACAATTAATTACTCACAGTAGCGGCCTCTGTGTTTATTATTTAATTTCCTTTTCAGCCCTAACATTGTAAATGTTCACCCACGAGTTATTGGGATTATTTGGAAAATAGGATTACAGCACCGGGCGAGATTTATTCAGGAAATTCCTGGTGGATGAAGCGAGGGAGAAGGTCAGGAAGTTCATTAAAGCAGATTGATGGAGAACAAGTGGGATCTAATCAGACTGGGAGCCTGAAGGGCCCTCCTGCTGGGGCAGGGACATTGTTCCCGTGGATTATTTGTATCCCTGCTCCAGGAACGCTGGGAATGACAGCAGATCCATCCTTTTTAGCCACTCCAGCCGCTGATAAATGAGTTCCTGCCCACAATTGGCAAACTGTCACGGAGCTGAGGCACCGCTCCAATTAGTGCTCCCCACAGAGGGAAGGCAGGGACTGGCCCTGCCTGCAAAGCGCCGAGAATTCCGGGCTGCTTCATTATCCGGCTTCTCCACTCCACGGCCTGCTCCAGGGAACAGCCTGGATAATAATCCTGTAACTGCAGCACTTAACCTGCTTGGGATTTGCAAAGCCAAGGCTTCAGAAAGGAGCAATTCCAGGGAAATGCCACCCAGGGACAGGCTGGGCAGCGGATACTGAGCAGGATGGGCGGAATTGGGGTGCGGGGATTGAATTTCTCCTTTTCGGCCTCCATCGACCATTCCAGGAAGGTAAATACCAACACAGGACCATTAAGGTCGGAAGAGATTTTAGGGTCATGGAGCTCAACCTTTCCCCAGCACTGCCAAGGCCACCACTGCTCCGTGTCCCCACAGGGCTTTGAAATCCCCCCAGGAATGGGGACTCCGCCTGGGCAGCTGTGCCAGGGCTGGGCAACCCCTTCCATTAAGGAATTTTCCCTAATTCCAACCAAAGCATCCCCTGGTGCAACTTGAGGCCGTTTCCTCTTGTTTTGCTGCAGATCGACAAGTGATGAATTCCAAAGGAGGTTGGAATTCCAGGATGGCATCAGTCTCACTCCATTGTCCTTGGTGAGTGGCACAGAGCACGGACTGAAGGTTTAGCACAGGTTTATTTCCATGAATCCTTCTTCCTTGAACTCCACACTGTCCCTGCATCTCCTGATCCTTGGAATTGTTGTAAATGGATTTAAGTAAATTATTTGAGTAGATAATTTATGGATTGCCGATGAAATCATGGAATAGTTTGGGTTGGAAGGAGCCTTAAAACCCATCCCATGGGCAGGGACATCTCTCACTATCCCAGGATTCTCCAAACCCCATCCAACTTGGCCTTGGGCACTTCCAGGGATGGGGAATTTGTGAGGCATCTTTATCTGTTTTTTGTATTAAATCCTGGAGCAATGACAAAGGAAACAGGGAATCTCAATGGGAATATATAAAATATATATATATATATTTTATATATATATAAAATATATATATATAAAATATATATTTTTTTTTTTATATATATATATATAAAAATATATTTTATATATATATATATATATAAAATATTCCCATTAGGATGAAGCTCACTGAGAGAATTCCCAACTCCCTTCCTGCCCTGTCCCCTATCCCACCTTCCCAAATCATTTTATGAAACAACAAAAGGCAAAATCCTGTAAAAACCTGAAGTGGTAAAACCTCGCTCCCGGTCCTCAGCTGGGATTTGTTCTGAGAGGAGGGAAAAAAATGGAATATTTTTAAGAGACTGGATTTGTTCAGGTTATCAGATGTTCCTTTAATCGCTAAGGAGCTTTTTTTCCCCTAAAAACAGAGCCTTTGTTTTCCCTTACCCATGTGGAGATTGCAGGGATCTGACCATCCTGTTCTGGCTGAGGATCCTGATTTTTTTCCAAGAGATCCTTCCCGCTCTCTTTTTTGATATTCTTGGGATCCAGGCTTTGAAAGGGCTCTTTAATATGGGAGCACAGAGAAGTGGAAAATCGGGAGCAGGACTTGGTGTGCCAGGCAACACAGAGAGATCCAGGGAACCAAGAGATTCCCAGCCCCAAAGGAATTAAAATCTAATCCATGAGGGCACAACAGAGGCAAAAAAAAAAGCTGTAAAAATAAAAGGAAATTTAAGATATTTTTGGTCAACATCATAAGCCAAGGTCTCCTTTAATAACTTCCCTTGTGGTCATGCAGTTTTTGAGGAGATGATTCCAAGGCAACATCTAAGGAGGGGATTATTTTACCCAGCTCCCAGCTCTGCTCAGGGGTTCCTCAGTTCCTCACATCCTTGGTTGTGTCTCTTCAGTGCCAATGTCCACATTATTCCTGCTTTTCCTTCCTCATCTTCTGCTCAGGGGTTCCTCAATTCCTCAGGGGTTCCTCAACCCCTCACATCCCTGGCTGTGACTCTTCAGTGTCAATATCCAAATTATTCCTGCTTTTCCTTCCTCATATTCTGTTCAGCGGTTCCTCAGTTCCTCACATTGCCTGGTTGTGTCTTTTCAGTGCCAATATCCAAATTATTCTTGCTTTTCCTTCCTCATATTCTGCTCAGGGGTTCCTCAGCTCCTCATATCCCTGGTCGTGTCTCTTCAGTGCCAATACCCAAATTATTCCTGCTTTTCCTTCCCACAGTCTTATCAGGGGTTCCTCAATTCCTCAGGGGTTCCTCAACCCCTCACATCTCTGACTGTGACTCCTCAGTGCCAATATCCAAATTATTCCTGCTTTTCCTTCCTCTAATCCCCAGCCCCACATTCCTCAATGTTCCCTCTCCAAACCCCCACTCTGATGGGATTTGGGGGTTGGGTGAAGTTCCATGCTGGATATTCCAGCAGATAATGGGGAACCCTCAGAATTCCTGGTCATCCACCATCAAGAACGAGACATTTTTGCTGCTGCAGAGGTGATGAGAGAATCACGGAATATTCTGGATTGGAAATTCCACACGGATCAGCCAGTCCCAATTCTGGCCCTGCCCAAGACACCCCAACAGTTCCATCCTATCCCCAAGAGCGTTGTCCAAACACTCCTGGAGCTCTGGGATCATCCAACGGCAAAGTCTGATGGGTGATGGGATGCTGATGATAATTTCCCCCTCTTAATTAGGTTAATTAGGCCAAATTCCCAGCCAGTTCAATCAGGAATTTTTCCTGCTGTTGAACCAAAAGGCTCTGGGAATGTTTGGGACCAGAGCACACATGGAAAATCCATCCATTCTCAGGTTATTTGGATTTTGGGTGTTGAGAAATGAAAGGGAAATGGATATTCATGAATACATCCAGGAGGGAAAGGAAACAAAACAAAACCCAACCCAAAACAGTGGGGAATTGTGTTTTTTAACTCAATTAAAGAAAAATGCTGAGACGAGAATTATTGGTGTTTGAACAGGGCTAGAAATCGGAAAATCCTGGAGCTGAGTTCCTGAGGGAATATCAGCGTGTGGGAAGGGGAAGTAGCTGGAAGATGGAGCTTGATTAGCTTTGTGAATGAAATCAGAAACTATTTCATGTCCAAATTAAGACAGGGGTTAGAGAGGTGTCTCTAGGTTTAGGTCTAGCTTTAGGTCTAGGTTTAGGGGTATCTCCTGGGCGTGAGGTGGGACTTAGTGCAAATCCTCTTTCCACGGAGTTCTCCCTTCCAGGCACTTAATAAATTACAAATAACAGCAATAATTCCTGAGCTTCCCATTTCATTTTCCAGTGAGATCCTGGCTTTTCCCACTAATGCCTGGCTTTGCTAGAACCAGGAGATGATCCCATTAAACCCCCAGCACGATGCTTTGAACACCTGATTTTTGTGTTTCCAGCTTATTCCAGATCCCAGACAACAAATTTGGCTCCTGCTTTAATCTGGGATCCACATGGACCAGAGATTCCTAAAATCTTCTCTCGGATTTTCAGGGTTTAAATTAATTCCCTCCCACTCCTGCAATATTCCTGACTTACTCCAGCTGAGAAATCTGCCCACAGTCCAGCCCGTTCATAAAAAGTGAGCAGGTAATAATTAATTTTAATGAATGCTGTTGATGCATGGGCTAATTGTTTGAATTCATCAAACACGGTGTTTAGAGTTTAATGCAGAAATTATGTACAAGGCATTGTTAATAAAATCATTACAAATTAATTTAGCCCTGAACCAGCAAGGCACTTACCCGTGGATTTTCTGCATGGAATGCTGAAGTGCTTCCCTGAATTCTGATTTTAAAGTTATAATTACTTAGACTCAAAGAAGAAAACTCCTCAGGCTTGTGGCCTAAGGCATCCTGCAGGGATCTTTGCTCATCATGGAATCATGGAATTGAATCATTGAGGCTGGAAAACTCTTCCCAGGTCATCAAATCCATCTTTTGATTGATCCCCACCTTGTCCCCAGCCCAGAGCTCTGAGTGCCACCTCCAGGAATTCCTTGGACACCTCCAGGGATGGGCACTGCAAACCTCCCTGGGCAGTGCCAAGGCCTGAGCCCCCTTTCCATGGGGAAATTCCTGCAGCTGCCCACCCTGAGCCTGCCCTGGCCCAGCCTGAGGCCGTTCCCTCTCCTCCTGTCCCTGTTCCCTGGAGCAGAGCCCGACCCCCCCGGCTGTCCCCTCCTGGCAGGAGCTGTGCAGAGCCACAAGGTCCCCCCTGAGCCTCCTTTGCTCCAGGCTCAGCCCCTTCCCAGCTCCCTCAGGAATTCTCCAGCCCCTTCCCAGCTCCCTCAGGAATTCTCCAGCCCCTTAACAGCTCCCTCAGGAATTCTCCAGCCCCTTCCCAGCTCCCTCAGCCTCTCCTCCCATGGGTGACCCTCCAAAACTTCCCCACTCCCACTGCAGCTCCCTGCTCCCTTCATTCCCTGCTCCAGGAATGGGAAGGAGGGATGGAAAGGAATCATTTCCAGCCAGGAGATCTTCACTGTTTCATTTTCACCCCACTCCTGACGGATTCCCTATTCTGTGATTTATGGAAACCCTTGGCTGAGAACCTCCCTGAGGATCCAGCCATGAGCAGCCAATCCTGAACTCCTCACCGCCTCTTGTCTCCTTACATCCCTCACATTCCCACATTTTTGCTGATGCACCCCAATTTCCCCATGATCCAGATCCCTCTGATGTCCTCAGGGCTCTTGCCTGGGCTCATCTTTATCTCCCTGGGCTCATCTTTATTCTTTCCCCACTCCCTCTGACTCAGGGAATCTCAAGACATGGATCAGAGATCCGGTTTTATGCAGATGACATGCAGATTTCTGGGAAGTTCATCCCTAATTATTCCTTCTCTTCCCATGTTTTATCAGTTTGTCTTGAGGACATGGAGGCCATTTTTTTTTTTTCTAGTCTATATTTAAAATTCAAATCTTAATTCTTGCTCTCAGGCTTTTTTTTTTTTTTTCTCAAAATCTGATTTAAATCATAACACTTATCAGGGCTGGGGTAGCACAGGGTTCATCCCTTTCCCCTGGGACAAGGAAAATCCCAAATCCCATCAGGAGCTATTCCATCTTTGCTGCTACACCGGCTGCAGACCTGGAAATTCAGGTTTATTTAACCAACAATCAAATTCCAAATTAATAAAAACATGGAAATGTATTTTCCCCTTCCATTTGAGGGAAAACCAAATGTTAAACTGGGATTTAATAGTTTAATATTCTCAAAATAAATTTTAGGCAATGTCTGTCAATTGTTGTTTCAGCCATTTCCAATAAAAACTTGGAATCAAGAAAAAAAACCCACAATTCCTTCCCACTCCAAAATTCCTTCTAATTCCACAATTCCAACAAAGATTTTCAGTTTTTATTTGGTGCGCAAATCCCTGGAAAATGTTATAAAGTAAGGCATCAAATTTTGTGCCTCATTCCAAACCAGCAGCTGAGCAACATCCCAAATTTCCTGACTCACGTGATCCTTAAAAGTTTCTTTTTCCTGGTGAAAATGGGATGAACTTAAAGGATTTATTTTGCAATTCCAGATTTTGAAACAAACATGAACCTGAGATTTAGAGTCTGCTCAATCATGGTCACAACAAGGGGGTCATCCCTGTGTTTGTTTAAAACTGGGAATTCCCACATGAGGTGCCCAATGGATCATTTGGATTTTTTTTTTTAAATTAAGTAAATTTTCCTGACCAAAATTGCAACATGTGGGACATTCAAAACTAAACTACTGAGGAGCCCTGAGTGTTAAAATCAACTCAGGGTTTAATTCCAAGAACATGACTCACTTTGCCAGGGAACTCTATTATTAAACTGAGGGGGTTTGGCTTTAGAAAGAACAATATAAAAAAAAATTTAGGAGTTATTTAAATCCTTTGTTTTCCTCCATAAAATCTCCAAGTCTTTACATCCATCCTCTTTTCCCAGTGGCTGCAACCCTTAACCCCAAGAGGGGGTAAGATAATGTTGTTGTAAGAACAATTTGCTGCAAATATTTGGAAAAGCTGTTTATAAATTAAATATCAGAGCGAGCAAAAATTCCTCAGCCACATCCAAGGCCTTTCATTTTTCCAGGAGAAATGTTCCACGCCTTCTGTGGGACTGAATTAATCAACTAATAAAATGAATGGGAGAAAGAAGATCATTAAGTATTCTTTTTCCTCCTGATTAATGCCAGGGTAATTCAGGGAAGATGGGAAAGATGGATGGGGATCCACAGAGCTGCCTCAACCTTTTCCCATTTTTTGTATCCCCAGATCATTGAGAATAAATATCCAGGGAGAAAACCACAGGTGGGGTGAATCAGCCCCTTTCCCTGGGCTTAGGGGAGCTCTGCTGATTTCCTGAATCCGTGTTTCCCACAAAACGATATTTATGGAGCAGCTGAGGAATCCAACACCAATGGAGAGAAATGCCATGGGATGTCAAGCCTTTTGTGGATGTCCCATCCCTGGAAGTGTTCAAGGGATTTGGAGCGACCTGGGATAGTGGGAGGTGTCCCTGCCCTGGCAGGGATGGAACAAGATGGGTTTGGAGGTCCTTTCCCAGCCAAACCAGTCTGGGATTCTGAGATTCTATGAGGGATTAGGGAAAATATTCCATTTATTTATAAAAAGGAGGATGGGCGCACCTTCACCGGGGTCAGGGCTGGCTCTTCCCATCCCAGCAGAGCCTGAGGGGCAGGAAGGCTTTCCTGGAGCACAGCATTCCAATGACACCTGTTCCTTGTGCCTCCCACGCCTCACTCCAGGCTGGGAATGACTGGGAAGAGCAGCTGGAGATGCAGGCTGCTCCCACTGCCAGCACCAGGGAGGAGAACCTCAAACCGAGAGATTCCTTCAACCCAAATCCATGACTGAGACCTCGAGGAATCTTTGATTGGGACTGGGATGGGATTTAAGGTCCCTTCCCACCCAAAGCATTCCATGAGGTCCCACAAAGCACAGGGGACACTTCCGAGAGAGGGAATGTGAAGGGGAGAGCTTTGGAAGCTCTCCCGGAGCAGGAATTGAGGCCAGAAGGAGTTGTGGATGTTACAAAGGCTGATCTTTGTTAATTATCCCACTTGCCTTGGAATTCTGATCCAAAATCCATGCAAAACGTCGGAGGAAGGTGTGTCTGGGACATCATGCCTGGCACTGCCCAAGGGATCAAAAAAATCCAAGTTTTTGGTGAACTGGAAGTAGAAAAAATCTTTTGGAAGGTGGCGGTTCCACCAGACTTTGGGAATGTTGGATCATTGCCTGTCACTGCCCTACAAAGACAGAATTCCCTGGAAAGAGGCACCCAGATTTCAGGGCATTCCCTGGATTTTCTCACACAGCTTGAAAAACTCGGAAGAGCTCAAGGAAATTACTTCCCTTTTAAAACCCTCACTGTTTCAATTCCAGGCAAAATGTGGGGAAAATACTATTTACTTATCATGTTGTTCCTGCTCTCCAATTTAAAAACCTTTAAAAAATTATCAAAAAAATTCTCTTCCGATTTTAATTTTTTCATATTTTTTCACCTGAAAAAAAACCACCAGATTTTACTTGACCATCAATTCAGAGATTTCCCTTTGTTTCTCATGTCCAAGTAATTTTTTTCCTGTCATTTGTTTTTGGAATCAAAGTTGAGTTTCCCTTTCTGTCTCTTGGTTGGAGCAGCAGCAACTTCCAGAGCACCAAATTCCAAGAACCTCATGGAGCAATCAAGTTAGATCCAGCAATATTTTAATCTCTTTCCCAATTATGTGACAGCTCCTGAATTTCTCTGGGGTTTGATACTTTCCATTCCTGTCTTTGGAGGAATCTGAAACTGCCTGAGAAAGGGAGAGCTGCATTTAATTGGGGGGAAAGGAAAAAAAAAAAAAAGGGAATGTTCGGTGCGGATTCAGTTCTAATAAAGTGCTACAGAAAAGGGGGTGGTATTTTTAACTTTATTCAAATCCTCTGCTCTAAAAGTCCTCGGAGTGAATAAATTACCAGCACTGCAGCAGAGTGAATTCTCGTGACCTTGAAACAGCAAAACCCCAAGAAAAGATGGAAGGGAGAGGAATTTGGGAATTGCTTCAGGAGCAGGTTCGGATGAAGAACAAAATATTGGCTGAACCCTGGGCAAAAGTCAGCTGGGATGGAAAAAATGTGGAAGAGGCTGGAAGAGCAGCTCCCATCCAGAAACACTGCTGGGGCTGCTGGTGGGATTCCTGCCTCATTCCATGAAATCAGCAGGAAAATTGAATGGTAAGGGCAGAGTGGAGATACCTTAGACTTGAAAACCTGGAATCTGCCTCCTTCCCAATCCCAGATTTTCCTGTTTCTGAGGCTGGTGCTAACAGGAGGTGACACGAGCTGCCCTAAGATGCTTCGTGTTGTGGTTTAATTAATAATGCCCAATTAACGGGGAAGTGTGTGACAAAGGGACTCTGTACCAGCAAAACCTTTGGGAATGCTGCTTCCCAGGATAATCCATCCAGGCCATGATGATCTCCTAGCCAACCTATGGGGAGACATCCAGATGCTCAAATAAACAAATTAATTACCAAAATTAAAAACCCAGTGTTGTGCAAGGCTTAAACCCAAAAAGCCACCCAGGTTTGGGAGCAGCATGGCTCTAAAATTCCCTTTTTTCCTCTGTACTTGATGGGAAAACATTTCCTTTTGCATCATGGGAAGATTTTCCTCTGGATCCTGCTCCAGAGCTGGGAAATTCCACGGGGAAATTCAGAGCGGGAAGGTTTGGAAGAACAGTCTCCACTCACCTCCCAGATAATTCCTAAAATGATTTGTCCAGTTAGTGTCCAGCTCCTCAGGACTCCCAAAAAGGCTTGGATTTCTTCATTCCCACTGAATTCCAGTGAAGGAGTTGCATCATGATCCAAATCCTGCTGGGAAGGGTCCTGCTCCCAGCACTGGCTCCACGTGGATACACCTGATATGGGAACATCCTGCAGTCTGGGAAGGGAAAATGGCCTTTCCCAAACTTTTGGAGCTGCTGGGATGGTGTAGGTGGCAGAAGGAACAGTTTGGTGTCACTGTCACTCCCTCATCCCACTTTTTCTGTGGGATGAGAACAGTCCCAGCAGGAGGTGGGAAGGGCACAGGTGGCGTTGTCACAGATCTGTCAGGGCCAAGGGACAGGGAGGTCACTCCAGACCCACCTGGGCACATCCCTGTGGCACCTGCTCCAGGAAACCCTGCCTTGGACTGGAGCATTTCCAAAGGTCCCTTCCAACACTAAAAATTCTGTGATTCTGTGAAAATCCCCAGTTTAACATCCCTGGAGCAGTCCCAGGAGCTAGAGAGTCAAGTTGTCCCCTTTTCCCCAAAATGTCGACCAGCAGCAACCACCAGGATCTTCTAATACCCCTGGACACCCAAACCCAATCCCAGCTGTTGGGCTGGCTTAGACTGGGCACAGCTCTAAACTCTCTGCTGGTTTTAAAAATCCAAATCAGCCGCTCCATTTCTTACCGAAATTTCCAGTCCAACCTCAGGCCCAGGAACTGGGAAAAGTCCTGGAGGAAGGGAGAGCTGGATTGTCTGGAAACAGTGGGATGGGAATGAAGGGGCACTTCTGGAAAGCCAGGAGCACCAGGCTGTGGTTCTGAGAAAGCTCCTGTAGAGAAAACCCTGCTGGAAAGAGCCAGTGTCCATAAAGGAGACAGAGGAGTCCTGGAACTTCATTCCAATAAAGGGGAGTCCCCTGGGCTTTTCCCTCTCGAGGTTTCAGAGGTGCAGCCTCCTTTTATCCCAAACTCCTGCACGTTCCCTCTTCCTCCCCCATTGCTGAGGTACCAGGAAGGTGCAGCCTTCCCCAGCTCCTGCCCCAGATCCCCCCTTGAACCTGGCATTTCCCCCAGAGTTCAGAAACTCCTCCTCGTGCGGCCCCATTTGACCAAACTGTCCAGGCTCTGTGACAAACCCATGGATGGAAGTTAATCCCAAAGCTCAGAAACTCCCATTTGGCCATTTCAGGAGCTGAACTGTCCAGGCTGTGTTATAAACCTGGGCTGGAAGTTAATCCCAAAGCTCAGAAACTCCCATTTGGCCATTTCAGGAGCTGAACTGTCCGGACTCTGTGACAAACCCATGGATGGAAGAGGGGACAGACATCCAGCCCCATCTCAAAGCCATTCCCACCATCCCCTCAGCCAGGAATTGTTTGTACAATCACCAGCTCACCTCTTCCCTATGGATCCCTCCTCCTCTTATTTCTCAATTTGCCTTCACAAACCCTTGTTATTTTTAACTTCACCGTTTCTAACAGCCTGGAACGTTTGGAACATCCCTTCCTGACTTTCCCAGTCTGGCCCCTGCCCTGGGTGTGCCAAGGAAATCCAGAGACCCAGCTCAGCCTAAGGAGCCAACGCCAGCTCCTGCCAGCCCACGGTCACCAGAGGTCCCTGTGGATGAGCCGTGGCTCCGGGGAGCCGAGGTCTCCCATCCTTTCCTCCTGCTGAGGAGTCCAAATCCGCGGGGTTTTGGGGCCCTTGGCCCGCGTGTGCTGGATCCACCCGCCCGTGCGCGGCTGTCCCCGGCGCTGTCCCTGCGCCCCTGGCTGGATTTGCTGCACAGCAGAGCCCCAAGGCAGCGGCTCTGCTCCCTGGGCTTCCTGCCCCAGGGATTTCAGTGCCCCGGGGCTCTGGCCACGGGCTGCTCCGAGCACACAGCGCTGATCTCCACCCCCGCGGGCTGAGAATTCACGGGGTAAGGATCCCAGACATTCATTCCCAGGGGGATAATCGAGCGTCCCTGTTGCCCTGATTTTTAAAAGTGTTAAGTTTTCTTCTACAGTTCTTTTGAAAGTTTTAAAGTTCTCATAAAACATCTTCAGCCTTCTGATCTGTTTACATATTTCTACAGGAGTTTTCTCACACTGTTCATGAAAACAATGGTTGTTTTGCATTCTTCTTTGTGGGAGGAGAGAATTGATGGACTGTTGGTTTGACCAGTGTGGTTGGAGAGGTGGTAATTCCATCCTCCAATCCACTGTCATCTTTGGAATTCTATAAATACCAGATGTTCGAATAAAACTTACTCTTTTTTCTCTTTTGAACTTCCCAAGCTCCTGTGTACTCATTTCGTGTCCAATAGCGACGCGTCCCCTCGGGGTTGGGCTCTCACTCGTGCCAAAGCCCACGGCAAGGCCGTGCCCACGGCTCTCAGTTCCTGTCACCAGCTTCACGAGGGGTTTCTTTGCTTCTCCACTCATCCTTCCTGTTTGACCTGAATCCCGAGGGTGCCGGGGCTGTGGGGGTCCCGCTGAATTCTCAGAGCAGCCACAATCCCCTGAAGGACCCCCCTGTAAAATGAGTTCCCCTGTCCGAGTCCATGGCCAGCACAATCCCACACTCAGAAATCATTTATTAATGACCTGATAATTGCTGAAGTGACCAGAAATGATCCAATAGTTGCAGAAGTGACCCTGCCAGGTGGCGCCTCACTATCAGAGGATATTTTACGCCCTCTTGGCCCCATTTGGCTGTTTCAGGAGCCAGATTGCCTGGGTTCTGTAACAAATCTGCTGCTTCGGGTCGGTAGAATCATTAAGCCCCAATTTAAAGATATTCTCACCCATCCCTTCCGCCGTGAACTGTTTGTACAGGCATCAGCACACCTTCCCTATCACCTCCACAATCCGATTTTACATCCACACCCGACCTCCAAACACAAAGGAGACAACTCACAGAGCGAACCCTGGACATTTAAAAACATCTCCCGTTGCTGTGGTCCATCAAAATTCCCTCGGGGAAGGAGAGTGTGAAAGAACAGCCACTTGTGCAGCAATTTTAATCAGGCAAAACTGAGATAAGGGACTGATTACAGAGTTATTGAGCTGATAAAATCCTGACTGGAGCTTTGTAATCAATCAGCAGCCAGCGCTCATCCGTGGAATAACCAGACGGTGCATCTGCCTTTCCTTGGATATTTATGAAGTGCTCGTGGAGAAGTTGTTTACCTTTATTAGCTGGATTTTCCATAATTAGCTCGGCTCCTGGGAGGATTTCCAGTGCCTGGAGTAACACCTGGGACACTGGACACCTGTTTTAATCAATGTTCACTTTCTTCTAAATGCCTCAGAGACGAAATTAAAGGATATATTGGGATTATTAGTAACGTTCTACTGGGATAAGGTCAACAGATCCAGGTGTGCAGATATCCAAATCCAGGATATCCCAAATCTCAGGAACTCGTGCTTGTATGGAATTACCTCCGTGGGGAAATGATTTTTTGGCATCACTGATTATCCCACAGCTTTTCTCTGTTTGTAGGATCCATGGATGTATCTGAGAGGCTTTGGGGAAAATTTGGAATTTTAAAATCTTTTTATCTCTCACCCTCCACACCAGATTTTGGCAGTGATGAGCACCCCACACCTCCACAGGTGGATTTGCCCACTCTGGCCAAAGCCAAGCAGGAGTTTCTCTTTTCAGCAGGGTTTTTCCAGGACTTAAATGGGTTTTTCTGCCCAACACCTTTAATCTTAATATGACACTTTTAATCTTAATATGATAAAGATTAAAAAGTTGTCTCACTAAAAACTGGCTTGATATCTCAATTTTTTCTCCTAAAAATGGGAGCCTTTGCTCCATTTTTGGAGCAAAAAAACCCAATTTCTACAACCCCAAATTTTTGTAGAACAGAAAAGCACCTCAGAGAAAAAAAATCCCTCATGAAAAGGCTGGTCCTGTTTCTCTGTTAATTAAAATAATTCAGCTGATGAGGCTCATTAGGCCTTCAAGAGCTTTCCAAATGCTGTGGTCACCACAAAAGGCTGCATTAAGAAGGTGCTGATTTCGAGAGCAGCTCTGCATCTTATTTACCAGGGAGAAAATGGATGATGAGATAAAATCAGCAGCTGAAATCAAGGAACAAAAAGAGATAAAGATGCACACGCAGGTTCAGCTCCATCTGGAGCTGTTCCTGATGGGATCTTTAATTTCAGGACCACATTCCATTGTTATTCTCAGCTCCTCTGCCTCGTTCCTCGCACACAGAGCAGGGGCCGCTCCCTTAATAAGAGAAAAATCAGTAATTTGCTTTTTAGCATTGTTCAGAGCCTCATCTCACTCCTTATTTATTGTGGGATCTTCAAACTCTGCTCCCAAATTGGCTGGAGCACATTCCCATTCCATTTTCCAGGGGAAGCTGGGGTGGTTCCACAGACTGAGAGCAGCTCAGGAACTGAAAACTTCCACTAAGTGTGGAGTTTTGAAAAGCCAATTACAGCATTTTCAGCCTAATTGGGATGATTAATCTGCCCTGGATCCGATTCCATACGGCGCTGGGGACGCTCCAGACTTGTGCAAGGCTGCCACGGGCTGACAGGGCAGATCCCAGCTCCTTCTCGTGGGTATCCAAGATGGATAAGGGAAAAATGATGGGAAAATGATTTGGTTTTCCATCTGTGGCCGGTGGTTATGGCTGCAGCTCTTTGCCATGGATCTCCTTTAATCTTCCAGCTTTCCCCAGCTCAGGGACAAGGGCGAGCGTGACAGGAGCGGTCACAAATCAGCCCTGCTGCTCCATCCATCCCTGCCACGAGTGGAAGCTGCTCCACGTGCCCAAAATTCCCTTTTCCTCAACAAAACATGGACACAGAGCAGCCTCCCTGAGCGCTGGAACTCCCTCACCTCCCTGTTGCCTCAGCAGTGGATGGAATTCCAGCTCACCTCGCCCCAGAGGGACAAACTGAAGCTGTGTCAGACATGGTGGAAGCTGAAGCATTCCTGGGACAAGGAATGTCTTCCCTGAGGGAAAACCAGCTGGAAAATCTTGTCTGAGAGCAGCAGCTACCAGGAAAATCTGAGGTGATGAGTGCCTTGAAAAGCTTTCATCATTAAAGGGTTTTTCCTGTCTATCTCCAAGGCGTTCCTGACACACCCCTTTCCTTGGATAATGTCTTCCCAAGGGCTCAATTCTGGATCCAAGGAATGGAGTGGAAGGTGTCTGGCTGATTTTTACCTGCTTTATTCCAGACCTGTCTTAAAGCCATCCTCTCTTGGCAGGAATCTGAAGGTCTGAAAAGAGAATTTTTGGGTTTTGAGGACCTAGGGATGATGTCAACATTCCCTCCCATTTCTGTGGAATCTGAAAAAAAATCAACCAATGGAATCCCCTGGTAACAATGAAAAATGTGGAATCTTGACTGGTATCTATTTCTCATGCAATGGGATCAATCTGTCCTGGCTTTTGGTCTCTAAAATTCAAGTTTCTAAACAAAATCACATCTCCCCCCGGCCTTTACACAGCAGTGACTCAGTTTCTCAGCAGCTGATCCATCAAAAACTGGGATACCAGGAGTGACCCACTCTGAAGATGCTCCAGACGAAGCTTCTTCCTAAAGGATCCCCAGTCCATCCCATAAAACTCCTCTGGGCAGGGTCATTTTGTGCCAGGTGACTTCGACAGTGAATAAAAATCAGCCACTGGGTTTCGCTCACATCCTGGTGGATTTTCCAGTGGTTACTGGGAGAAATTCCATTTTGGAATTACAGAAAATCCATTTTAAACTGCTCTGGTACCTCAGTACATGGAGGGTAGATTCAGATGGGATATTGGGAATTAGGAATTCCTGGCTGGGAGGGTGGGGAGGGGCTGGGCTGGAATTCCCAGATTTGCTGTGGCTGCCCCTGGATCCCTGGCAGTGCCCAAGGCCAGGTTGGACACTGGGGCTGGAGCAGCCTGGGACAGTGGGAGGTGTCCCTGCCATGGCAGGGGGTGGGATGGGATGATCCTTAAAATCCCTTCCATCCCAAACCATTCCCTGATCCTACAATTCACTACATCAAACTCTCCTACAATTTTTGTCCAGAGCAAGAATACGATCCCATAAACTCAAAATGTTCTTATCCTTGTTGTGTCTCAAGGAAAAATAAATGCCCAGGATTTTTGTGACCTCAGGGATGTTGGCACAAAAACCCCTCATATTGAAAACATTCCTGGTTGGATATACCCCAAAATGTTCCTTACTTCCCTTAATGAAACTTTGATAAAGGATTTTTTGTTTCCATGGGTTCGAAGGTAACGCTGAGTGCATTCCAAGGGAAGTGCTCAGAGTTTCATGGACCACAGAATCATGGAATTGTTGAGGTTGGAAAAACCCTCCCGGAGCATCGAGTCCAAGCCGTTCCCAATCCCCACCTGTCACTCAGAGCTCTGAGTGCCACTTCCAGGAGTTCCTTGGACACTTCCAGAGGAGCTTTTCCCAGTGGATGGGCAGGAGGGACTGTCCCAGCTGGTTCTGGTGCTGTCACATTTCCATTCCCATTAAATGTCACAAAGTCTCTTCATTCCCCCTCTTTGCTATCCCCAGATTTCGATTTTTCCAGGGAAGGAAATGAGGCTGCACTCAGGCACTGCTCCACTCCATGTAACTCTCCCCAGAAGCAGGAAAAAATTAATATTTGGGAATAATTTGGGAAGTTCTGAGAGCGTTCCAACCACGGAATGTGCACAGCCGAACGGGGAACGTGCAGCACTCAGCACCAAAGGTAAAATTACGGCATTAAGTTTTTATGGCACCGAGTTTTCCTCCCTGGCATGGGTTTTTATGGATAATATTTACCCACAATTCCGTTATATGGACCACTCAAAAACGGAATTGATCATAAAAGAGGGCGATAAAACTCATTAATGCAAGAATCACGGGGATCGTTTCACGTTGTTGGTTCGAGTTGTGTTCAGCCTAAGGAAATAACCCAGCAATGGAATGAAGTCATCCTTTCCTCCTGGGACATTATCCCATGATTCCATCCCAAAATTTCTTCTGTCTGCATCCCTGCTCGTTATCCCATCAGAATTCCCTTTGGTGTTTGATGATAGAACTTTAGTCTTAGTTTTTAAATAATCCTTTTGTCTTGAAGAAATGTCAGGCAAACCTAAGGATTTTTTTTTTTCTGCTAAACAGCACCTGCCACAACTTTCTTGGGAGAATCTCATTTGTTTAAACTCCAAAGTCAAGCATTTGCCTCCAAAAAATTTGGCTGCTTGTCCTTGCTAAACCAATGGACTGAGCAACCTTCCCAAAATCTCTTCATCATATTCCCTCTTCCTGAATTCCAGGTGCTCATCCTGAGTATTGAGGAGTTTTCCTGCTCTGTTTCAATGATGGAAATCGGGAATTTTTTTTAGATTTCTGAAATTTTTGAAGCTGCTTCACCAGAGGGGTTGTTTGGTTATTTTTATAACTGAGGAGCTGGGAGACAGAGCTGCTGGAAAAAACAATTCCCATTAAATAGTTTAGGAGCAATTCCAGAACAGTCGGACACCAATTAAGCAGTTGATGAGCTCCAATGTGAAATGTTCCTAAATGAATTGTTAAAAAGTCACAAAAATCTGGATCCACATCCTCAGTGCTGGGAAAGCACAGGCAAATCCATCAGAATGGATGCACGGAAGCCTCAAGCAAAAATAGGGAGATGGGCCTGGAGAGCTGCTCCTGGAAGGATTTATTGGGGACACAGCAGGGAAAGGGCCCTGAAGAGCCTCAGGATTGTAAAGGGCCTTGGAGAGGGGAGTTGTGGCTTGGAAAAGAGAAAAGCTGCTTATCCTAGAGTGGGAATAACTCAGGGACTGGGGGAAGGGACGGGAGCACGCTCAGGGAAGAGCCTGATCTGTGAATGAAAGCCCTGGAAATGTGGCAGTTCCTTCACAACATGACTCACTGACAGCTCCAGCCTTTTTTCTTTTTTTTTTCTCTCTCTCTCTCTCCCCCTATCAATTTTTTTCCCATTTTGTTTTGTCTGCTCCGAGCAAAGCTGTTTTCCTCCTCTAATCCTGCTGAGAACAACACTCATGTCACGTTGCTGGGGACACACACGAGTTGTCATCATCTGTCACCGGCGTCTTTTCATCTCTCCCAGCCCTCGCTGCCCCTTCTGCTGCTCCCTCTGCCTTTTGATCTTTCCACTTTGCTGTTCCCTCTGAAACACTCAGACATCCAAGAGAACAATATCCAGCCCGGAAAAGAAAAGAAAAAAAATTAAAAAAAAAAACAAACCAAAAACACAAAACCAAAAAAAAGATGAAGTGCCTTGATTTGTATCACTGAGATTCATGGAGATGAAAGAGGAAAATCCAGGGATCCAGCCCAGAGATGGTTAAAGAAAATAAAGTCAGGGACTCAAGGGAAAGGAAATGACTGATAAAGAAAAAAGGGCTCTGACCCTGATTATAAATCCAGTGGGATTTGAATCCCAGAATTCCAGAGCTGGAGCCGAGCAGAGGGAGATCCCTGAATCATTTTTCTGGCTGCCCCACGGAACAGAAACCATTGGATTTCACCTTCTTTTAGCCCCAATAATTCCTGCTTAGGCCGGGTGGAACTGCATCCCGAAGATGTGGAGTCCCTGAGGCGCCGGGAGAAGGGACACAAGGAGCACATTAAGAGCTCTTTGATGTCCCTTTGTTTTTATATGGTGACAGTAATGACAGCACAGCGGGGAACAAAACCACTCTGAAATCACAGAGATAATTCCTCTTCATCCATCGCTGTCTTCTGCCCCTTTCTCCGAGTCAGCACGGGAATAAAATCACATAAAATTCACAAAAATCCGCTGCCTAAAACCTCATTTTAACAGCAGAGCCACAGCTTTGTGCTCTTCAAGCACCACATCTCCATCACTGCGAGGAGAAACACAAAATAAACGCTCAAAACTCACCTTTAGCTCTGCTCCTCTCTCCCGGGTGTTGCTACTCCAGGGAGTTGCTCTTTACAACCACCTGGAAGGAGGGTGGAACCAGGGAGGATCGAGCTCTGCTCCCAGGGAACAGGGACAGGACAAGGGAAATGGCTTCAAGTGGCACCAGAGCGGCTCAGGTTGAATATTTGGGAAAAGTTCTGCAGGGAAAGGATTGTCAAGCTCAGGGCAGTGGTGGAGTCACCATCCCTGGGAGTGTCCAAGAAACTTCACTGGAGGTTGGATTTGATGATCTTGGAGGTCTTCTCCAACCTTAATTGTTCTGTGGTTCCTAACGGAGACATCACGGCACGTCCCAACCCTGGGGAAGAAGAAAATTCCAGGGAAAGAGGGTGAATTTGCATCGTTGTGTGCAGGATTTTGGGCCAACATGGTTTTGTCTTTTAAATCCTTGGAAATCGAGGATCGCTGATGGTCTCACCAAGATTTTCAGTATTCATGGCTACAGACAAAAAAATCTGTGCTGATCCCGCTGTTCCCTGTCCCTTGGGAATGAGATATCCTTGATGGGATAGGAGTCAACAAACTCGGAAATAAAATGGGAAAACCCAAATGGTAAATGCCCATCAAGGGCGGGTTGGGGCATCCCCCAGACCAACCTCCCTGCCCATCCCAACCTGAAGAGCTGCCCAGAGTCCCTGATGCCATAAATCCTGCTGGAAGAGCCTCTTTTCCATGTTCCTCAGGAAATACATGGCCTTTGGCATAAATCCCGGTGCAGGACTTCACAAAACCACCTCATTTCCATGCTTTTTCATCTATTTTTTCTGCTTCTTCAATGCAAGAAGCAAATGAGAAGTTTCATTTTTTTGAGAGGAGATGAGGGAACCTTAAAATCAGCAGCCAAAATTGTGCAGTTTCCCAAATTCCCACTGAAGTTGGAATGAAGCAGAATTTCATTCCCGAATTATAATTGCCAGAGACATTTTAATTTTCAATGGTTCTGGATTGATTTTTTTTTTTCCCCCATGGAAAACAGGAATTACAATGGACAAAAACTTTTCTTGCAGAACTTTTAGAGTGAAGAAAATGGCTTTGTTTTGAATCATCTTCCATATTGTTGGGATCTTCTGGATTTGTATTCCAAAAAAAGTGGGGATCGGTCACAGGTTGGACTCGGTGATCTGGGAGTCTTTTCCAGCCTCTGGGATCTGGGATTTAGGACAGTCAAGCCTTGCAGAGAAATAATTGTGATAACTCACAGAGCACAGTAGAACAATCATCCTAAAATCCTTGTGGAAAACCAAGGCAAAAGGAGAAGGGAAAAATCTTCTGCCTGTTCATCTCGGTGGGAAGAGGCACCAGGTCCCAAATCTTCCATCAAAACCAATATTTCTGCTGAATCCCTGGGAACCTGGGAATTCCTGAATTCCAGCGTTTCCCTGGTGGAATTGCAGCTTCTTGTACTGGGACTCCACCAAACCCACCTTGATCTGAAATTGAACAAAACCAGCCCTGAAAATCCTCCAAAATTCACTGATCCACTTGGTCTGCTCCAAGCACCTCCTACCTCCATGCACAGCTCCAAAGGATTTCCAGGAATAGGGACAACATTCAGCATTTATGAGATCCTTGAGGAAACTGGAACTGGCAGGGGGCTGTTGAGTAATGATTCTAATTGGGTTAATTAGGAGCCAGGGCTGCTCTTTGGGGCATTCTCACCTTCCTGTTAATGGCACCAATTGAATTTAGGGAACGCGGAGGGAGAAAATTGCCTGGCTGGATGGAGAGCGGATCGTGCAGCTCATGGAAATGTTCAGGGGATCTGTGGAAAAAGGGACATAAATCCCCCAAAACCACAATGACTCGGAGCTGCTGTGGAAGGAAGGAGCGTCCTTTGCTCTGGGAGCTGCTGAGGGAAGTGAATTCCCCTTTATTCTCTGGTTTAATCCTCTTCTCATGAGGGAAGTGAATTCCCCTTTACTCTCTGGTGTAACTCCCATTTTCCTCATTCTCTTCCCAATTCCCTTTTCTCCTGCTTCTCCTTTATCCCCACAGATCTTTAACTGTTGTTTCCCCCTTTCTGGATCATCCTGCCCAAATTCCCAGCACCGTAATCCTGAGCCTTCTCACACCGGAGAATTCCCAAGGGACCATCCTCCTCATCTGATTTTCCAGTGGCTTCTGGAAGTGGCCAAGGCCGGGTTGGACAGGGCTTGGAGCACCCTGGAACAGTGGAAGGTGTCCCTGCCCATGGAATGAGAAGGTCCCTTCCACCCCAAACCCTTCTGGGATCCTAACAGGGTTGATAACACGGATTAGGGAGCAGGTGACAATAGAATCAGGAGAAATCCATCTTGTCTTGTTCAGCCCACAGGAATTTTATTGCTGTGAATTTGTGATGGAATTGTGGTCCCAGCCCTGGGAATGCAGGAAAGAAATGAACAAAAACAAAATCCCTGTGGTGGCTGCACTTTGCTGCCTCTTATCAAAGACCAAAGAATTTCCTTCGTTGGCTTAACACAGGGTTAACAAAAATTCCTGGGATCCGTGTGCCTTTTCCATATAAACCCCTCTGCAACTAAAGCCACAAATCCAAATATTGTGCTGTGCTAAAAGAACGCTCCAGCATTACCTCGGGAACCCAAAGGAATTCACAAAGCCAAAGTCAGCGAATTTCCACTTCTTGCTTAATGGTGACCTTGAGGTGCTCCACTCCAGCATATTGAGGGATTCACCTTCACCTCCTCTCCCGCAATTCCAGCAGGTCTGGAATTTTGGACATTGTGTTTCCAGGTTATTTTGGGTAATATCCCCACAGAATAACGGATTAAACTTGTGCAAATACTGTCTGTAAACCAACTGTGGGGGTTGCTGTTTTGCTCCTGGTTTTGTTCATCACAAATTAATATTAAACCCAAAATCCCGAGGTGCCAGTGGGACAATCCATGGGGGATTGGAATTCCAGACTCTCAGTGGTCTTTGTTTTCTAACAGGCTTTTTCATTGACCAGATCATATTGACTCGGCACAGGAATATAAATGAATAAATATAAATAAATATAAACATAAATATAACAATGGAGCTACAGAACATCAGCACAGTTTGGGTCAAAAATGTCCTTTAAAGACCACATCAAGGCATTGAAGAATAATTGGATTGCAGCATCTTCCCCTATGGAGACAGGCTGGGAAAGCTGGGAATGTTCAGCCTGGACAAGAGAAGGTTGTGTGGAGACCTCCCAGGAAATTCCAGGATCTGAGGGGGATACAGGGAACAGGAACTGGAGTGACAGGACAAGGGGATGGTTTCAAACTGGAAGAGGGGAGATTTAGGTTGGATATTGGGAAGGAATTCCTGGCTGGGAGGGTGGGAAGGCTCTGGTACAGATTCCTAGAGAAGCTGAGGAGCCCCTGGATCCCTGGAAATGTCCAAGACCAGGTTGGACACTGGGGCTTGGAGCAGCCTGGGAGAATGGGAGATGTCCCTGCTGTTCCGTGGGTCAGGGTATCTCCAACACAAATAAATTCCCTTCAGAAACCTCTTCCTTGCGTTATTCCATGAAAATCCCAGCAATTCCCCTGTCCCAGCCAAGCCCACTGCGCTGCATCCCAACACCAGCCTTGGCTTCCTCCCCCCTGGAAGTCTTCATTTGCAGCCTGGCGTGTCAGGGATCATTGGGATTTATAACAACATCATTCAAGAGGTATTTAATGGATTAGAGTTCCACTTGGAGCCTTTTCAGTCATTCCAGAGTAAATACTGGATCATCCTCGCAAGGAGCTTCCAAATTAATGTATCTGCCAAACTTTCTGCCTGAACACAAATCCGCTGCTCTTGCTGGCATGCACAGAGCTGTCACCCCAGTTCCATGAAGGGAACGCAGCCCCAGATATCCAGAATTCCTACAGCAGCTTCCAGATCCTAGAGGACACCTTTAAAAAAACAATTAGGTTATTTTTCATCTGGACCACTGGGGAATTTTTAAAGCTTGTTTTTGAGCCTGGTTTTGCTATTTTTAGGACAATTTTTTTATTATTGTTGTTGTTTTAAGAAGGAATTCTTGGCTGTGAAGGTGGAGAGGCCCTAGAATGGAATTCCCAGAGCAGCTGTGGCTGCCCCTGCATCCCTGGAAGCGTCCAAGTCCAGGTTGGATGGTGTTTGGAGCACTCTGGGATAGTAGAAGGCAGGAATGGATGGGATTCAAGGTCATCCCAAACTATTCCATAATGGGCATTAAGGTTTTTTCCAAACCTAACATTGTGGGATTTTTCTCCAGTATCCGAAGGGGGCTTTTTCTTCTTCCCACTCCAGATTTCTTTCCTGGGGAATCTCTTCCACTTCCAAGCTGTTTATTCCGATGGTGAAATCCAGGATATGCCTTTCCATTGTCTCCCCAGCAGCCACTTGCACTGTCCCAGAAAAGAAAATTCCAGTTATTCCAAGACACACTTCGATCTTGGACAATGTCATCTGCCCATAGAAATGTGGGGGAAACTTTGGGAATGCCCCTAGGTTGACACAGGGAGGGGCTGGGAGCAGAATTCCCAGTTATAAATCAGTCCCACCCCCAACCTCAGCCTGGCGGAGCTGGGATTCATCATTAATTCATTTGCTGTCGAAATCAAAGGAAAAGTATCCGAAGGAACAAAGGGAATGAAAGGAAATGCAGCTCTGGAGGTGTCATGTACTCATCAAATGTGATCCTTTATTCATCACTGAGTTGAATAAAACAAGAAGGAATTCTGTCATCCAGCTTTGGAGAACACGGAAACACCAAGTACGACAAGACGGATCCATTACGGGTCTGTAGGAACAGAGGGAAATGTGGATACCAGGCACTTCCAAATGCCAATCCTGGGAATGCCACAGGCATGAGGGGCAGCCACAGCTGCTCTGGCAATTCCAGCCCAGCCAGGAATTCCCAATCTCCCATCCATCCCTGCCCTCTGGCAGTGGGAGCCATTCCCTATGTCCTGTCCCTCCATCCCTTGTCCCCAGCCCCTCTCCAGCTCTCCTGGAGCCCCTCCAGGCCCTGCAAGGGGCTCTGAGCTCTCCCTGGAGCCTTCTCCTCTCCAGGGGAGCATTCCCAGCATTTCCAGCCTGGCTCCAGCCCTTGGAGCAGCTCCATGGCCTCTCTGGAATCTCCCTCTCACTCACCAGCACCCTCGAGTCCTTCCCAGGGCCGTTCCCCATCCATTCTCTTCCCAGCCTGGATTTGTGGCAAGACCCCAAACGGGGTCAGAGCTGAGTCACTGAGGCACAAACTTGGGGAAAGATGAAGGAACAGGGAGCTGTGGATTGTCCTGGATGCAGAATTCCTTCACCTTGGGAGAGGGCACAGGACCTGTGCCTAAAAGGAATGGGCAGACCCA
Organism: Vidua macroura; assembly: GCF_024509145.1. Classification (NCBI taxonomy): domain Eukaryota; kingdom Metazoa; phylum Chordata; class Aves; order Passeriformes; family Viduidae; genus Vidua; species Vidua macroura. Next base: position 1,689,920 of record NC_071576.1, read on the forward strand.
GCAGCGCAGGATCAGGAGCCTTTGATCTGTTCTGCAGCTCCTGGGTGTCAATGCCCATAAATCCATGGGAATAAAAGCCCTGAGAGCCGGAGGATTTTTGGGTTTGGAAGGGGTTAGGGCCATAAATTCTGGGATTTAGACCAGAAGGAAGGCAGGATTTGAGAGATGACAGCAGAATCACGCCCTGGGAGGGAACAACCTTTAATGAGTGTCTGTAAGGAAAGGCCAGCACAGCAAACCCCATAAATCTTCCCTTTTTTATGCATTTTAACATCTCCAGCCCCAGATCCATAAATATGGATTTCACTGGGGTTGTTAAATAGAATAGGATTTCTCCTTTGACACTTGGTTTTATGGCAAGGACACAACAACAGAAAGATCTGCCTGAAACTTCAGAGGCTTCCAGCTTTTCCCATAAAAACTTTAAACCTCCACCATTCCAAGGTGATTTCCAACACGTTCCAGGAGAGGAAGCAGCTTTTGGCAAGACAGTCTCCCAGCTTTGACTGCCACATCTCCCACCCTCAAAATCAGAGCAGGAATGGTTTTTCCAACAGGGATGCGGCTGCCAAGGCTGGAAGATGTGGAGGCGACTGCGATGCTGCTCCTGAGCTTTTCCTTGGCTCCCTTGGCACTTTTCCTCTCATTTCCGTGGCCCTGTGCCTTTCCAGCCTGGAATGTGTCCCGTGGTTTCACGGCTGGCTTGCCCTGCACGAGGCACTGTGACTTTCCGAGGGGATTTGCAATCCTCACTCCGCCTGTTCTCATCACCATCCTTATCCCAGCAGGGTCTGGGGTTTATGGAGGGAGAAGGAATATCTTCATCCCTTGATTTCCCAGGATTTTTGGAGCTCCTCAGTGTTTAATTATCCCGCTTTGCCCCTCAGTTTGCGAAGTCCTTTCATCCCGAAAATCGCTCTGTGTGCAGGGAAGGGAATAAATGGGACAAAAGTCCTTGGTGCCATCTGCCAGTGTCACCCTGTGTCCCTTCCAACCTGGAGTCTCCAGACGGATGCCTGGAGAGCCAGGGGCACAGCACATGGATCATGGTCAAACAAGGATTCCAGAGCTTGTTTCTGCCAATGAATTCCCAAAAACTTGAGTGAAAAGGCGAGAAAATGAAATTTTTGTCCCCTTCCCTTAAATCCTTGAAAATAAAGAACGCTTTCCAAATTAACAACATGGATGATTTTAGAGGTCATTTCCGCCCTTAATAATTCCATTATTTTGATATCCTGCTGGTTTTTACTTTGTTTAGGGCATCACTGACCTTTAGTTGGACCTTAAATCCCATCCAGTTCCATCTCATTCCACGGGCAGGGACGCCTTTCCCTATCCCAGGCTGCTCCAAGCCCCATCCAACCTGGCCTTGGGCACTTCCAGGGATTGGGAAGTGCTGGAATTCACACCAAGGCTCTGAGCAGGAAGGAGTGGAATTAACCTACAAAATAATCTCTTTCCCATCCCTCTCCTGCCTTCCCAGGATTCCTGGATGTCTCTTAGCTCCATGCACAGGTTTAACGAGCTCGTATTTTAATCAAGGAAATAATCCAGCTGTAATTAAGCAGGAAACACCCGGCTCGTCAAGTGACCTTTGTGTTTGATGGGACAAATATAATTCCGCTGTCACTTCAGTCTGCTTTAACAAACAACCAGAAAATGCTCTTTAATAGGCTGCCACTTTAGGCTGGCTTAAAAGAATGTTTAATCTTAGCTAATTAATGCTGTCTAATCTACCAGAACTAATGAACTTTCAACTCCACCAGTGGGTCGCTGCCACCGGGCTGGGTGACACACAAACAACGCAAGTTGCAGATTTACCAACGCAAAAATTCCAGGGAATAAAAGGAAAATGGGACCTTTTTTAAATTTGTATCTATTTTAATTTTCCTCCTGTAATTATAGAGCGGGAGGAGGAGCAGGAATGACCTACTTACATCAAGGAGAAAGTTGTCAGTGTTGGATCCCAGAGAATGCAGGGAGACAAAGCCCTAAAATTAACGACTAATAGCATGTTATTATCAATAATGAGTATTTATTAAATCATCTGAGCAAGGTTTCCTCCCCCACTCACAAAATCCTGATTTTTGTGGCTGGCACAAAAATTGTGGTCGGATTGTAGGGAAGGAAAGGAAGGGAATTGCCAGCGGGAACGTGGGAAGAGGATCACGCTTTTCCAACACCTCACTCCCACCTCTCCATGCTCCTCCTCTGCCACTTTTCCCAATTCCACAGCAATATAGACAGGGAAATCCCTGGAATGGGCAGTGGGATAAGGGATCACATCCCCCAGGGGTTACAGAAACTTCGTGTGTGGGGTGAGAACATCCCAAGGCAGCTTTGGAAAAGCACAAACATAAAATATTCACAGAATCAGGGAATGGCTTGGACCGGGAGGGATCCAAAGCTCCTCTCATTCCAACCCCTGGACAGGGACAATTCCCATTGTTCCAGGTTTCTCATATCCCAAAGCATTGATGAAATATCTTTCCGATCAAAAAGCCTCATTTTTAAAAATACAATATTAGGGGAAATTTAGGCAAATCCAGATAAATTTCAGCCAAGAATCCTGAAAAAAAAAGTTACTCCATAAAGTCTCTCCCCACTGCTCTGAAGTCTTAATACGTGTGACAAAAAAAAAGATGTTCCAGAAGACCAGAAAAGTCAGAATTTTTTACTTTAATAAATAAAAAAAGAGCTGCTGTGATGATCCAAGCAACTCCCAGGCTGCTTAATCTGCCCTCAGTTCCAGGCAAAATAATGAGGAAGCTGATACGGAAACCAATACGGATTAAAAGATAAAGACATCATTAATTCCAGTCAACAGCATTCCATGAAAAATAAGTCGTGTTAGACAAATCTGATTTCATTCTTTTCTGGGCTTACAAATGCGGTGAATGAGGGGCTTTGGGTGGAAGTGATGGAATTTTTGTTACAGGCATTGAAAAAGTCGTGGCTGCTCATCACGGGTTGATGTTGAGCTGCATTAATTGCAGAGAACAGCAGGGAAATGGACAATGGGATTATTTCTAAAATATGGGAGCAGCTTTGGCTCCCTGCACCCAGGAAAAATGGGAAAGGTTCGAAGAAATGATTCTGGGGTGGAAAAGGAGAGAAATCATTCAAAAAAAAAAAAAAAAAAAAAAAAAAGGAATGCTGGAATCATGGAGGTTGGAAAAGAGCTCCAGGATCATCAAGTCCAAGCTGTGCCCAATTCTCTCCTTGGCACTGAGTGCCACATCCAGGAATTCCTTGGACTAGGAATTTTGTTTCTGCCTCCAGCACTGGGAAGGCTCCACTGAGATCCTGAGCACAATCCTGGCTCTTCTATTTCCAAAAGACAGCTGGGAGACCATAAAAAGGGGAACAAAAGGTCTGGAAAAAACTTTCCAGAGGTCAGAAATCAAATTCCCTGCAGCCAGACTGAGAGGCAGTGAGGTCCTGAATTGTTAAATATTCCTTTAATCCGGCTGAGGAAGGAGGAACTGGGATGAAAAGCTGGGAACAGGGATGAGAAGGGAACAGTGGGAAGTCACCCAGTTGGAGCAGGGAGCAGGATTCACCCCAGGAGCTGGCAGGAGGGAAGGTGTTTCCATCCCAGCTGGGAATGGAGCCTCAGCAGGAGAAAATTTCGGGAATTCCAATGGCCTGTGGCAGAGCTGGGCCATGGATAAGAAATCATCCCACCAGCATTAACCCACATGGATTTGCCAATATTATAATTTGGGATTTGCACCACTATGGCTCCTAGGAAAGCGATCCGTAAATAACATTCCTGCATCCCAAGGGATTAAGTAGCACCAATCCAAAGGATGCTCTTTGTTCCTTGAAGGATCTGGAGATCTCTGCACCAGATGATGTTAAAGATATTTTTCCTGCCTTGGATGATTTAGGGATTTTCCTCTGCCCCTGGACCAACAGCAGGGAAGGAAGCAGGAGATGGAATTCTGCAGTGCCTTCCATGCAAGGTCAAGACTGGGTCATCGCTGTGGATTCTCCTCCCTTCCAAACTCACAAATGTGTGGAAAACAAGGATTCCCTTAACTGAGCTGGGTATCTGGAGAAAAGATTTTAAAAATCCCAGGAATTTCAGGCCAGATTTAGAACTTGGCACTTCCTCCCTGTCACAAAAGCCATTTTTAAATGACATTTGTGAACTTTCAGGTGCATTTTGGTTCTAGAAACCAACATTTATTTCAAAAATGTATTTAACCTTCACTGAACTGTGAATGCAAACTGCACATAAAACCGTTCCCTCTAAATGGATGAGGAATTGGAATATTTGGGATATTTTTGGAGTTGGTTTTATGGTTCTTGTATGATTTTTCCAAGCACTGAAAATACAGTTGTTCTGCCACAGCTGGTTTGCTCCAGGTAAATAATCCTGAGGGAATTGTCCACGTGGCTTTGTGTGTTTGTGGGAATGAGCTGTTTGTTTGAATATTCCAGAGTTTTTTGTGGAGATTTGCAGGTCTTCTGATGCCACTTCCTCCATCCTGTCACTTGCTCTTTGCAGAAATCCCTGCAAGGAGGGACATTGAGGTCTCCATCCACTTCCCATCTGCTGGATGCGATGTGGAGAAGGAATTTTCACAAGGATATGGAGGGATAGGACAAGGGGAATCACCCTAAACTGAAGGAGGGGAGATGTAGCTCAGGTATCTGGGAGAAATTCTGGCACAAGTTTTCCAGAGAAGCTGTGGGATCCAGCCCTGGATCCCTGGAAGTGTCCAAGGCCAGGTTGGATGGAGCTTGGAGCCACCTGGAATTGTGCTAGGTGTCCCTGCCCATGGCAGGGGTGGAATGGGATTTAAGATCCCTTCCAACCCAAACCATTCCACGATTCCTTGGTATTCCAGCCACTACCACCAGTACAAGGACCAGGAGCATTTCCTACATCACTTTTTGGGACGTGAATAAATCACGGATCATCACAGACCCTGTATGGAAAATGGGGATGAACGAGGAATGTTTGAATGTTGGGTTTGAAGCTTTTCCCCGCCACGTTTCACTTCCTAACTTCCAATTCCTTTGTCCCTCTGAAGTAACAGAAGCTTCCTACAGGTGGAAAAGATCTGAAATGGAGAGAAGTTACTTGGAGAATGGAGCAAAAGTTACTTCCAGTAAATCTGTAAACTCCGGGATATTGGGACTGACTCGTGGAATTGCTCTCAGCAGCCTCTGCTCACGCAGCAGCTTAAAACCCATCAATACTTTAAACCCAGCCTCAAGTCTCTATTCATGGCCTAATAAAGCTGTCAGAGTAAAATGTTTCCGAAAGAATTTTCCATTGGAAGTTGTCTCCTGCCAGAGCTTTAAAAGTACAGTTGCTTTATCCCGAGGAGCAGTGAATGCAAATTGATTTTGAGGGAAAAATATGCCAAGACTGTAATTCTCTTCCTTCAAATAAATGGATTTCTTTTAATAGGCAGCAGCTTTATTAATTAGGACACTGCAGACAGGAGAGGAGTTGATTTGAGGAGGTTTTGAGCTCAGCTCAATGAATTAAATTTGATGCCAATGCAAATGGTTTCAGCAAAAAGCTTTGAAACCCAGCCCGAGTCTTCCTCGTTCTTTTTGTGGTTTGGCAAATAAGAAACCTGGGAAGCAGAAAGCCTTGAAATAGGGCTTGAAAGCCCTGGAATATTTTTTTATTCCTGTTAAAAAATTGTAAGTAAAGCCTGGATGAAAATCCAGATAACATGGAAATAGAGAGGACCTTCTTTTTCTGAATTTCAAAGGATTTTTTTTTGCAGCAGGTGTGTTCTGAAGGTGGGGGAGAGCTGAAAAGGAATAAACCATTCCCGTGAATTCCATTGAAATTAGCTGGAAAGGTAATTCCAGAGCACAGCCTTCATCAAATTCCAAATGAGTATTTATTTGGGTGTAGGATCCCAGAATCCCAGGAGTTCTGTCCCTGTGTGTTGGGATGTCCCAAACACCCACTGCCGGCTGGAGCCATCTGAGGATTGTTGGGAATACTCAGTGGGAAAAACAGGGTGTGGCTGGAGAAGGGGCCATGTGGAGGTGGGAGTTTTCTGGGAATGCCATCCCTGGTCTGGCTCCTGGAGACCAGCACAGCCCAGCACGGGGCAGGAATGAGGCTGGGAAGTGCCCATGGACTGGAGGGGGATCGAGACCACCCCAGACCCCGGGAATCTCCAACTCATCCCCAGGAAGGTCTGGAAGAGCAGACTGTGCAGAGAACGGATTTCCACAGAAAGGGAGAAACTCTCCAGGGTGGGAAACTCACCCCTAAAAAGGTTCCCCCAAATCCCAGGAGATGCCCCAGGACCCTGCGCGCCCACATTTCCTCCCCCACATCCTTCAGCTCCTCAAATCCCCTGGATATTAACTCCATAAACGGAGTGGTGGTGGCCCTGTGGAAAACACCTGATGTCAGGGACATCCTGACCTCCCCGAGGGAGCTGAGTGAATCCTGAGGAGTGAGAAAGGAGGGGATTGTGGAGGAGTGAGGGGATCATCATCTGAGCAACACAAACTTTATGTCTTGACCCGGGTCCCCGGGAGCTCTGCCATGTGGAGGTGGGAGTTTTCTGGGAATGCCATCCCTGGTCTGGCTCTGGGGCAGGAATGAGGCCGGGAAGTGCCCATGGACTGGAGGGGGATCAAGACCATCCCAGAGCCCGGAGCCTCCAACCCATCCCAGGAAGGTCTGGAAGAACAAACAGAGCCAAGAACTAATTTTTCCTCCAGGACATGGAAAACTCATCCTTTAAAAGGTGGCCCCAAATCCCGGGAGGAGCCCCAGGACCCTGCACATCCCATCAGCTGGGTCAGCACTGGAGATCTCCCTTCATCCCATTCTCCCTCTCTCTCTTCCCTTCCACCCCACCCTTTATCCAAACCCCATTCCCATGGGCTCATCCCAGGAGATCAGGGACAATCCACCACCAACTCCCACACCAAATTTATAATTTACCAATAAACTCCAGAATCTTTTGCGGATCCCCTGACTTTTGTCGTTCCTTTTCAACCCAAACATTTACAAATCCTGGATGCTCCCTTCCCCTCAAGGACAGGAAGTCTCATTTTGTAATTCCCATTATTTTCATTATTTAAAAAATGCTTGGAGTAAAAGCAAGCTCAGCCTAAAGGAGAAAAACTGGGTTTGCTCTGCTCAGAGGAAGAAACAATCAGGAAGAGAAATTTCTGTCACACTGAGCACAACTAAAACAAGAAAATAAGGAAATTATTTAGTACAGTCACTGGTCCTCAGTCACACCTTTGAAAATCCCATGGATTTCTGGGTTTATTAACAAAAAGAGGGAGTTTTAATTTAGAATTAATTTTATTAAAATTTTAAAATTCATTTAATTGAATTCATTTAACTTAGAATGAGAATTTAATTTCAATTCTGCTTCAAACATAAAAGCTTTATTTAAGGAGAAAACTGGAAAATATGGAAGCAAAGAACCCAAGTATTCTTTAAAAACCACTCTGGAGTTTGTTGTTCAAATTAAGGGGCCTGCGGGCTGAGTCACAACTTTCAATTCCAGTGTTTGCTAAATTTGTGGAGGGAAAAAATCCTCTTTTTCAGTCTAATTCCAACTGCCAATCTTCTCTAATTGGATCAACCTTTGCACAAGGCTGGAAGCACTCGGCCCCATCCCCCAGCAAAGCTGAACTCTCCGAGGGCCGGAACTGAGAATCCCAAATATTGATGCTCATCCCAACTCTCATTGATTAAAATCCCCTTATTCCTTGAGCTGTGGGCATGGAGAGGAAAACAGCACGAGATGGGATCAGCTGCAATTCCGACACCAAATTCCTTTAAATTGGATTTTTACACCTGGATTTCTTGTTGTCATCACAAAACAAAACAAAACAAAACAAAACAAAACAAAAAATTTAAATGCAGAGAAAATTCTTAACTGGGTATTTTTTTTTCCCAAAACCAGACTTTGGCAGCTCTTTTTTCCTTCTAAGCATCACCTGATCCCGTGACACATCCATCAGCCATCCAGAGGTTTGGGATGCTGCTTATCGTGGATAAGGCACAGCTCCTTGGCCTCAGGAGTTCTGTCACAGCCACCACAAAGTAAAATTTTCCCTTGGTGTGTCCCAAAGTTGACTTTTCCCTGATTTCTCACAGAAAACAGAATTAAAACTATGAACAAAGAATGATTTTATGGTGATTCCCAGGAAATTTTCTGGGAGTTCCTCCACAAGGATTCTCCAGTGTGACAAATCCCAGCGTGTGTTTTCCCAAAGTCCCCATTCCAGGCAGGATCCATTTCAAATAAAACCAACATTAAACAGGAAGGATGTCGGCAAAGTTCTGCTTTCTCCTGGAGGCGGCTCCCTGATCCTCCTGACAGGGAATTCTCCAGGAAAATGAAAAGACTCCAGCAGGGATATTGTTGAAAACGGATTGGATCTGAATCCGGAGCCAGCTCCAACAGGCTCCTTTTGTTCTGGGAAAAAAAAAGGAGGTGTTGATGGCACTGGATTTGATCCACCTGGAAAATCCACTCCTTCCAGGAATCTTTCAATAATATTATAAAAAATGCCCTTGGATGTAAAGGGACAGACAAGAAAGAGGGAGGAAAAACTTGGAATGTTCCCCTGGAGAGGAGAAGGCTCCAGGGAGAGCTCAGAGCCCCCTGCAGGGCCTGAAGGGGCTCCAGGAGAGCTGGAGAGGGACTGGGGACAAGGGATGGAGGGACAGGACACAGGGAATGGCTCCCACTGCCAGAGGGCAGGGATGGATGGGAGATTGGGAATTGGGAATTCCTGGCTGGGCTGGAATTCCCAGATTTGCTGTGGCTGCCCCTGGATCCCTGGCAGTGCCCAAGGCCAGGCTGGACCGGGACTGGAACAACCTTGGACAGTGGGAGGTGTCCCTGCCCATGGCAGAGGTGGAATGGGATGGGATTTAAGGTCCCTTCCATCCCAGGAATTCCATTATATCCCTTGGTGAGATATCAACAGTGAATCAAAAAAAAAAAAAAAACCAAAACAAAACAAAACAAAACAAAACAAAAAAAGAAAATAAACAACAACATCCAGTATATTTCCCATGAACTTCACCAGGAAGTTTTGCTCCCTGAATTAACCAAATCCTCATTGGTGGAACCTCCTCAGAATATCCTGGAGATGGAAAGGATCCACAAGGACCATTCAAGGTGGGACAGCTCAGGTTGGGTAAGTATCCAAAATCTGAGATTCTTTGGGATGGCAATGAGGGAAACAGGAGTTTCCTGGATGAGCTCCTTCCTCCAGGGCTCTGCTCTCCATCTGCTGCTCCGATGGATCCCAGAGACAACGGAATGCGCGTTCCCCTTGGAAAAGCACTGGTGCATTGAGGGCATCCACCGAGCTTTGGTGCGTCCTGGAATGTTTCAGGACATAAAACCCTTCCAACTGCAGTGCCCAGCAGGCTCCAGGTCTCAGAATATATTTTTTAATCTATTTTTATGGATGTGCCTGAAATCCAGCTCCAAATATGAATCCATAACTGCTGCATCCTCAAGGACCAGGAGCTCCTGAGCTTCCCCAAATCCATTTTCTCCACAAACACCTCAATCCCTAAAATATTATTAAGAGACTTTCATATTTTATTCTGAGTTGTCGTGCTCCATTTCTTTCAGATCAAATCTTTGGAATTTTTTTCCTGACATCCACATTTTGATCTGGAAAACCCTGGCCAAGCACTCAAGACATGACCAAGACATCGTTGATGTCCAGATGGAAATCTTTGGCCCCTGCTCCTGGCATTTTCCTTCCCGTTACAATTTGATGGACTAGACCACGGAAAAGGCTGGAATTTCTTTTTTTTTTAAGGCAAGTTATTCAGCAATTACAATTCCATCAGGGAATATCAGGCAGTACTCACACAATTACAGGAGAAATTCCTGTCAGAAATGCTGCCAAATTAAGCTGAACAGATTTTCTGCTGCTAAAAGAATTAATTAGGAATTAATGGTTTATTTTTAATATTTGTGATGGGTAGTCATTAATATAACTAAAATTAATAACATAAAATGTGCAGAATCTGCTTAAAAGGCAAGGATTGGACAAACTGCGAGGAAAAAAAAATGGGAAAAGGGAGCAAATCTCTAAATACAATTCAAAATGTTTCTCCTACAAGGACCTTGCAATGACTCCGATTCATTTGGCCCTAATTTTACCTCTGGAATGCCAAATGGGATACGGGAACAGATGATGTGGGGGGGGGATATTTCCTCCAAGAAAAACCTGTTTCAAAGTTCCTGTGGCTCTTCCTCCTAATTTTGTGGAGTCTGAGCGGCAGGAAAGTGGGAAAGGACTTTGGAATGTCCTGTTCCTTCCGGAGCAGCGAGGTTTGCAGCCTGTGGGGTTTGGAAAGGATGTTCTGAGGACCTTCCCCAGCTCACCTGAAAGTACTGGAGACAAAATTCCATGGCCCTGAGTGTCCTTTTCCAATTCCTGCCACAAAGCGGTGTCTGAATCCATTATGGAGCTACAAATGGAAAAGAACCGGGAAAAAAAAACATCCCATGATCCAGCTGAGGAAGAGAAACTAAGAAATTTAAGGTCTTTATTGACCCGGTTTCTTTATAATTCCTGTCTTTCCTAGACCTTGACGTGGGAATTATGGAGAAATTGGCTTGGAAGGACCTGGAAGGGGCTGGAAAGGCCTCAAAAAAGAGGCCAATTTTGTCTTCTTGGTTTTCCCTCCACTGCCCTCCCTCCTGCTTCACTCCCAATGCTCCAAATGTGCTCCAGGCAGCAGGAGATGACCTTGGGAAATATTAATTTCTTCTTAATTTAATTAAAAATGAGTTATCTTTGCATGTCCCACTCTTTCATGGTGGCTCTTAATGGTATAATCTAAATTTTCTGTGCCATTTTCGTCCCTTTTTCCTGTAAACCGTTTGCAACTCGGGGTCACCATTTCCTCTTAAAAACAAAAAAAAAAAAAAACAAAACACAAAAAAAAAAAAAAAACAAAAAAAAAAAAAAAAAAAAAAAAAAAAGGGGAATTAAAGAGAAAATAATAAAAAGAAAGGATATTCACATAGGGAAAGATACATCTTGTAAATTAATTAAAGATCTTCCCCTCTGAAGCTCGTTCAACATCTCCCTGTTGTCCTTTGTCACCTCAGATCTTCCCACTAGGAGAAAATTCTTTGGAAGACGTGGATAAAGAAGCCTTGGACTACCTGCAAATCAGCTTTATTGATCCACACGTCCTGAAAACTTAAAATAATTGCCAAAAAAACCTAAACCTAGAGTTCAAATGGAGGTGAAAATCTTTCTTTTCGTCCTGACCTGCACTGAAAAACCTTCTCCTGAAAGGTAGAGCTTTGGAGTCAGCATTTTTCCAGGAAATTTGCCGTGATTAAATATCCACATGACCCCATCCTGAGCAGGGATATAAATTGGTAGAACACCAGGATATAATTTTAGTAAATGAATTAAATTCCTTATTTGTGGTGTAATTCAGAGAATCACAGAATAATTAAGGTTGAAAAAGACCTTAAAGACCAAGTCCAACCTAGTCCCACCACCAATTCCAAATTTTCTTGGAATCAAAATCTGTGTCTCAGTGTAAACACTTCAGACAAATACTAAAAGCCACTTTTTTCATCAAAGTGGGATAAAAAATTCAAATTTCTTTTCAGTTGAATTTTATAATATTTAATTTCTTCATCTCTTTGTCTTTGCACTGTGCAGGAATAATTTGTCTCCTTGTTAGCACCACAATAGGATGAAGAAAAATGGCTCTAAAATTAATTCCACGGAGAAATATTCCTCCTTTTTAAAAGAGTTGCTGGATAGTAACAAATTATCAGGAATTGTGGGGTTTTGAGGATATGTGGGATAAAATCTGCCAATAAAGTGAATCCAAAGTTTAATAAATTAACAAGCAAGAAGTTGGTATCAAACTATGATTACACTTCCCTGCATGCTTTGCTCCTCAAGCTGCACAATTCAATTAAATTAACATTAAATTCGCCTTTTCCTATGAACTGAATAATCCTGGGAAACATCCCGAGGAGCAAATTCCTGACGCGACTTCAACACCAAAACAGAACACCACAAATCCTGGATCTGCACCAGAGGTCCCCACAGCCAGGGATAATTCCCATCCACTGGGGATCCACCTCAATTATCCCAAGGATAATTTGCAGGAAGGAGCAGGGAAATTCCAAGACTGGAACAGAGCCCAGTTCCTTGGAGAAGTTTTAGGAGAGAGGAACTCCCTGGAAAAGGGAGGAGGGTGAAATAATCCGCTCCTGACAATGAGTTTCCAGCTAATCCCAAAAGGTGGAGATTGGTTTCAATGCCATGAAAGGGGATTCCCTTTCACCCTTTAATTAGGAGAATTGGAATTATTTTAATTAGCCGCCACTGGGTAATGCTGATCCTGGTTTTAGTTGTATTTTGATTCTACAGGCTCAGGACGAACTGCAGAAAAGAGATTTTTTTTTTTTTCCCTCTCAGCACTTCTTGCCTTTCATTCCCATGGAATTTCCTCATGCTCTTCCCACCAGAGCTTTGCTTTCCTCAACCTTTCCCATTTTCCTGCTCCTCTCACCCCTTTCTACTCAGGCAAGACCCTTTTACGAACCACCCCCAGGGCTCCCAGTGAAGCTGCAGCTTTGATTTCAAATATTTGGAGAGTTTGGCCCTCAAGGTTTCTCTCCCGGCCCTTTCCTACCTAACTCACTTCCTTTTATTTTTTAACCATCTCCAGTAAGTTTTGTCCTGATACTGAACTAGGAAAACCCTAAAATACCACAGATTTTTCTGGTTTTGCTGAATTTCAAGCCTCACTCTCCACAGGTTGTCCCAGAGTGCTTTGATCCCTTCGCCATCCCACCAATCTTTTGTCAATATGTCCTGAAAAATGAGCAAAACCCACTTTGCTCCCCGACTTTTTCCCTTTCCAATGATTATTCTTATTTATTAACACTTTCCTTGGTGTTTTTGGGGAGGATTTCCAGGAAATGGATTCAAACACAAATCCCTTTGGATGGAACATTGCAGCTCCTCTGGAATCCTTCAGCCTTGTTCTTCTCGTCCCTTTTTTTCTGTCCCTGGCTGGGATATTCCTGAGGAGAAGTGGAAGCAGGCTGGAGCCAGAATCCCATTGTGCCCTCACTCTGTTCCCATTCCCTTTCCTCTCTGGGAAAGCTCCTCGGTGCTGTGTGGCCTCTGCAGATGAAATCACCTTTTATTTTTGGAAAAGGACATTTCTTGTCCCACTACTGCAGCAGGATTGGCGCTGGAAAAACAGGAATTAGAAGTAGTGGAGAGTCACATTTATTTCCCTCAAATTTTCCAATGATTTACCACAGAATCATGGGATGGCTGAGGCTGGAAAAGACCTCCAAGACCGAGTGAGCATCACCTCTAATCCATGTCCTCAAGTGCCACATCCACCTTTCCAGGGACGGGGACTCCCTCTGGCCCTGGCAGCCTTTTCCAGTGCTGGACAACCCTTTCCATGAAGGAATTTTCCCTAATATCCAATCTAAACCTCTCCTGGCACAACCTGAGGCCGTTTCCTCTTGTCCTGAATAGAAAGAGGAAAATCCCCTCCTCCAAAGGCTTCTTTAGTTTGCAGAGTTCCCGAGCAGAATTCCATCAAGGATTGCTGCAAATTCCAAAGTCGGAAATCTCTGAATCCAAAAGAGATGGAAACAATAAAGGTGGGGGGGGAGGAAGAATTAATTTAGATTTAATCCAGTTTAATCCAAGCTTAGACAGGGATTGGAGCAACCTGGGATAGTAGGAGGTGGCCCTGCCCATGGGATGGGGTGGAATGGGATGATCTTCAAGGTCCTTTCCAACCCAAACCATTCCATGATGATTCTATTCCATGATTATATGTTCAGACAACGTTTCCAACCTTTCTTAGCAAATCACTGGGAATTTAGGAGGAACATCTTCTTTCTCCCCACAACACTGTCTTGAGAGACTAATTATTTCCTCCTATTAACATCAAGAAATCTTTTATTTTAATTAACAAAGACCCATCACTCACATCAGCCCCTTTACGCAAGAATAATTTTCCTTTTTTTTTTTTTTTTAAAGGAATTCTCTCTCTCTGATTTAAGCTGCATTTCCTAATGTCACACTCTCAAATATTCATTCCTTAATTGCAGATTCATCTCTCTTCAAACCCAATATCATCTTCCCTTTTTTTTTTTTTTTTTTTTTTTTTTTTGCAGGCATCATGGAAAAGAATTTCACTGCTCCATGATAAAAACTTCAAAAGGTTTGAAATATGAGCAGATGATAATTGCAGCTTAATATGCTAATGGGGACTGGAAAGAATAGGAGTAAATTGCCCAAATATTCCTAAATTCTCCATGGCAGGGTAATATGGGAGCATGGACATCACTTATTAATTGGAAACGTTTCCCAGAATTTATTTGACACAGCCATTAAATGGAAACATTGCTTGAGGATGAGCACAATGGGGTTTGTTTGCTCAAATTCTTCCTCCAAACTGATTTCAAGCACTCAAAAAGGCACCTGAAAATGGTGTCAGTTAAAAGAGCATCATTTATTGGGCGTCTTGAATATTCCAAGGTGGGAGAGATGGAAATTAACCTCAAAACATCCCTACAAAACTGCTGACATTCCCTGAATGTCCTCAGACAAGAGGGAGACGTCTTTCCCAAGGATTTCACCTCTCCCTAAAATATTCTCTTCATCCATCACTCAGTGCCTGATCCCTCGCCATCCCGAGCTCCTCAATTTATGAAGTGCTGCTGCTTTAATTTAAGGGGTAATTTTTGAACCAGTTTCCCTGAGCTGGTGCGAGACTCCCCAGGGATAATCCCCTATTAGCTCATCCCAAATGATTTATTTAGCTCCTGCTGGTTGGGAAGAGCTTTAAGTCCGATGAAAGTGGCCACTTTAAGCTGGGATAAATCTTCCTGCTGAAAGGCGGGGGGGGGTTGGCCAAACTGATGGGATTTTCCATGGGAATGAGCAAATCTCAGCTTGGGAGCTGCTGCTGCTGGCTCGGTGTGTCCTCAAAACTCATCCACTTGTTAACTGGGTATCAGGAGCCTGGAGCAGGATGCCTTCCCTGGAATGTGGTCCAGGAGCTTGGACAATGCCCTGTTTGGAAAGTCCCTGGTGGGATGAGAGGGGTATCATGAGCTGGGTTTGGTGTGGAATTAGGGTAAAACCAGTCTGGCTCAGCAAGCCCAAAGTTAAAACCCCTGCTAAGTGCAAGTTCTCCTGTCATATTCCTTCTTGGAATGTGGGGGGATTCCTCCTTTGGGAAGGGGACACTCTCCAAGGATTCTCCTCAAGGTTAAGAGGAAGAGCCCTGCCCAGGAGTGTTGGTGTGGGTGAGTTTTATCAATCTCGACTTAACTATTGTTTCTCTTTGCTGCCTTCAATAAAATTGCTTGAATAGAATTGTTTTGTTTTATTGCACTGTGTTAGACTGCGCACTCAATAATTCTAATTAAGATCTTGCATGTAATCATTTGTCGTGATAAATAATTCATGTTTATATAAATGGATCTGATTTCCCATCATTAAAACCTGTGGGATGCAGCGGCAGAACTTAAACCATTGACTGGGATTGGATCCAGCCCCAGGTGACCCCGAGGAGTTTAGGAAGCAAAAGGATCCTCTCTGCACCTTCCGACTCGATGGGAGCTTCCCTAAAAACCTTTGGAGCTCCCACTCCACCCATGGCAGGACCACAAGGAGATTTCCCCCGGGCAACCCCTCCAGTCTTGCCCAACTCTAAATCCACCATCCCTTATTCCCCAAATCCATAGAACCACAAAGTCCAACCAGAGAAACTTTGAGGTTGGAAAACCCCTCTAAGGTCGAGTCCAACCATTCCCAGCACTGCCAAGGCCACCACTGATCCCTGTCCCCAAGTGCCACATCCACGTGGCCTTGAAATCCCTCCAGGGATGGGGACACTTCCAGGGATGAGGACATTCCCCAGGTTTACACTTGTGCTCTGGGATGGCCCTGCCGGAGCAGGGAATGGGGCCAGGTGTCCCCTGTGGTTCTTTCCAGCCTGACCCATCCTGGGATTCCGTTTTGGGTGATAATCCCAGAAATCCACAGAAAGGCAGAAAATCCCGTTCTTCCCTCTGCTCCTTTACTCTGAGATTCCCTCTTAAGTGAATCCTTCTCAGCTCTGGATCAGGAGCTGGAAAAATCAATACTCTTCACACCCTTCATATTACACCAGCAGAACCCTAAATAAATTCCCAATATTGTGAAAGAACTGAAAGAATGGGATTGAAACAAAGGGATGTGGAACAGCCAATTACGTCAGCAAATTAAAATTTGTTGGAATTTTATGAAAGCAAATCCTTGGGGTTTTTCCTCTGGGAAACATCCAATAGGAGCTTGGTTTGAAAAGTCTGCCTCGAGTGGTTTTTCCCAAGCCATCATTCCCTTTAAGCACGGGAATTGCAGGGAATCACTGGCTGGATGTGGGATCGATCAACTCAGTGCTGATCCAGCACAAATTTCTGGGAAAGAAGCTCAAAACAGGAGCTTGGGAATGCAGCCTGCAGGGAAAGGTCCTCCCTGGGCAGAGGGAAGGAAGGAGCTCAAGGAACAGAGGAACTGAGGCTCTTCTCCCTTTTTCCCAGCTTTATTTTCCCCAAGTTTCCTAAATTCTGCTCCTTCCAAGTGCAGCACTATTGAGGCATTTCCTACAGTTCTGTTCCTCATGGATTGGGGGGACAATCGAATCTCCAACATGACAAGCTGACCCTTCCCAATATATTTTTTCCACCCCAAAAAAAAAAGAAAAAAAAAAAATCCAAATCCAATAATCCAAAGCTGTTTCTGCCATCCTCCTATCCTACCAGGACAAGGTTGGGATTCACGTACGGAATTATAGAAATATTCCCTTGTGTGATAATTTAATTTAAATTTTATGAGTGGCTTTGGGGTTTTCTTGCTCCCCCAAAACCAAAGGAATTTAAGTCAAAGGTGCAGTTCTTAATCTTTATTCCATTTCGCGTCTCACTGAATTATTTCAGAGTATTTTAGGGAATCTCCAGGAATTACTAATACATTTCTGAGAGCCCAGATTTCCAGGATGAACCATGGCTGTCCCATCCCTGGATAATCCAATTCCATGTTGGAGAGAGCTCAGAGCACCCTGGAAAGTGGAAATTGTCCCTGCCCTTCTCCAGCAAAGAATTCCTGTAGGAAACAGCCCATGTCTGAAATTCCAGGGTTTCTCAGTGATTCCCAAAGTGTGGAATAAAATTAATCCCAGTGAGCGTAATTTCTCCTCTCCTCCTTCCCAAAATGGACGAGGAAAGAGAGGATGAGGAGTCCTGTGAACTGTGAATGGTTAAGGAGAGAAAAAAAAACAAAATATAAAGGGGAAAATTCCTTCTGTAGTCACGGAAGTGTTTCGTATTTGGGATTTTTTTATCCTTTTTTTAAATAAAAGCTGCATTTTCTCCCCTCTGCAAGTGAGAATTACTTCCAGGTAATCAGACCCAGGTTTGTCCTGGTGCAGAGGAACCACATCAAACAGAGTCGGCATTCCTCCCACTGCCCAAGGATGCTGGATAATTCCCTAAATTACGGCTCTGGAAATTTATATGGTTTTCCTGTACCTTTCAGGGAGCTTTTCTTTACAATCCATGCACAAAACGAGAATGACATTCCCAAAATTACAGCCACTCAACAGGGAGGAATAGAAGCTGTGAGAAAGGATAAAAACCAGGACTGGCTCAGGAAAAAACTGGGATTTGGAGCAAGGCTGGGAGAGCTGGGAATGTTCACCCGGAGAAGGGAAAGCTCCAGGGAGAGCTGAGGGTGCCTAAAGGGGCTCCAGGAGAGCTGGAGAGGGACTGGGGACAAGGCATGGAGGGACAGGACACAGGGAATGGCTTTAGGATGGAAAAGGGTGGATTTAGGTGGGATATTGGGAAGGAATTCCTCCCTGTGAGGGGTAGGAAGGGGCTGGGATGGAATTCCCAGAGCAGCTGTGGCTGCCCCTGCATCCCTGGCAGTGCCCAAGGCCAGGTTGGACAGGGCTTGGAGCAGCCTGGGACAGTGGGAGGTGTCCCTGCCATGGCAGGGGTGAAACGGGATGAGTTTAGAATCCCTTCCAACCCAAATTATCCTGGAATTCTTTAATGGGCCCTCGGAAGGGTCATTAACTCATATTTTAACCCAACTCCACATCTTCCAGCACCTTTTCACCCTCAGCCAAGACGAGCCTCCCTGAGGCCACTCCCTTTGTAAAAACGATGAGCTTTGTGTCTCCAGAACAACAATTCCTCTTTCATCATCTGAGGAAAGGCAGAATGAGCTGACCAAGCCACTTCTTTTCACAGGAATTTTTTTTTTTCCTTTGCTTTTGTGGTGGTGCTAACCTGAAAATCTCCAAGTTCCGCTCAACAAGAGGCAAGAAAAGCAAAAGCAGCTGAATTTGCTTACTGAGACACTCGGAGCTGTGGAGTCAGCAAATTCTTGGCAGCAAAGATCGCTTGACCTCCGTGGATTTGAAGACAGGTGGAAAAAAAGAAAAAAAAAATAAAATAATATTTTGGGTTGTTCTAAATGCACGTGGAAAAAAAAACCCTCCTTACGTTAAATCTTCTCACAGGAGAAAAGAATTCACAGGAGGAAAGGAAGAAAAAATGGGAAATGTTTTATGTTATAAGCCGTGAATTGCCCTGGGACAATGATGGAACTACGGAAAACAAGAGGTGAGCAGGAATTTAAAAGGAGTTTAATCTATGGGCAGTGTTTGTAGGAAGGTGGGAGCCAGAATTTGGTCCCAGGGAACAGGGACAGGAGGAGAAGGAACGGCCTCAGGCTGGGCCAGAGCAGGCTCAGGGTGGATATTGGGAAAATTTCCTCATGGAAAAGGCTGCCCAGAAAGTCCACAAGTTTTAAATCCTGGAGTTTTAAAAATTTAAATTTAAAAACCTAAAAATTGTGTGGATGTGGCACTTGGGATCATGGGTCAGAGGTGGCCTTGGCAGTGCTGGGAATGGTTGGACTCAAAGATCTTAAGAGTCTTTTCCTACTTTACCGCCTCTCTGGCGAATAGAGAAGACAAAACATTTGTTTTAGACAAAATGCCCTGACCACGAACACTTGGACACTTCGGGGATCCAGGGGCAGCCACAGCTTCTCTGGGAATTCTATTCCAGGGCCTCCCCACCCTCCCAGCTAAGAATTCCTTCCCAATACCCAATTTAAACCTCTCCTCTTTCAGTTTCCAACCATTCCTCTCCTAGCACTTTCTATCCATGTAAAAAATTGTTCTCCCTCCTTTTACAAGCTCATTTTAAGGAGTAGAAAGCTGAGAATGAGTGTTTGGATTTGCTGTGGGAACCTCCAGCTGCAGCTGCCCGGGAATATCTGCAGGGCAGGGACAGGACTGGGCCTGATCTCAGACACGTGGAGTCATCCCACAAGGAATGTTTGTACACTGAGTCTCCAGACCTGAGCTCGGAATTAGCCACATTTTGGGGAATTTCCACCACTCTGAGGTGGCCTGGCTGGGAACAGGGAATATTATTTTGGGAGGAATGCCATGGAAACCAGGCAGTGTTGCTGGAAAAATCCCTCCCAGCTCTACCTGGTGTCTCAGAGATTTGTATTTTGGGGCTTGTGCAGAGGCTGAAGCTCCAAACAAATCATTTCCCTCATTCCTCCTTTCCAGATTTTCTGCCTAAAATTATTTCTCTTTAACTTCTTGCTCTCCTGGGACTGTACTTGCAAAAAAGCTGGAATTTGTACCAGGCTCCACAGCAGCTTTTTGATCTTCCCTGCTTTTTTCATTGTTTCATCTTTAGACAGGAGCTGGATGGGCTTTAGGACTCAATAATTCTGGGAGCTTCCTGCATTTTATTTCCCCAAGTCCTCTGTCCTTCATTTTCCAGACTCCTCTGCATTTCATTTTTCAGAATCCTTCATGGCATGCCTATAACATGAAAAAAAAGCTGGATCAGGCTTTATATTCCTGTTGAAATATCTGCTGTTCTCCTAGGAAAACCCATACTGTTTTCCAATCCATCCGTTCCTATGGATTTCCTATCTACTGGAAAACTGGTGGCATCCAGGGACCCTTCATGGATTCCTGCTGTCACTGCTGGTCCCTTAATGTTAATTGTGACTCTTCATGTTTGCTTAGTGAAGGCTTTTTCTTCCAGTGGGGTGTGGAAAAGATGGAAAAATAGGAATATTTCAGTTGGAAAAGACCTACAATGATCATTTAGTCCAACTCCTTGAGCACATCAGGGCGGATAAAGGGTTAAAATACATTATTAAAGCCATTTTCCAAAATACTTGAGGAACCAACCTCTCTGGGGAGCCTACTGCAGGGTTTTTCACCTTGTCCGTAAAGGAGTATTTCCCATTCCAATGTGGAAGCCACATTCTCTTCCAGAAGGTTTTTATTTTGAAGATGATTATTTGGGATTCTGACCAAAATAATTCCATTGTACCCCAACAAAAGGAATGGTTGGTTGTCCAGCATAGACCAGGCTGTATCCCAGATCCCACCAGCCCATGGGAAGGAGGAAAAAAAGAGGATTTGGGAAGTACCAGAGCCATAAATTCACCTCCAACCTGTGCTGTGGTGGCACCTGAGTGACAGATCATTGCTGAGTTATTGATCCACTAAATCGGGGCGGTTCATCCACAACCTTTGGAATCTGGGAAGCTGGAGGTGGCACTCGGAGCTTTCCTCGCTGGCTGTGCTGGGCACTCAGCATTTCCTCCGTGTCCTTCCAATCCCAGGACATTCCCTCTCTCCAGTCCTGTTCCAGACTCACCTGCTGGCTCCTTCCTGGGGATTGATGCATTTTCCAACAGCCCTTGACAGCTGAACCCTTTGGAGCCTGATCGGTTGGGAAAGGTGAGGAGTTCCAGGGAAATGCAGTTGGAAAGTCAGCACTCTGGAGTGCTGTGATGCCTCAGATTTGAGCTTTTATATTTTCAGATTCTGTGCTGCTTTAGTGTGTGGGTCTGGGCTCCATATTATGGGATGGTGACCTCTCTGCACAGAGCAGGGAGACAAAACAATTCCTGCTCCAGCTGGGCACCAAGGACAAATGATCCAAAGCTCAGGCCCAGGAGCACAAACAGCGTGGGCTGGAGAGAGAAAAACAAGCAGGATGGGAGTGCCTGGGCTAAAGCTGGAATGGGACAATGAACTGCAAGGTGCAAATGGAGCAGAGCTGATCCCAGTGAGAGCCCCCGGGAGCGCTCGTGCATTTTGGGACCATTTTGGTTCCTCTTGGGTGCAGCCCTGGCTGGGCTCTGGTGCTGCCCAAGGTGGATCCATGGAGGAGATCCTTTGAATAAATCCCTGCTTTATTCTGTGACTCCATCCAGCCTCTGCTCCAGGCCAGCCTTCTCAGGGCGTCACTGGGAGCAGGAAAATGGGATTTTAGGCACTGAACACTCCCACAAAGCTCTCAAGGCGAGGGATCTGTGTATGCCAGGGTTGGGGCTGGAGGCAGAGGGCAGAATCCAAGTGGTTCCAAGGTCTTTGTAATTCCAGACATCCTAGGAATGCTGCAGTTTTGCCCAGGGTGTTTCACACCTTGGATTTGCAGGTGGAAATCTCAGACTTGGTTTTCAACCCTTTTTGAAGCATTTCCTCCCTCAGCAGCTGTTGAATCATTGTTTTGAGGAGATTAAATTTTGCTTTTCCATATTATCTCCCCCCATCCTGGTTTGGCCATTCCCAGTTTGAAAGATGCCTGCTGCAGGATAAGGAAATGCCAGCAGGGAAATTTCCAGGCAGGAAAAGTCAGGGGGTTTGGAACGAATGTGTCACTGAACTGAAACATTGCACAGAAAACACCCCAAGTGTTTTTCCGTGAGGTTTCCATGGGAGAACTGCTGAAGGAAGCAGAAATTCCCCTTCCCCAGTTTTTCCACACCAGCAGCTTCACTGTGTGGTTGGAAAATCCCTCCAGGATCATCCAGTCCCAGCTGTGCCCGATGCCCACCTTGTGCCCAGCCCAGAGCTCTCAGTGCCACCTCCAGGAATTCCTTGGACACCTCCAGGGATGGGCACTCCAAACCTCCCTGGGCAGTGCCAAGGCCTGAGCTCCTTTCCATGGGGAAATTCCTGCTGCTGCCCACCCTGAGCCTGCCCTGGCCCAGCCTGAGGCCGTTCCCTCTCCTCCTGTCCCTGTTCCCTGGAGCAGAGCCCGACCCCCCCGGCTGTCCCCTCCTGGCAGGAGCTGTGCAGAGCCACAAGGTCCCCCCTGAGCCTCCTTTGCTCCAGGCTCAGCCCCTTCCCAGCTCCCTCAGGAATTCTCCAGCCCCCTCCCAGCTCCGTTCCCTTCCTTGGACACGCTCCAGCCCCTCATTCCTGCAGTTTTTGAAAGATCTGAACAGAAACGATGAAGCTGAACCACAAAAACAGCAACACAGAGAAAATCCAGAGTCAGCACAGGCAGAGCTGAG
Organism: Vidua macroura; assembly: GCF_024509145.1. Lineage (NCBI taxonomy): Eukaryota > Metazoa > Chordata > Aves > Passeriformes > Viduidae > Vidua > Vidua macroura. The sequence goes on from NC_071576.1 coordinate 1,712,336, forward strand.
GCTCCAGCCCCGGGAAAAAACAAGATTCTCACTTCCAAATCCATGGGAAAACAAAGATTTAAGAGGAGGGAAGTGCAGACAGCAAAGGGAAGAACTCCAGGGAGCACCTAAGGGCTCAGCCACAGGACACAGCAAATGTGGGAATGCTGTGAGGATGGAGCTGGGACCACCAGACCAGGGCCAGGGGGAAAGCCCAGCCATAAAATCCTGCAATTTATCCTGCCTACCCCAGGCCAGGGCCCAGCAGATGCCCACAGAATTCCGGGAGCAGCCAAGGTTCCCTGTGCCAGAACCAACACCAACATCCTCCAGCATCTCCTCATCTCCTTTGGGGGTGTTTGGGGAGGGTTTGGTGGGGATTTTGGGGTCACCAGAATGCAGAACGTCAGGGTGAGGGGTATTTGGGGAAATTTGGGGGTGTTTTGGGGAAATCTGGGGAGATTTTGGGGTCATCAGAATTCACAACATCAGAGTGAGGGAGATTTGGGGGGGGGGGTATGGGGGGTTTAGGGCGGTCAGGGGGGATTTGGGGGTCTTTAGGGAGGGTTTGGGGGGATTTTGGGGGTTTTTCCTGGAGCTTCTCGGGAAGATGTGCAGGGATGGCATCAGGTGCCAGCAGTTTGGTGCCAGCACAGTGTGAGGAGAGGTGAGGAGTTGGGCTCCACGATCCTTGGGAGTCCCTTCCCGCTCGGGATATTCCGGGAAACATCCATTTTCCAACAGGTTGGATCTCAGCAACACCTGCCCCACGCAGATGGGCATTAATCACATTGCTGGCACTTCCAAGCTCCTGCTCCAGGCTGGAAGACAAGAATTAATTTTATTATTAATTAATTAAGTGACCTGGGTGTGATCCATCAGCTCCCCACAGGAGCTGTCCAGGTGCATCAGCTCAGCCCAGAACCGTGAAAACTAAAGGTATTTAACCCATTGTGGAGTAGGGAAAGATGAATTCCCAATGTTTTCCACAGCTTGGGGCACAACTGGGAGCTGGAGGTGTCAGATTTTGTTAAACTGCTAAAATTCCATCCTGTTTCAGATCCTACCAGGCAAGGGAAAAGGCTGCAGCTAAATTAAAGTGATCTCTGCTGAAAATAAACTTTCCTGATTCCCAAATTCTGCAGAAAAATAGAAATCCTTCTTCCAGGACCCCAAAATAGTCAAGCATTCCCCTAAAAAAAAAACTGAGGGCCCGGCAAAATGGGAACGATCAGGAATGCCCAGGCTCAGGGAGTCAAAGAGCAACATAAAACCAGAATTAGTCTGCTTAATTCCGAGCATCACTTGTGCTGTTTGGAGGTGAAATGTGTTTGACATAAATATCTGCAAAATCCCAGCTCTGGGTGTCGGGGTTATTGTATTCCTGCAGAATTTTGGGAAGATAAGCTCGAATTCCCTCCCTGTGCTCTGCGAGTTCTTGCCTGGTCCCTGCGGTGTGAGAGCTGAGTCAGGAGTTTTCCTCCTGAGCTCAGGATTAAAAGCTTTAACTTCAGGAGTCAACAAAAAGGCCAAGGAAGAAGCTGTGAGCCAATTTCAATCCCAGCAGGAGGAAAAACCCAGGAATGCACGAGTCATTCCTTGTGCCAAGTCCTGAGTCAGGTTAGAGATGCAATAATTGCATTTTTGTTCTCCTGCTGGTCCCAAACGGAATTCTCCCAATAAATTACAGGGTCCAGAACTAATGTTTGTGTCCCATGGCCTTTCCAAAGGGTGCCCATGGATACCAGCACAGGAAAATCTTCAGGAGTCATCCCAATCCCATCATTCTGCCCGCGAATTTGAAAATATCAAGGAATTCACAGGCTGGGTATTTCAATGTCTTTTTACACAGCTACCTCAGCAGTTCCAAAGTGACTTCAGCGGCTCCCAACAAGATCCCATGCTGAGTTTTTATCCCAATGAATTCAGCTGCCAAGATCATTCTGGTTGTAACACAGAGACAAACACAAGGGAACACAAAAGCCAGGCCTGGATCTGTGGCTGCCCCCGGTTTGCAGATCAAAAAGAACAACTCAGCCTTTGAAAAGCGAGCACGGATTTGGCCTTTTGAAATCCATCACCCTGGCAACACAAGGGAACTGGGAATTATAATGGACAAAACTCAGGCTCGGAGCTGGCCGGAGTTTGTTGGACCACCTGGCACCAAAGGCGAGGAATATGGTGATTCAGATGCCTTGAGAAGGCTGCCCTGGAGCAGAGGCTGGATGGAGTCACAGAATAAAGCAGGGATTTATTAAAGGATCTCCTCCATGGATCCACCTTGGGCAACACCAGAGCCCAGCCAGGGCTGCACCCAAGAGGAACCAAAATGGTCCCAAAATGCACGAGCGCTCCCGGGGGCTCTCACTGGGATCAGCTCTGCTCCATTTGCACCTTGCAGTTCATTGTCCCATTCCAGCTTTAGCCCAGGCACTCCCATCCTGCTTGTTTTTCTCTCTCCAGCCCACGCTGTTTGTGCTCCTGGGCCTGAGCTTTGGATCATTTGTCCTTGGTGCCCAGCTGGAGCAGGAATTGTTTTGTCTCCCTGCTCTGTGCAGAGAGCTCAGCATCCCATAATATGGAGCCCAGACCCACACACTGAAGCAGCACAGAATGGGAAAATATAAAAGCTGAGGCATCAATTCCCTGCCAGGGCAGCCCTTAGGACACACTCACCTGCACAGAGACACCCTCAGGTGCAGGCTCCTCCATCTCAGGAGCCAAATTCTGGGAATGGGATTCCTGGAAGATGAGCCATGCCCAGATTCCCAATTCCTTCTGCCAAGGGAGGTGTTTCTGCACAAATCCCCAGGACCGTGCTTGTGTTTTCCAGATTCTCAGAGCACAGAATCCCAGAATCCCAGGGTGGTTTTTGCTAGACAAGGCTTGGAGCACCCTGGGATAGTTGGTGGTGTCCTTGCCCATGGCAGGGGTGGGACAGCATGGGATTTAAGATCCCAGATATTCTGGGATTCCATAACACAAAGGGAATTTGAATGTGTCAGGGCAGCAAAACTCTGCTTTACCTCAGGAATGGGATATTGAGATGTATTGGAACAACTTAATAAGTTTCCTGGCATTTATTAAATGGGTTTTTTCCATGTCAGAGGGGGAGAACTCTAGTCTTATCCCTGCTTTTTATCCCGAGAATGCCAATTATAATTTAGCAAGGAATTAAGTCAATCATTCTTTCTGTCATTACTTTGTATTGGGCTCCAGGCCCCTTCCTGGTATCTTAATCCAGGAACAGCCATCCCATCTCTTCTAACAAAGCCACCCTCGAAATCACAAATATCTTGGATTTTTCCCTACTTTTTTCTTTCTTCCACTCAAAAGCTGAAGCTTTCCAGAGAACATTTCACTTCCCTTTTAAGGGACTATTTATTAAACCTTGTGTCAGCCCACTCCAAAAATCACAGGCTGAGATGAGAGGAAATAACAGCATCTCTTTCCCAGCCTTGTGCTCCATCCATCCTGCAAAGGGATGAGGAAAATATACAGATGGATCCGCTCCCTGCGAGCCGAGTATCGACCCCGCAGAAGAAAAATGAAATCTTCTCCCGAGATTTATTTGGGATATACTCACAGATCTCAGGGAAAGGAGTGTATAAAAGGTGCTGCTCATCCCTGGAGGTTCCGTGTGATTATGTGAAGGATACAGAGCTTCCCCACGGAAGCAACACAGCCGTGAATTTATTAAATCTAATTTTCCGTGAAGGATTAGGTGTCAGCCGTTCCAGGAGGCAACGGCAGCATCCTGGACCTTGGCTCATGGAAAAAGACAGGCTCAGGGAGTTCAGGGTTGGAGTTTTAGGCATCAGGCTGATGATGAAGTGGGATCTCTGCTGACTCATGCATATTCCCAGCACAATTCCCTCTTGGAAAGGGGAGCCCATGTAATCCGTCCTGCCTGAGGCACCGTGTCAGAGCCATGAAAGAGCCAGTGAAGCATCACCAGGAATTCTTATTAAACCATCAGGGCTCTTGGAACTGGAGTCAGACTCCCGATATTCCAAGGGTGACTTTCCCTGTCAGAGTCCAGCACATCCCTTTGGCTGCCCTGGCTGTCTCCAGACCCTGGCAGGGGGCTCGGAGGTACCTTGGCACAAAGTCAAAAACACCTGTGGCTTCAATTTTAGCCTGTGGAAAAAGCTGTCAATTTGTGTGAGGAATTACAAGTCACAAGGGTTTGAGTAGTGTAATATTTGAACTAACACAGGGTGGAAAAGTAGAATTTGGAGATTTTTAGAATATAATTCAGGGGCTCAAGATGGAGGGATTTGGGCGTGTCCTGACCTTCTTCTCCTTCTTCTTGCCCTCCGTGTCGTGCTGTGATGGTGACACTTTTCTGTTGGTTTAAGGCAGAGATTCACAGCCTAACATAGATGGTAGGTATTGGTAATAAATTGTAAACATACACACCTAGTTTTGAGTATAAAACGCGGGAGCCGCCCGAGGCTCGGAGGCAGAATGCAATGGCCTCCTTGCTAGGCAGAGCTCGGCAGGTCAGAGAAAGAATGTTCTAGATAAGAAAAAGTAAACAACCTTGAGAACTCGATCCGAAGCATTCCAGACTCCTCCTTTGGCTGCGGCGGGCTGGGAAGCAAAGACTCTTTACGATCTTGGGGTCACCTCGACCTTCTGAACCCCGAGACATCGACATTTCCCCAGGACACGGTGTGAGAAGGGCCCTTGTAGGGAGGACAAACCTCTGGTGCCACAGCTCCCAGTCCATGCAGGAATTCCTGCTGGGGTTTGGTGGGAATTGCTCCTCCCTCCTTCTCAAACCTTCATGGCTAAAGAGGCAGGCAAGGAGAAGTAGCTGGATCAGCTGGGCTGACCTGGATGAGCTTGATTCTGCCCCTCTCCTCTGCTGTCAAGGGATCCCACCTGGAATATCATGGACAGGTGTGGTGTCCCCAACAAAAGAAGGACACGGAATTGTTGGCGCAAATCCAGAGGAGTCCACAAGGTTGCTGGAGGGACTGTAGCACCTTCCCTATGGAAAAAGGCTGGGAGAGATGGGAATGCTCTCTTCAGCCTGGAGATGAGAAGGTTGAGTGGAGATCTCCCAGCAAATTCCAGGATCTGAAGTGGCTACAAGGAACCAGAGAGAGACAAGTCCTCAGGAACTGGAGTGACAGGACATGGTGGAAATTTAGGTGGGATATTGGGAAGGAATTCCTGGCTGAGGGTGGGGAGGCCTTGGCAGAGGGTGCCCAGAGAAGCTGTGGCTGCCCCTGGATCCCTGAAAGTGCCCAAGGCCAGGCTGGATGGGGCTTGGAGCAGCCTGGGACAGTGGAAGTTGTCCCTGCCCATGGCAGGGGGTGGGACTGGTTTCTCCTGTAAACCAGAATTAATCCCTTCTTTTGTGCCAATTTCTATGACAAATTCCTCAACTTTTTCCCGTGCCTCCCTCATCCCCACCTCACGCTGCAGACACCCAGCAGGCAAAGCAGGCTTTTGTCTCCTGGCCAAGAAATTCGGAGCTGGAAAAACACAGAAAAACTGGAATAGGGAGCAACATTCCTGCTTTTGATGGAAAAGCATCCAAGCAGGAAGACAGGAGAACTCTCCAGTTCTCCCAGGCTGGTGAGAGACTGATTTTCCAAAATACAGCTCCATTTTAGTCAGAATTTATTGAGCTCCATGCAGGCAGAGTTGCTAAGAGTCAATGTAAATAAAGGATGTCAGGTTAGATATCCACATGAAACATTATCCTGCTTCTTATTCCAGTCTGGGAATATTTGTATTGTTTAAGATGCTGACTTCATCAAAATTCTCTATTTTTGCCTTATTAAGACCCAGATCATGGCATTTTAAGAGATAAATACTCCAGTCCTGGGAGTGGGTTTGTTTTCAGTAAAAGCACAGCTCATGGTCCTGGAAATTTTTCTTCCAGAGGAATATTTAAGCAGTTTAGGCAGGGGATTGGAACTGGAACATCTTTAAGGTCTCATCCAACCCAAATCATTCCATGATTCTCTGATTCATATTCCTTGACCTGACTGTGGCCCAAAAGCACCTCAAATTTAACAAAAATGCAATAAAAACCTGATTCTTCTTATGTTTTAAAGACATTCTGAAATCTGGCACAAATAAATTCAAACTATAAATCAGATACTCACTGTTACCAATAAGGGCAATCAATCAATCAATCAATCAATTTATATTTATTGATTAATTTCCTTGAAGATCAGCTCTAACATACCTCCAAATGCCGAAATCCATATTTCCATATTTCCAAGTTTTGTGGATTCCTGGCAAACACCTGGAAAAAGAGGCTCTCTGCTAAAGATGAACTGTCCTGAGTGACAGAACAAAAGGGAATGGTCCCAGGTGACACCAGGGCAGGGTTGGATTGGATATGAGGAAAAATTTCTCCATGGAATGCATGGAGATGGAACAGCAGTGATGGAATTTCCATCTCTGGAAGTGTCCATAAAATGTCTGGGTGTGGCACTTGAGGATTTGGTTTAGTGGTGATGCTGGTTGATGATCCTAAAGGCTTTTTCCAAACTTAACCATTCCATGATTTTTTTTAAATCCTTAACAGGAGTGAATTCATCTCCCATTTCCCATTTTCCCATATCTTCCCATTTCCATTATCTCCAGTGGTATCTGGGGTGATTGGACACCCCAGGATCCCATTCAACCCCATCACTGCAAAGATTTGCAATTACCATCCCAAAAAATACCTGGGAATGGCAGGAATTAATAGGAGAAAACCACTTTTCTTGCCCAAAGCCAGCCCCTGGTTACAACCAGAAGCGGGAAAATTTTTCCTGCTACCGTAGGATCTGTAGGAAAAGCCCTTTTCCCTCAGGTTTTCTCGACAGCAGCTTTTAAAAATGCTGAATTGATAATTCCCTCCCAGGCAAAATCATGGAATCATTAAGGCTGGAAAAGATTCCAAGATCATCAATCCAGCCTTTGAACAAGTACCACTAATCCATATCAGAAAGTTCCACATCCACAGTTTTTTTTGAGCATTTACAGGTATATCAGATAAGAGATCCCGAAATTCCTTTCAAATCCATAAATGGATTTAAAAATGAGATTTTAAAGGGGAAGTTGGACTGAATGGTCTTTAGAAGTCCCTTCCAAACCATTCTGGGTTGTGTGACATCAGAAACGTCTGGATTAACAAATTCCTTTTGCGGGGAAGAAAGCAACACTTCCCTAATTTTCCAGAGGGGATTTGTTTGGTAATTCTTCATCCTTGTAAGGATGCGAAAAAATAAAGGGTTTTTCTGTAATTCTCCAAACAAATGTGTAAGTTAATGATGATCCAATGAACGAGCCCAGGGAAAGCAGCACCGTCGGAGAATCCCTGGAAACATGGAGCCTGCAGCTCCAGAGAAAGGCTGGGATGTTTTTATTCCCACATTTCCTCGTGCTCAGTGTGGGATAATTGAAGAGATTTTTATTTCCACTGTTTGCTTATCTCTAATTACCAGCTGCTGGGCTTGGGGTTTTATTTCAGCAGCAAACCCTCTGAACCACCTATCCAGGAGCCGTCTTGTCAGGAAATTTCAGGAGCTCTGCTGGAATCTCAGAGATTTTAACAGGAAAAGACTTTTCCACACTTCCCTCAGCGGGTAGCACAGGTTGGATCTCCACAACAATTTTTTGTTGGATTTAACACAACAAATGGCACTTGGGGACATGGAGAGCAGTGGCCTTGGCAGGGCTGGGATAATGGGATCTCATCCTGGCTCTGCTCCGTGGGGCCCAGCAGTGGCACCACAGGAACGGGCAGGGATTGATCCCAGGAATTCCCCCTGGACAGGAGCAGAACTTCTGCCCTGGGCGCTGAACAGACCCAAAGAGGGGTGGAGTCTTCTCCCTCAGGATATTCCAGAGGTGTCTGGACACAATCCTGTGCTGGAGCAAGGACCATATGCCCCACTGCGGTCCCTTCCAGCCTGACCATCCTGGAATTCTGGGATTATTTCCATCTCTGCTGAATCCAATGTTCTATCAACCTTCCCATTGTCTCCTCTGCCTGCCAAGCTCCCTCCGGTACCTCTGGAATCTCCATTACTGCCCATCCTCCACGCTCACCATTTAAGTTCTTTATATTCCAGTTTTATTGCACACTTCAATTTCCAGCCAGAATTTAGGCAGAGCTCTGAGCCCAAGGTGGGGCTGGGGCTGCAGAGCAGAAGATATCCCTTTCCCAGGGCCCCATTCCCTGGATTTAGGAGGGTTTTGGAGGTTAAAACCTTCCCCGTGAGTTGTAGTAGCTGGAGCTGCTCCAGATTTGAAACTTCCAGAGGAATAAGAATCATTTCCCCCTTAGAAAAGCAGACAAAAGCTGCAGACAGACATCGATCAGAGCAGAAAAGGGAATTTATTGTTGATTAAAGCACCTAAAACAAAGGTTTATTGCTAAACCTCCCCAGGTGAGCAGCTCTTACCTGCACAGATTACTGTGCACCTCAAATTCACCCAGCAGCGTCCTGAGCCACATAAATTATTCAAAAAACATTGGGGAAAAGGAAGCCTGACAGAGGCAGAGGGCAAAGGGCAATTATGTCTGATAAACGTGATTAATTAGCACAGGAAACTCGTTAAGTGCTGCCAGCGAGGCCGTGCCCCAGCCCAGCCACACTGCAGTGATTGATGTTGGGTGGTCCACCTTGGTGGGAGCACAATTGATCCAAATTTTCCTGTCAGGACATGACCAGAACAACTGCCCTCATTCAGGATGAGTGGACATTTCCCATGGAATGCCCTGTGCTGCTTCCCAAAATTCCCTCATCCATCTTTCTGTGACAGCAACTGCTCCCAGCCTGCCCCAGTCCCACCAGTGCAAGAACTCTGCATCCTCAGGGGCTGCTGGGTGTGCTCAGCGCTGCGTCCATGCAGCTCATTCCTGGTTTTCCCTGCCCTTTGTCTGGGTTTGAGCAGCCAGGTGTCTGCTGAGGAAGGCAGGAGCCTCCCCTGAAATGGAAAATGCAAAACCCCTCCCTCCGAATTGTTATAATTTGAAATTAAGAGGCTCTCAGGCAAAGATATGGGAATAGGAAAAACAGTTCTTTATTAGGGAAGAAAATTAAAATAAAATAAACAATGCAGCAATACAAAACAACCCTGCCAGAGTCAGAGCAGGCCCTGGCACGCTGTGGGTCAGGCTGGTGGCAGCAGTGCCATTCCATGGGGGCTCAGCCCTCCTGCAGTGCCAGCTGTGCTTCTGCTGGAGCAGGATCCTGGACAAGGCTGGAGTTTTCCTCTGGAGCTCCAGGGCTGCTGGAGATGGGCCTGGGCTCCCTCTGGGAATGCAGTGGGGCAGAAAGCTGCTCCTCTGGGAATGCAGTGGGGCAGAAAGCTGCTCCTCTGGGAATGCAGTGGGGCAGAAAGCTGCTCCTCTGGGAATGCAGTGGGCACAGGCTGCTGTGGTGTCCCAAAGGCTCAGATTGGATCCAGGTAGGAATGCTTGGCTCCTCCCCTGGGCACAGCCTCTCCCCATGGGATGATGGAATTTTCTCAGCCATGCAGGGACACTCAGTGGCCATGAACAGCAGAGATCTCCTGGAGGGAGGATGGGCTGTGGGAGAGACAAAGAAAACTGCCCAGAGAGCAGCAGAGAACTGCCCCAGCTCTGACTGATGGGGACAGAACACGCACCCACATTTGCAATTTAAGACACTCTTTGAAAATCCCAAGGGTGCAGGGATTTCCAATCCAGGTGGGAAACGGAGCAAGGAATGACCAAACCATGACAACGATTCCTCTTCCCCACTCTGATTTCTCCACTTTTAGTCCATTTATTACCATGGAATAAACCCAGCTGGGTGCACTGGCAGCAGGATAAAACCAAACTGAAGTTTCTTGTCGTGTTATTCATTTCCAGAGGAATTAAGAGCATGAACATGGGCGTTTGTGAGGGGGAAAAAAATCCTCAGGGGCTCGAGTTATTCCCAGCTTTTGTTTTTAATTAATGAGGCTCTGGAGTGGGTTCCAAGCCAGCAGTTTCTGGAATGATTCAGTTTTTCACTCCCAGGGAGGTGGTGCTTGGCAGCCTCTTAGCAAAGTGCAGCATTTTGGGGATATTTTCCACATCTTCAGGAGCAAATCAAAGATTTTGCTGCTCTAAAGCAAAGCCAGCCAGGGAGAGCAGTAAGGTCAGGCAGTTTCCAAGCCACAGAGGGGAGGCACCTATTGGAAGTGTTTAATTACTAATTAATTAATAAATCACACTCCAACCCAGATCTGAGCTGGGGCTGCACAGGGATTTAGGCTGATTTAGGCTCTTATATCCACATACAATGTAGAAATCATTCTCTCAGTGGGAAAATAATCCTGGAGTCATTCTGGCTCAGGAGAATCATGGAATGGTTTGGAATGGAAGGGATTTTAAAGATCAAATTTTTCCATGGGCAGGGACACCTTCCACTATCCCAGGCTGCTCCAAGCCCTGTCCAGCCTGGCCTTGGGCACTTCCAGGGATCCAAGGGCAGCCAGAACTTCTTCCAGAGCCTCTCCACCCTCCCAGACAGGAATTCCTTCCCGATATCCCATCTAATTCTTCCATTTTTTAGTTTAAAATGTTCCCCTTTGTCCTGTCAATATCTGCCCCTGGAGTTTCCTCCCTGCTGGTGCTCAGTGCTCCCTGAGCCCACGCTCTGTTTCCAGGGCAGAAATGAGGTTTGTGACTGATGTTTGAGCCTTTTGGGTGCTTTTGGTGGATTTTCTCAACTCTGTTCTCATCCTTCCACATTCTCCTGCTCCCAAAATCCCAGGGGTCAATCAGCCCAGCCACCACATCAGTGAGAGGTCAGGACTCCCAGCCAGGCACCGCAGATGCTGCTGAATTGGTTCTGGGAGCTGAAATCCCCAGGTTGGAAATCCAGGGAGGTTTTTTGTCTCCAGCCTGTCGGATCTCCGCCCCAGTGTCACAAGCCCCAGACCCTCTGCTGAACACAGAGCTCCTCGTTGTTGTCACCCAGAAAAGCCACAGATTTTGGTCATGGGAGCACTGCAGAGCAATGATTCAGATCCCACAGGTATTCCAGGGACTTCTGCATCCCTGAACCTCCCATCCTCCAAAAATACGTCCTTTATGTCTTAAAATCCTGCAGTTTCCAAATTTGTTTTTATTGTTGTTGTTCATCCAGTTCCCACCCCCTGCCATGGGCAGGGACACCTTCCACTATCCCAGGCTGCTCCAAGCCTCATTCAACCTGGCCTTGGACACTTCCAGGGATCCACAGCTTCTCTGGGAATTCTATTCCAGGACCTCCCCACCCTCTCAGCCACAAATTCCTTCCCAATATCCAACTGAAATTTCTCTTTTTTCAGTTTGAACCCATTCCCTGTGTCCTCCTGATGAACAGTTCCTCTCCAGCTCCCTGGAAGGTGCTGGGAGGTCTCCACACAACCTTCTCCTCTCCAGGCTGAACATTCCTGTGGGGAATTTGTGAGGACTTCAAGACGGGACCTCTGAGCTGTTTTTGATGATGTGGTTTATTTTTCTTATCTTCTGCATAAACAGGAAGGGTGAGTTGGGCTCACATCTTCACTGCACAGTTCAGAAGGTCACAAGACCCTCAGTTACAAGACTTTTTAAGGATTTATTGACCAATAAAACACTGCCAACAAGGATATTTATGTTTTTAACCCAATCTTTAAATATTTCATCTTATGGAGCCATGCTACAGTGTGAGCTTTCTTAGCCAATCATGCTATGGCACACAAACCCACAGTGCTGCATTCTAAACTCCTTGTTTACCTCTGGAACTGCTTTTATTTCTATATCTTAAACTCTAAAACTCCTTTCCTTAGCTGAACGTGTCTCTGCTTTAAACTACAAACCCACATTCTCCCTTCCAGCACCTTATTGTAAAATGCAGGCGAACTTAGTGGGAAGAAATGCCAATGTCCAACTCCAGTTCAGAAGGCTGAATGATTTCTTTATTATAACGATGTTATAATATGTTAATATACTACATAAAAGAAGGTACTAAAACTACATTCTTACTTTTTCTAACTACCACATCTAACTCACTAACAACTTGTGACCTTCTCGCCAGAGTTTAGACACAGGTGGATTGGATTGGCCATCAGGCCCAAACAATTCTCACCAGAATCTAATTAAGCAATCACCTCAAGTAAACAATTCTCTAAACTCATTCCACAAGAGAAAAGCAAAGAGTAGAAATAGAAATTGTTTTCTCTTTCTTTCTCTCTGTGCTCCTCTATGAAAAATCCTGAAAGAAAGAGAAATGTGCTTGCCACAGCACCTCAGTTTGGGAGCCTTTCCCAGGGTCCCAAATCAAATCCTGGCTTTAATTCTCAGCTTTGGCTCACAGGCCCAAAGCTCTGAGAGTTCCCTGCATTTCAGATTCCAACACATTCCCAGCTCTTCCAGCCTTTCTCCACAGGGGAGATGTTCCAGTCCCTTTACCAACTCCATGACCTCCTCTGGACTTGCTCCAACCGTTCCATGTCCTTCTTTTATTGGGGACACCACGCCTGTCCACAACATTCCGGGTGGGACCCCACAAGAGCACAGCAGAGGGGGAGAATCCCTTCCCTCCACCTGCTGCTCACATTCCTTTTTCCCAAAGCCCCGGATGTTCACCAGTTTGGAAAAAGAACTTCCAGCCCACATTGTGTTTTTGGACAGCTCCTTTCCCTGTGTCTGAGCTCCAGCCAGCTGCAAAAATCCATGGAATCAGCCCAGCTCCCTCTCTGCATCACCTAAATCACTTGTAACCGGAATAAAAAAAAGCAAGGAAAGGCTTATTCCATTTGGGAAAATCCATTTTCAACACGCAGGTCACACCAGGCTCCAAAGCATCCCTGGGAAGAGCCGGTGGCTGTGGGAGCATTCCCACAGGGGGACAAGCAGCCCGAATTAACGCTGTGCTTTTATTCCTGTAGACATTGCAGAATCCACATTTCCCGAGCTTTTATTCCTGTAGACATTGCAGAATCCACATTTCCATTATTCATGGAGCACGAGGTGACCAAGCCACTAATGCCACATAAAGTAGGACACAGAGCAAGGAATGTGTCCCTGCACTTCTTGAAATAATTTCAATATTTCAGGGATGTGATGCTTTTCCAGAGGATCCAACTGAGCCGGGATTTTTCCAAGGGCAGCTGTGGATCCTTAAAGTCATCCTTGGGAAGGGGACACCCTGCAGGATTAATCCTGGAGATGTTCAACTGTTTTATTCATTTATTATCCTTGATAAAAAATATTTTAATGGCCCTCATTATCTTATTCATTTGGAATTTGTGGGGGAGCACGGGGGAAGAGCTGATAAAAAAAGTTCCCAGTGTTTTTATCGTGCATGAAAAGAAGGAATTGTCTCATCCAGAAACTTCTGCCTTTTCCTTGGATTTCAGAAGAAAAGGAATCATCTCCTGAGTTCCTCTGGAGGCCAAGGCCCCTCTTCTGATTTTCTTCTCTTCCTCCGTGAGCTTTGAGCAAGGGATTGTCCCTAAGGGTGGGACACAAACACACGGAGCTGCTCCTATTCCCAAAATTGGAGCTTTGGAGAAATGTCCATTGCTAAAACCCCCTGAACATCCTGCAGGGCTGGGAGCTGGAGATCAGGAAAAACTTCACAGAATTCCAGAATGTTTGGGTTGGAAGGGACGTCAAATCCCATCCCATTCCATGGCAGGGACACCTTCCACTGTCTCCAATCCCCATCCAACCTGGCCTTGGGCACTGCCAGGGATCCAGGGGCAGCCCCAGCTGCTCTGGGAATTCCAGCCCAGCCCCTCCCCACCCTCCCAGCCAGGAATTCCCAATTCCCAATATCCCATCTAACCCTTCCCCCTTTCTATTTACGACTGTTCCCCCTTCTCCTATCACTCCACACCCCTGTAAAAATTCCCTCTCCTGGAGCCAGGATTTACCATCCAACTCAATTTTCCAAAAAAAATACGGCCTTTGAAGTAAACAGCACTCCAAGGAAAATTCTCCATTATAAACCATCCTCATTCCCTGCACCAAAAACGTGTCAAAAGCCAAACTCCAACCCCACCACAGCAGAAGAGAAACTTCTCTGTCTCAGATCTGCTTCTCTTTGAAATCTCATTTTCGACACAAGCAGCAAACCGGGTTTTGTTTTTTCTCTCAGTGAAAACTCCTCGGTTTAGCTACAAGAAAATAACAATAATCTGATTTTCACCTCCCACAGGGACGCCAACACAACTCAAGCCTGCAGAGAACACAGAGAAAAACTGAAGCTGGGTTTTGTTTTGTTTAAACCCAGCTGGGTCAGAAACGGGGAGATTTTGACTCCATCCTTTTGTTGGAATTGTCACAAAGCAGGAAAATTTACCAGGAAACAAAAGCTTTCAAGGTTTTCTGTGGAGAAAATGGGTGTGAAACAAAAAAAAAAAAAAAAAAAAAAAAAAAGGCATTTTTTAGGCTGTCCTGATTGCAGGTTTTCCGTGCTCCTGCTGTGCAGGAGGAAATTTGTTGTGGAAATATTTGAGGGATGGGCCGCAATGGAATTCAGCCCTGGATGAAATCGGCTCAGGATCACTCCAGGTGCAAACAGCAAAGGGAGCTGGATGAGGCCTTCAATTCCCACTAGGACATCAATAATTCCCTCTGAATTCCAGGATGGGATAGGCTCAGAATGGAGATGTCCAATATTGGATCCCACATTTATCACTCAGGGAAATCTCTGCTCCCTGGTGGATGCTAAGAGCTCATTTCACTCCTGATGTTTTCCATGTTTCCAATATCCAGGAGATTCCTCAGCTCCAGCTGATGAGGAATCACACGGAGAGACAAAAAGAACTAAAAAACTGGGAATTCACATGGAATACTGAGGAGAGCAGCCCATTTCCATAATCCCTGTTAATTATATGTCGAGATGTGAGGTAAAAACAGGGAAAAAAACAACAATTAGGGTCAAATCTCCAAGAAAAACATGGATAAATCCTTGGGATGTGAGTGATCCTGTGCTCTCTGCCCCAAAATGAGCTTCACCCAAACTAATGAAGGGGTTTAATCTAAAATATCCCAATCCGCTGCTTTCCTTTGGTTTGGAATTCCTGGCTAAAAACTTCAGGAATGCATTTGTCTCTCCTGGCTGGAATCTTTTGGGAAGCACAGAGCTGTCATGGAGGCTGGGTGGGTTTAAATAGCATCATAATGGCTGGAGCAGGAGATGGGAATCAGCCCATTCCAAAGGCTCCTTGTCCCATTCTAAAGGCTCCTTATTCCATTCCAAAAGCTCCTTTTCCCATTCCAAAGGCTCCTTGTTCCATTCCAAAGGCTCCTTATTCCATTCCAAAGCTTTCTTGTCCCATTCCAAAGCCTTCTTGTCCCATTCCAAAGCCTTCTTGTCCCATTCCAAAGGCTCTTTATCCCGTTCCAAAAGCTCCTTGTCCCATTCCAAAGCTTCCTTTTCCCATTCTAAAGGCTCCTTGTTCCATTCCAAAGGCTCTTTATCCCATTCCAAAGGCTCCTTGTCCCATTCCAAAGGTTCCTTTTCCTGTTCCAAAGGCTCTTTGTTCCATTCCAAAGGCTCTTTATCCCATTCCAAAGCCTCCTTGATCCATTCCAAAGGCTCCTTTTCCCATTCCAAAGGCTCTTTGTTCCATTCCAAAAGCTCCTTGTTCCATTCCAAAGGCTCTTTATCCCATTCCAAAAGCTCCTTGTCCCATTCCAAAGCCTCCTTTTCCCATTCTAAAGGCTCCTTGTCCCATTCCAAAGGCTCCTTATTCCATTCCAAAGGCTCTTTATCCCATTCCAAAGGCTCCTTGTCCCATTCCAAAGGTTCCTTTTCCTGTTCCAAAGGCTCTTTGTTCCATTCCAAAGGCTCTTTGTTCCATTCCAAAGGTTCCTTTTCCCATTCCAAAGGCTCTTTATCCCATTCCAAAGCCTCCTTGATCCATTCCAAAGGCTCCTTGTTCCATTCCAAAGGCTCCTTATTCCATTCCAAAGGCTCCTGGCATCAGGAGAAAGATGGGAATGAATTATTCATCCTGCCCGGAGCGTTACTGGATAACTGATTGCGGTTATTGAGTGGGAAAAAATCAGGAATTGCAATAATTGTAATTTATTTTCAGGGGAGAAGCCGAGTTCTGGGTTTTAGGAGCTTTAAATCAGCTCGTTTATGAATAATCTGGGCTCGGTTTGAGGTTTTGGGGGCATTTCCTTCCAAATCCACAAGCAGGATTCTTAAGCTGGTCTAAGATTTTTCCTTTGCACCATTCGTTGGGATAAAAAATGATGGAATTCTCATTCCTGGAGGGATTCAAAATACCTCTGGATGTGGCACTTGGGGACAAGGGGCAGCCTTGGAATGCTGGGGAATGGTTGGACTCAGAAGCTTTTCCAACCTTAATAATTCCATGGTTAGTATTTTTGAATTCCTAATGTTTAAAAAAATTTACAAAAACAAATTTACAAAAAAAAAAAAAGGAAGACCTTGAAATTAATTTTATTTTCTTTTAAAGTTAAATTATAATAATGGGATTTTAATAATAATTAAAAACTTTTTGGTTTTGTGACACAGGACTTTTTTTTTTTTAATATTGCCTGTTAAAATTGAAAAAGCAATTCCTCATATTTCATATATTAGAATGCACATACAGGTTCCATACCTGTTTCCATTTTAAATAAAAGCAATTTTAAATTTAAAAAAATATATAAATGAGACATTTTTCCATAAACCCTGAATTTTAAGGATTGGCGAAGATATTACAAACAATCATTGGGGTTTCCCACATGTTTTTAACTAGAAAAATCCTAAATAATTGGCACTGGTGGCTTTCAATTCTCCCAGTTTGCTGCTCCTTGGGATCCTTCTGCAGCTCTTTGCTTTTCCAGGGCTGCAAATCCCAGCTTCCCATGGGATTTTCCACAGACAGGTCTCCCAAATTCTGGCACTGCCAGAAACCTGCACAGCTCCTCCTTCCCAGCAGCCAAGCCCTGGATTCATTTTTCCTCTTCCTTATTTTTGGTAATCCCTATTTATTGGCGTCCTCATCCTCTCTTCCAGGACAAATGTGGCATCAAGTCTGAATTTCCAAGCCTGGTTTCTTCCTCTAGGAAAATCCTCCAGGAAAATCCATAAATTTTACGGATCATTTTACAAAAAAAAAAAAAAAAATATCCCTGGAAAAGAGGAAATGTGAGGCCTTCACATGGACCATGAACCCCTCAGTGCATGGACACAGAGCACATTCTGTGGGATCAATCTGGGAAGAGCACGGATGGCATCATTATCCCATTCCAGAGCCTTTCTTTTCCATGGGAGCTGAATTTGCACAGATTTTTGACGGTTCCCATTTCGTCTCCATCTCATCCAAACAGGGACTAAATCCCACATTTGATTCCATCTCTTTAAAAAGAGGGAAAGAGAGGGAGCATCCGCCCCGCTCCTGCATCCAGCTCCACATTCCAGAACTGGAGGCTGGAAAAATCCTTCTCCTGCAGACCAATCTCCCCCAGTCTGACCTGGGATGGCTCCACACGCAGCAATTCCAAGCACCACAAACTAAAACTTGGCACTGCCACGTTCTTATTCCTTCCCTGCATGACCCTGCCTCGTTTTCCAGAAGGGAACATCCAACCTCATTTTTCCTGAGCCGCAAACGGACAAAAAAGGGCGGAGAAATGTGGGTGGAGCTTCTGGAACCATCCCTGGTTCCACCACTGGGTTATCCCAAATCCATCGAAAGGATTCCAAGGCAGCAAAATTCAAAAGCTGGGAATAAGAGGAATTCCACATCATCGTTTCCAGATGGAATTTTTTGCCAACAAACTCCAGGAATTCTTTCTGCAGGAGTCAAGGTGACACCAGTGCTGGGGTGCTCACTCAGGCCTTGAAGCCAAGGCAACCAGTAAGGAAAAAAGGTGAAAAAAAGCAATTCCAGGCAGCACAGACTAAAACTGGGCACTGCCACGTTGTTTATTCCTTCCCTGCATGACCCTGCCTCGTTTTCCAGAAGGGAACATCCAACCTCATTTTTCCTGCACCGCTAACGGACAAAAAAGGGCGGAGAAATGTGGGTGGAGCTGCTGGAACCATCCCTGGTTCCACCACTGGGTTATCCCAAATCCATCCAAAGGGCTCGCAGGGCAGCAAAATTCAAAAGCTGGGAATAAGAGGAATTCCACATCATCATTTCCAGATGGAATTTGGTCCAATGAACTCCAGGAATTCTTTCTGCAGGAGTCAGGGTGATGCCGGCACTGGAGTCGCCCCATTCAGGGTTTGGAGCTCCAACGAGTAAGGAAAAAAGCTGGAAGGACCTGGGGACAAAGGATGGAGGGACAGGACACAGGGAATGGCTCCCACTGCCAGAGAGCAGGGATGGATGGGAGATTGGGAATTGGGAATTCCTGGCTGGGCTGGAATTGCCAGAGCAGCTGGGGCTGCCCCTGGATCCCTGGCAGTGCCCAAGGCCAGGTTGGAGCAGCCTGGGACAGTGGGAGGTGTCCCTGCCCATGCCACAGGATCTAGAAAATAATTCCAGGTGGGATTTTGCCAACCAGGCCCTTTTTCCTGGCTAGAAATGCACCAGAAAAGCCACGATCACCTCGACATTCAGAATAAACCCCATAAACCCTGTCGTTACTCCCTTATATCGACAGCATTCCGCAGGCTTGATCCCATTTTATGTTGGAATAAAATACAAATCTGGATGAAAAGAGTAAATAAAATACAGAAAACTAATAAAAAGAGCTCCCTCCTGCCGCCTCAGCAGGTGTGAAATGGGAATAAAGAGATGAATTTCCTTCTCTTTAAGAACAGAGGAAGAGACTCATCCAGCAGAAAGGTTCCTCTTTCTCATTCCCAGCTAAAAACCTTTAAAAATCCCAGGAATTGAAGGAGTTGCCTGCAAATCTTCCCATGGTCTGAGCCTTCCAATGCCTCCCATTTTTCCTGATGAAAGGTAACAAAAAGGCTTTCACCCAATCTCTGTGAATAAGCCCATAAAAATGGATGGATCCATTACCACATTTTATTTTTATTGCCCCAAAGGCACAAATTTGCCTGCGTTTGAGGGGATTTAAAAAGACGTTGACAATTCCTTTATACCCAGGAAATTTCCAGATAAAATATGGATAAATCCCCCTCACTTCCAATATTTTTTCAGATTGATCTCATCCTAATAAAAACTCACGAGATTCTTTCTGCTCCTACCATCAGACGAGTCTCAAGTGCCCCAAAAAGACGATTTTGCTGCCAATAAAAATCTCAATGTGTTTATCCAGCCCCGAAAAAAAAAAAAAAAACAGCTTTTAGCACTTCTGAGTGGCTTCAATTTCCTGCATTATTCCTTTTTTATGCCCTGGATGCTCCAAAACATGCCCAGGAAAGTGTTGCTTGTACAAATAAGGATTTTTTTTTTATATCCTTTTTTCATAAAAATCTTCCACAAACGTAGTGGGAATGGTAAACTGGGAAATTGAGGCAGTTTGAGTCATTCCACAAGGATGAGCATCACAGCAAAGGATCTATTACGGGAGGAGTTTAAGTTAAGCTTGGTCTTTGAAAAATCACAAATCAATAAAAAAATTATAAAGAAAACTCCCCCAAAAAACTCCAAAAATCTCTTTAAACCCCTGTGATTTTTAAAGAAGTTTCTGCTTCAGCACAACAGGAGGAAGAGTTGCCCAAATCTTTAGGAAAAGCAGGAAAAACCAGGCTCAGCTGGGCTGAAAATTGTACTCCAGATTTTTTATTGCAAAGGAAGTTTGCAAAGGAAAAGGAAATTTGAGCGGTGTCTGCGAGTCAGGGAATCCTGGAATGGTTTGGGTTGGCAGGGAAATTAAATCCCATCCAATTCCTTTTAAATAATATTTTAAATAATATTTAAATAAAATATCATAATTAAAATATTTTTATTATCAAAATAATTTAAAGAATTAAAAAATAAATCATATTTTAAATAAAATATAATAATAAAAGAATAAATAAATAAAATAAGAATAAAGAATATTTTAAATAAAACAATATTTCTATTATTTTAGGTTGCTCCAAGCCCCAATGTCCAACCTGGCCTTGGACACTTCCAGGGATCCAGGAGCAGCCACAGCTGCTCTGGGAATATTTGTCTGAGCCTCCCCATCTTCTTGGTAAAGATATCCACAAAAATTCCACAATTCTTCCTTTTCCTCTTAATATTCCGTGCCAGGATCGCATCTCCTGGGCTTCAGCTCCTCCCTGAGCTCAGCAGCAGCAGGGAATGATCCCACTATTATTTTTTCCCCCTCCTGGATGAATTAAATCCCCCTGTGGACAATTCCAAAGGAAGCTTCACCCTGAGGTTCTTCTTCTACTGCCTCGAGCATTTCCAGGCTGTGATTCCATTAAAAAAACAGAATAAAGACACAAAACCCGGGATTTTTATGAACTGAGGGGGGGAAAAAAGGACAAATATGAGCAGATGGCTTTTTGTGGCATTTCCAGAGGGGTCAGGGATGCATTTCAGATCCTGACAAATGGCCAAGAATGATTTCTTTGTGCCCAGAATCCAAATGCTGCCCTTTGAGGCCGAGCACTCGAGTGGGAGCGACTCTTTCTGTTAGACAATTCCTTCAAAAAAATAGAGGGGAAAAAATCAAAGGAATGCAGAGCTATGTAAAAAAAAAAAGAGCAGTGAAGGAGAAAGGCACTCGGATGGATGGGGAAAAAATGGAATATTTTATAAAAGGGAATTTTTCTTCACAACACTGAGCCACCCCAGCTTCCTACACAGTTGTTTTGGCTCCACGCATTCCCTGCAGGAATTCTGCTCCTTGTCCTAGCATGGCCTTTTTGGGGTGGAAAATCCTTTTCCAGCATAAACACTCCCAAAAGTCATTTTGTTTAAAAAGGGAGAGGTTTTGGGAAGGAATTCCTGGCTGGGAGGGTGGAGAGCCCCTGGATAGAATTCCCAGAGCAGCTGTGGCTGCCCCTGGATCCCTGGAAGTGCCCAAGGCCAGGCTGGAGCAGCCTGGGGCAGTGGAAGTTGTCCCTTTTATGACCTTTGGGTGGAGTTTTACGACCTTTGTGTCCCTTCCATCCCGAAACATTCCATGATTCCCTGATCTAGGCATGGACACCAACTCCTTGGACCTCCACTCAAAGCCCTGCCTTTTGTTTAGGAATCAATTTAAGGGTTTGATTATTGCAAGGAGTGAGAAGAGGAATATTCGTGTCCTGCGACGCTGTGGATCCATCAAAAAGCTGGATTCTGGAATATCTGAGCAAAATAAAACTGGAAGCAACAACCAAAAGCAACTGACAGGATTCTGCTTCCATTTATCCCTGAAAATTCAGGGAATGACTGCTGTCACCACAGCTCTGCCAGCTGGGAAATCGAGTGGAAAATCCATTCTGGAAGTTCTGGAAGTCTTCTGTAGCTCACCATGGACCACACAGAAGTGCCAGGGAACATCATTCCTTTGAAAAGAGAGGAGGTAAAATATCTGGAGAGGAGGAAAAATATTTGGATTCTTCTTTGTACCCTCTCATTGTCTGCTCTAGGACTGGATTCGCTTCCAGGTTTGCTAAGGGCTGGAAAATAGAATTATAATTATATTTACATCTGGATTTCCCAGCTGTGTGGTCAGGAAATGCAAATATTTTATGTCTTCTGGATAAACAATTCCTTGGGGGTGTAAATCTGGAAAATCTGGGAAAAACATGGAAGTGAAAATGTTATTTAATGTAGTTTTGATTTCAAAGAGAGAGGTCACATTTCTCCAGCTCCTGCAGACAAAGGTGATTCCTGGGCCACATTTTTAAAGTTCCATTTGTGCTAAATTCCAACTCGATGGGAATTGATCCCTGATTTTACAACCTGTTCTGACTCCAGGCCAAGCTCAAGTCCCAAGTCCAGGACTTTTCTCATCCAAAACAGAGAAAAGCTGAGCTTGCAGCTGGTCTGAGCAACAGCTCCGAGGGCAAGACATGGGGGCAGCCAAGGAAAAGTTCTCCCTGGATTTTTCCTGGGAAGAACTGCAGCAGCAGCCCAACGTTAGGAAAAACCCTTGGAAAAATCAAGCTACTTCTTCTGGATTTTAAGGAATTCTCAGGGAATTCAGAGCATTTTCCACCTTTGAGGGAGCCCCCACAAGCTCTGCCATTTGTTTTGCTCGGTGCAAATCCCTTTCCTGGAAAACAGCGATTTCCTTTGCATTAAATTTAATCATTTTGGTGTTTTTTGGAAAAATTCGGTTTTGTTAAAAACACGGAAATGCTGATTACAGCTAAAATTTTGTTGTTTTTTTTTTTTCTTTACCACCTGAGGTGGATGTGAGGGACCCTTGAGCACCCAGGGTCTCCTGACCTGTGTGGCCTAAGAATCTTCTGTTGCATTGCAGGACCACCAGCTTAGCTGGGCCAGGCCTAGCAAAGCCAAACCCTCCCGGGACAGGGCACAATTCCATAGGGACACCAAAAGAAGGAAAAAAAAAAAAAGGAAGGAAAACGTTGCCATCATCCTCCTGGTGTTAACAGGAGGCTCAGCTCAGATGTCCCCAAGGAGCAGCTCAGAGGTGACACTTTGGGCTCTTCCTGCCCTGGAAACGCAGGATTTTTCCTCAAAAATCCCCCCAAAATTAGGGGAAAAGCAGCCAGTAGGTTACAAACCACCACTTTCACTAATGAACATGGAATCTGGGTGTTCCCTGGAATTCCAGAGGAAAACCCTCCTCTCCCTCTGCTCCATGGGGGAGCCTGTTCCTGTCCTGCCGGCTCCAATGGAATGAGCCATTCCCTGCAGGCCCCTTGGAAGACTTGGATCCATCCATAAAAAGGTTTTTCTATAAAAAAGGGATGAGTCAGAGCCTGGCCATGCCCCCAGGGACAGCTGGAGCTCTTCCATGGCTGAGGTCAGCTGGGAGCAGGGCTTGGATCAGCCCAGCAGCGGGAACACGGATTGGGATGGGAGCACGGATTGGGATGGGAGCATGGATTGGGGTCAGCAGAGTCACCTGTGAGGGGAGAAAAGCCCTTGTGGGTTGGGACAGCCATCCCTGCCGATGTGGAATTTAGGGATGCTCCCGGGAAAAGAGCAAAGCCAAGGATGGACGTTCCACAAGCCATCGGCTGACATTTCTGGTGACCCAAGGGAACGGCTGGAGCTGTGCCAGGGGAGGTTCAGGTTGGATATCAGGGAGAGTTTCCATTATTCCAGAGGGTGTTGGGCACTGCCCAGGCTCCTCAGGGAATGGGCACATTCCCAAATTTCCAGGACTGCTTGGACAGCGCTCCAGGGATGCACAGGGTGGGGCCGTTGGGTGTCTGTGCAGGGCCAGCTGGGATGATCCCTTCCAGCTCAGGATATTCCATGATTCCATGATCTCCATTCCCAGCCAGCAGTGAGGAGCTTCCCAGCCTGGCCTGACTGAGAGCTGGTTTAACTCCAGCAGCTGAATAATCCTAAAAAACAGCAGGGAATTTCCCATCCCTCATTATCCCCGCTGCTGCAGCCAGCGTGGGCCTCTGCTCCAGCTGATCAGCAGGGAAAAATGAGGAAAAACATCTTTGGAGGCTTTGTTCAGCTGAATGGAGGCTTCACCACAGTGATTAACTTTAACTGGCGCACACATTTGAAACAAACCAGGCAGGGAAGGAAAAGAAGGAGGAGGAAAAAGAAGGATCCATGGTTTAAGTATTTAAATGATCATTTGAGTTCCTGAATATGAGGGAGAAGCAGCAGCCCACACCCAAGGAATTGGGGTCCAGGTGCAGCAGCACATTCTCAACGGCATGAACCTTAAAGTGAAACCAAATTTGTGGTTGCAGAGCTCAGAGCATGGAAAACGTGGATTTTCCCCACATTGCCAGGATGGCAACGTCCATGTCACACTGTGGGAATCCTTTTGTAGAATCCTGGAATGGTTTGGGTTGGAAAGGACCTTAAATCCCATCTCATCCCACCCCATTCCATGGCAGGGACACCATTCCACTGTCCCAGGCTGCTCCACCCTGGCCTTGGGCACTTCCAGGGATCCAGGGGCAGCCACAGCTGCTCTGGGAATTCCATTCCAGGGTCTCACCTCCCACCCAGGCAGGAATTCCTTTAAAATATTCCCCGTGCCTCCACTTCCCTTACCGAGTTACCTCATTCCATCCCTGCCTTGTTGCACCAAACAATTCCCAGGGGTTTTCCAGCCTCCTTCACGGAGCACTTGTGGTGATGCTGCAAGAAATAAATCACCCACAATTCCCAGCATTCCCAACATCCAGCCACACATTCCCTGAACTGCTCCCACTCTGTGCTCCAGCCTTTGGAATCCAGGGAATCCAGGGACAACGAGCAGCTCACTTCTCTGCTGCAAGGGAGGAAGCAAAGGCAGCCCAGCTGGGCTGGGGGTGTCACTGCTCCTGGGGACACCAGGAGCAGGTCCAGATCCATCCAGAGGGATCCGGAGGGATGGAGAATCCCTCCCACCTCATTCCCAAGCACCTGCACATTTGTGGAAGCAGAACAACCCAGTACAGAGGGATCTGGATTCCCCAAATCCCATCAATAGACCATGGAATGGTTTGGGTTGGAAGGGACCGTCGAGACCATCCCGTCCTGCTGCCCTTTCCACAGGAGGCCATTTCTTCTGATTCCTGGGAGAAAGGACTGGCCCCCACCTGGCTCCAGCCTCCTTCCAGGGGGTCAGAGAGAGCAAGAAGGTGGGAGGGGATCCACAATTAAAGATTCAGGAATTTTTTGTGTTCAGGCCACTTCCAGCTGCCTCCCAGGCAGTGCCTTCACATCCCATCCCATCCCATCCCATCCCATCCCATCCCATCCATCCCATCCATCCCATCCCATCCCATCCATCCCATCCCATCCCATCCCATCCCATCCCATCCCATCCCATCCCATTCCCATCCCAGCAATCCCTGACCCAAACCCCGCAGCCCCTTCTCATGGAAACACGTGGGATTTACCCACAAAACATTCCCAAACCACTTATTCTTCCCAAATCTAGTTCCCACCTCCCACTTCCAACACCCACAGGCTCTACCTGCACCAGAGCAGTCCAAGGACACAGAAATTCCCTGTTCCTCCAAGGAGCAGTTTCCCCTTCCTCTCCTCCAAGATTTTCCCTCCTCTGCCCAGGCAGCTGCGGGCCTGCCCAGCCCCTCCATCTCACTAATTAGGGATCTCACGTAATTATATCCCTGCAGTTTCCTCCTGCATCATCTACTCCCACCAGCCTCTGAATTTTCATGCCCAAATCTCTTGTTTATGATCCATTTTTTTTTTCATTATCCCGTCTCTCCTGCTGAATAAGAGTTAAAGTGGAATTTCCTTCCCCAACTCCATTTCTTATCCTTCCCCAACAGTCCCAAACAGGAGCTTGCAGCTCTTTACCCCTCATGGGCTGAAATTTCACTCAAGCCTTTCGTGCATCCAGATTTTTCCCAAATCCCACCAGCTCTGCCATCCCAGGGGATCAACCTCAGCCAAGCATTTGGCAAATATTTGGAGAGCAGGTGACCACAAAGGTGACCACAGGTCAAGGCCTCTCTGTGACCCCCCTCTTGCAGAGGGTGCTCTGTGCCAGTGGCTCCATCAAGAGATTCCCAGTGGAAAAATAAATGCTGGAATTCACTTCTCCCTCTCCTTATGTAATATTCCCCTCTCTTGCCAAATTAACTGTGCCTGCACATTTGCTTGTCCTGACATTGTCTCTTAACAAGCTTCAAGTTTTAATCAGGACAGGAGTTTTTTTTTTTTCCCAGTCCTTATTTTCCCTTCCCAATTGTTCCGGGCTTTCCCCCTCCAGCTCCCTCGGAAGCTAAATCCATGCATTCATGCAGTAAACAACCCCCTAACCAGGTCAATGCACATTATCCATTAATTATTTCAGAGCTCTGCTGCACTCGGATTGATTCACTTTTCCTCCCAGTTTCTGGCTCCCTATTCCCATTTTTAGGCAAGGGAAGAGCTCCAGCCCCGCTGGTTGCCTTGGAGCAGGAGCTCCATTCCTGCCCTCTTTCCTGGGCAATTCCAAGGGATCTGCCTCATCCCAAGGGATCCATCAGGATGGACCAGCAGCAGTTTCCTGCTCATCCCAGTGGTTCCCTGCTGGGCAAATTGGGATAGTGGCAGGTGTGTCTGCCCATGCATGAGGGAATGAGATGGATTTAAGGTCCTTTCCAACCCAAACCATCCTGGAATTCTGTGATCTGACATTCCCTCCCAGTAAATTCCAGGTTTCTTCCCTGGAAGGGTCGTCAGGCATGGCAAGAGGTGGGAATTCCCATCTCTGAGGGATTTAAATCCATGTGGATGTGGCACCTGGGGACGTGGGGCAGTGCTGGCCTTGGCAGTGCTGGGCATGGTTGGACTCTGATCTCGGACGCCTTTTCCAGCCTCAGCAATTCCATGATTCTGTAGAATGCCTCAGAATTTCTGCATCACAAAATTTTCCTTCTGTTTTTAACCCCAGGCTTGTGACCTGCCCTACAACCCCTTCCTTAACACTGGGCATTCCAGTGAAATAAATATATAAAAACCTTGGAATTTTGTGCACTTTGAGGGTGAATTTTGGGATCCGGCTCAGAGCTGAGCCTTATTCCAAAGCGGGCTCATGAAAATCCCCTCAGCTTTTACCCTGGAGCAGGAATTGCTTCCAAAGGCAGCTGCTGTTAGCAGCCATTGTTAAAATTCCCAGGACTTTAAAGTTTTATTTTGGCTTTTCCAAGTGCAAACCTTCCATTATCCCATCTTTCTGCTCTGCAAAAAAAGCAATTGTGGAGACAAGCTCCTGCCTGTGCAGCGGAGTGACCTGAGAGCTTGGGAAGTGCTAGGAAAAAGGAAAAAATTGGATTTATTGTAGGAAATATCTCTGGAAAGATGGAGCTGTGGGAGGAGACCTGTGAGCCTCAAGCTTTGCCCAGGGATTCAGTGGATAAAGATCTTGCGTTTTCCCAAATCCTTCTCCCAGGATCCCAGCTCTGGGATTGCTTCCCATCCTTGTTTGCTGCTCCATCCTCACCACACCCAGCCCGCCTGCTCTCCCAAATCCCTCCAGGAAAAAGGAGTGCAGTAAGAGAGAAAAACTAACCCAAGAATTCACCAAGATCCTGCCAGGACACCACCTCTCCTGGATTTCCATGTTTTAGGCAGGAATTCTTTTCCTCACCCACCCCAGGGCAGCGCATGGCTCAGTCATGAGCTGAAAGCACAAAAATGTGTAAATCCAGAGCTAAAACCGAGAGCAAACCACACTTAATTAGCCCCAAATGCCCAGCTTTTTCCTTGCTTTTTATTTTCCCCTGTGCATTTTAATGCACGTTGATCCACTGGTAAATTGGAAATGTTAACCCCGGGTCAGAAAGCTGTGGGGTTCTGTGAAAATAATAAACAACAAAGCTGTGAAGTGCATAAACAGCTCCCTGCAGGTGAGGACACACCAGGGGCTGCCACTATTTACTTTGGAAACAGCAGCTCCCATTTCTCTCCGAAACCTTTGGTAACCTCCCCATAATCCAATCTTTTTTTAAAAAAAGCGGGGGGGGGGGGGGGAAATAAAAAATAAGAAAAAGGCAGCAAATCTCTCACACAGGTCTCTTCATTTAGCAGCAAACCTGAACAATCGGCTGCAGATCCGCAAAAAAAAAATTGGCATTTCCATCCTGAATCATCCGTCGCTGGCACAGCCTGCAATCAGGGGAAATTTGGGAGAGATTTCCTGGGCTAGGTATTCCATTTAAAAACGTGTTCAAACCCTCTGGAATGGTGATTGCAGGGAGTAAAAAGTGAATCAGTAATTGCTGGCCATTTGTTTAATGTCTTCCCTATCATATTTCTTTCCCTACTTTTCACCCTCCTTCGGAAAACTGCTCAAATGTTCGTTTTTTTTAAGGACTGAAGGATGTTTTTTTTAAAGAGTGAACAGCGTTTCTTTTGTTGGTGGTTATCAAATGGAATTGGAAATGAACAAAAGGAAGGAGCTTGTCCCAGGGAGAATCCCAGGAAAATCCTTCTCCAAGAATCCAACCCCCACACTGGGACAAGCTGAGATCCAGAGGTGGCAAATCCATCTCTTAGCTTGAGCCAAGTGGGATAAATACCTGTGCTGGCTCCCAGAGAAGATTCCTGGTGTTCCAGTGGCTTGGCAAAATTCCAAGCTGTTCTCAAGAACTTATTGGATATTTTTAACACAGCTCAACGGTCTGGAATGGTGGATGGAAGTCTGGGAAAATGCAGAATAAGGCGTCTCCTGCTAATCCTTAGGAAAATAATAAATAATAACATTAAAAATAGTTTGGAATGGAAAAAAATGTTAAATATCATCCAGTTGCAGCTCTGGAATCCACACCTTCCACTATCCCAGGCCGCTCCAACCTGGCCTTGGGCACTTCCAGGGATCCAGGGGCAGCCACAGCTGCTCTGGGAATCCCACCCCAGGGCTTCTCCACCCTCCCAGCCAGGAATTCCTTCCCAATATCCCATCTAAACCAGTTCTCTTTCAATTCCAAGTCCTTCCCCCGTGTCCTGTCACCTGTCAGGCTGGAGGGGACCACAGGAGGCCACCTGGGCCACCAGCAGGGCCAGCCCAGAGCTCAGCATTCCGAAAGTTCTGGTGGGGCTCCAACACCACCAATCTTGGACCTCACTTTCCTCAGCTGCCTGACTAAAACCTCAAAATTCCCCTCTGAATCTGCTCCAAACTCCATCTCCAAAAAAGAAATTTCTCCCATTCATTTTTTGCCTACCCAAACAACAAAAATATAAAAATAAAAGGGCATCATTCTGTGAAGTTTCCATTCCCACAAAGCTGCTTTTCCTGACAGTCCATTTCTGACCCGGGGTTAACATTTCCAATTTACCAGTGGATCAACGTGCATTAAAATGCACAGGGGAAAATAAAAAGCAAGGAAAAAGCTGGGCATTTGGGGCTAATTAAGTGTGGTTTGCTCTCGGTTTTAGCTCTGGATTTACACATTTTTGTGCTTTCAGCTCATGACTGAGACATGCGCTGCCCTGGGGTGGGTGAGGAAAAGAATTCCTGCCTAAAACATGGAAATCCAGGAGAGGTGGTGTCCTGGCAGGATCTTGGTGAATTCTTGGGTTAGTTTTTCTCTCTTACTGCACTCCTTTTTCCTGGAGGGATTTGGGAGAGCAGGCGGGCTGGGTGTGGTGAGGATGGAGCAGCAAACAAGGATGGGAAGCAATCCCAGAGCTGGGATCCTGGGAGAAGGATTTGGGAAAACGCAAGATCTTTATCCACTGAATCCCTGGGCAAAGCTTGAGGCTCACAGGTCTCCTCCCACAGCTCCGTCTTTCCAGAGATATTTCCTACTATAAATCCAATTTTTTCCTTTTTCCTAGCACTTCCCAAGCTCTCAGGTCACTCCGCTGCACAGGCAGGAGCTTGTCTCCACAATTGCTTTTTTTGCAGAGCAGAAAGATGGGATAATGGAAGGTTTGCACTTGGAAAAGGCAAAATAAAACTTTAAAGCCCCGGGAATTTTAACAATGGCTGCTAACAGCAGCTGCCTTTGGAAGCAATTCCTGCTCCAGGGTAAAAGCTGAGGGGATTTTCATGAGCCCGCTTTGGAATAAGGCTCAGCTCTGAGCCGGATCCCAAAATTCACCCTCAAAGTGCACAAAATTCCAAGGTTTTTATATTTATTTCACTGGAATGCCCAGTGTTAAGGAAGGGGTTGTAGGGCAGGTCACAAGCCTGGGGTTAAAAACAGAAGGAAAATTTTGTGATGCAGAATTTCTGAGGCATTCTACAGAATCATGGAATTGCTGAGGCTGGAAAAGGCCTCTGAGATCAGAGTCCAACCATGCCCAGCACTGCCAAGGCCAGCGCTGCCCCACGTCCCCAGGTGCCACATCCACATGGATTTAAATCCCTCAGGGATGGGAATTCCCACCTCTTGCCATGCCTGACCACCCTTCCAGGGAAGAAACCTGGAATTTACTGGGAGGGAATGTCAGATGATTTGGGGGGAGCTCATAACACCAGAGGGAATTTAGGTTGGATATCGGAGGAATTTTTCCCTGGGATGGTTGTCCAGCCCTGGAACATGTGGAAACAAGGGACAGGACCTGGGGAATGGCTCCCAGTGCCAGAGGGCAGGGATGGATGGGATGTTGGGAAGGAATTCCCAGAGCAGCTGTGGCTGCTCCATCCCTGGAAGTGTCCAAGGCCAGGCTGGATGGGGGTTGGAACAACCTGGGACAGTGGGAAGTGTCCCTGCCCACGGAATGGGTGGAATGGGATGGGATTTAAGGCCCCTTCCATCCCAAACCATTCCATGATTCCAGAATCCCTCGGTGTCAACGGCAAATCAAAGAAAAACCCAAAACCTCCGTGAAATTTTCCATGAATTTCACCAGGAAGTTTTTTCTCCCGGAATGAATCAGCTCCTTTCTGGCAGAACCTCCCACATTTCCACATTCCTCCTTAAATCCCAAATTCTGCATCCAGGCCTCTCCATGCCGTGATAATTTGGATTTGTTTTGCCAAGAAGAGGATTTACGGGAAGGCCGACTGGGGCCGTGCTCCCCAATCCTGTTGTGCTTTAAGATCCAGAATTAGCAGCCACTAATTCTATTTTAATTACTTAAAATCATAATTATTGAAGTCAATGGCCTCCAAACATTACAAGGGAGAAGATTTCAGCTCAGGAGGCAGAAGAGTGACAGAATTAATAATTCACTTGTCAAGGCCATGTTGGTTCTTAACGAGTTCATGATTAAAAGCAGCTTTTTGGTACAGAATAAATTACTTTTATTTTAATTTATTTATTATTCTTTACTGCCTCAAGAAGTTAAATAATGCAGCAGAATGGGATTGCCACAGCCTGATTTTTGGGAATTTCAGGGCCTGTTCATATTGGAATCCCCAAAAAAACGAATTGCCCAACTCCATTTTTAGGATAAATTTAAATTATTCTAGGCTGGAAAAAAAAAAACACAGAAAAAAAGAGGCAAAAGGTTCTATAAATTGGGGGGTTTTTTTAATAAGAATTTTGCCTGCACATAGAATTTTTCCCATATCCATCAAGAATTTTTTCCCATATCTTTTTGTTCCCTGACTTAATATCTTTGCTTTCAGGTTAATGGAGGAGCTCAGGGGACACAAGCTTGACATTTATAAATTTATAAAATTTATCATAAAATCTGTTTTAAAACCTAAATATTTATTAACTATTAAAATATTTAAAAAGTTAAAATTAAAACATAAATACTTATCCCTAAAAACTTATTCCTAAATATTTCTAAAACCTGTTTGGCCTCACCTGATAAACGCAAATTAAAATGGTGCAGGATAAATTCAAATAAAATCACAGCTGGATCAATTTCAGTGACTAAAACAACACAGAGCACCAGGAGTTGGGAGAAAATTCCAGAAATAGGGGGAATCATGTGGGAATCTGGAAATAACATCCTCAAAGTATCAAAAATTCCTCCTAAAACAGCGAGATAATGAGTCCTTGAAAATTATCAGTTCCCAACAGAGCAGCTCTGACTCCTGATCCCACATTCCCTTCATTCCCCATTCCTATTTAAATTTTTCAATTTTTCAGTTTCGATTTTTCCTGCAGATCCTGCTGCAGGATTCCTTGCTGGATTATCCTGGATATTCCTGGAAATAAACCTTGGCAAATTCATTTAGTTTTAAACTAAAAATGGGAGATTTGTGAGCATCAATCAACAGCACAACTTCCTAAAAAAAACTTCTAAATCACCTTTAAAGTCGATTTTTAATTTTAAATTTAGGATTTTTCCAAGGGATACTTTCATTTCATGCCCCAGAAAATAGAAAAGTGATGACACCCAATTCCCTTTTTGGGATTTCTCCTGCCTGGAAAACATTTAAGGTGGGGTTTTATGGTTTTAAACCAACTGGAAAAGCTGCAGAATTCCCAAATCCATCAATCCTGTCCCTGTGCAGTCCCCCAACCTAGATTTTCCTAAGGGTGAGGAAGAGGCACCGAGTGTAAAGTTTATTATTTGGATAGAAAAATGAATTCCAGAAGGAAAAAAACATCAGGCATTTGGATTTGTTGGAATTAGCATCCAAATTAACAGCAAGTGGTTCCTGGGATGAAAATCAAATCCCCAAATTTCTTTGATGTGAACTGGAGAGCGCCTAAAACTTTCACATGCAGAGCTCTGAGGGTGAAAAGGGATTTTCAGGAGAGGTTTATGTCAAGCAGGAAAGAAAAAACCTGGGGAAAAAAAAAAACCTGCCTTTCACTCAGTTTTAGGCTGCTAATCCCAGCCTACATTTAGACATTTATTCCAAATAAACCTCCACCCCAAAAATCCACTGAATTCTGGTGTCAAAACCATCTTTTTTTTTTTTTTTTTGGAGCAGACAAATGGCTCAATTTTCTTTTCAGCAACTGAGAGAAAAAGCAGATTTAAAAAGGGGGGAAAAAAAGAAGTTTCTGTTCAGCTTTGAGGTTTAATATTTAATGCTCAGGCTCTGCCTGTCAAAGTTTGGATATTTGGGGTTTTTTTGGGATGAAGTTGGAATCAATGGACTTGGATTTGTATCAACTGGAAAGTCCCAGTTGGCAAAATCTGTAGGAATTGTCCTTAACGAGCAAAGTTTCAGTCTTGGAAAATCCATAAAAACTGGGAGTGGATTTCTGTGCTGGAGTTTGGGGGTGCACAAGGAGCAGAAATCCTCTGGAAAGCCAAGTGCCACAATTTGGGGAGGAATCTGGGATAACGGGAGGTGTCCATGCCCATGGCAGGGCTGGAAGGGGATGAGATTTAAGATCCTTTCCAGCCAGTCCATTCTGAAATTCTGTATTATCCTGATTTATTCCCCAAAATGCCAAGCTGCGTTCCTGCACTCACAAAAAAAAAAAAAAAAAAAAAAAACTGGATTCACCCACAAGCTCCTGATTGCAGCATCGAAACCAAAACCATAAAAACGAAATAAAAAAAAAATATCAATTTTAAACAGAAATATCTTGGAATAGCAGCACCAGACCTTGCTGAAATGCAGGATTTTTTCAAAACAAGCCTCGATTATTCCCGCAAAATGCAGAATTCCAGCAGATTTGAGATCTCCTTTCCTTTATGTTTTTAGGAATGTAAAAATGGTAAATTCTGCATTTCCCAGCTCTAACACCCTCCTTCAGCTGCGCAAACACCCCGAGGTGTTCACATCAATATTTGCAGCTTAACTAAACTCAGAGCTCAGCCTAAAGTCTAGTCTCAGTAAATTTAAAGATCAACCTCACGTGAGTCATGAATCCCAACATTTTTATCTTTCCAAGGAACTCTGGGATGGTTTTTTATTAAACACCCAATTCCAGCTCTGCCTAAATCCTCCTTTTACCAAGTTCTGAGCATTTCTGCAGCTCCAGCTGGGGGCGATTGGTGTTTAATTAATTAATAAAACACGGGATTGTTACAAAATGCCCGGGATTAATTGGAGCAGCTCGTTAACTCAGAGCATAATGGGGTTTTGATGAGGGAGATGATTAAAATGCCATTTATTCCCTGATTGCAGCAGCACCTCCTCAGGTGTTGGATTGTTGGTCCTTCCTCATTCCAGGAAAAATGTGGAAAAGGAATCCTGGGTTGGTTATTGGGGAACAACTCTGCCATTTTTTATTTTAATTCTGTGTTTGGTTTTTATTTTAATTTTGTGGGATTTAGTCCCAAAATCCCAGCCAGGCCCATGTTCCACTTAAATCCAAATTTCCTCATTGTTTCCTAATGCTTTTCCAAGCTGAATCCTGGAATAAAGGCTGGAAAAGCTCCAAGAGGGGAGTCCAACCATTCCCCAGCACTGCCCCGTGTCCCCAAATGTCACAACCTAAATGAAGAATAATCCATTTAATGATGAAATATTTGAGGGTTTGAGCGGATGGCAGCTCCCAGAGCCTGGGAATTTATCAGTTCCCTCTAAATATTTTAATTAACATCAAATATTAAAACAGTTTTCCATCCTAAGTGAAATTCTAAAGCTCCATGATTTGAGGGTGATACAGAAAATGAAGTTGGATTTTCTGTGGCAGCACAACCCCACCACCCCCAGATTTTATTTTGAATTCTAAAATTGGCTTGGCTTTAACCAGATTTCAATTCTGGAAGCATTTGAGCAATTTTGGAAAGTGGAATTTTGTGGAATTTAACAATGCCTTCCTTTTGCAAGCTGGATAAGTTCAGGGCGTTTTGTCTCTCTCCTTTTTCTCACTAGAAAAGAAGCCCCAAAAAATCAATGTTTAGCCTCCAAAATCCTTTCAAGTCCATTGGATGCATTTCCTATGTGTCTCTTTATTCATTTTTAATAAATCCATTCAATCTCCAAGTGTTTTACACTTTTTGCTGCTCTTTTCCCCCCAAAAAAAGTGGATTTTTGTACATGCAACAACCACCAGGACTGATTTGAAAGCATCCAAACGTTATCTTTGATCTCTCTTGGATCAGGCACAACCCTGGATAAAATGGGAACATTCCAAAGGTGAAAACCCAGAGTCCAGTTTACCAGGCTGGACTTCCTATCCAATACAATTCCCAATTCCCTCAGTTCCCAAACTCCTCAATATTTTTGGGCTCCACTTGGACCAAATATTTCTCATTTTTATCACCGTGAACCACAGCTCCCTCCTCTTTCCAAGGTAAAAAAAAAAAAAGCCACTTTTAAAAATCCAGTTCTCCAATATTTGGGAATGATCTTCCAGCACTGCATTCCTGCCCTTTATCCATTTGGGATCCCAAATCTGGGAGCCAAAGGATTCAGCCCTGTCCTGGTTTGAAAAGCCAGGTGGCTGCTAAGGAAGGCAGGAACCTTCCCTGAGATGGAAAATGCAAACCCCCTCCCTCTGAACTGTTGTAATTTTGAAATTAAGGGGCTCTCAGGCAAAGATATGGGAATAGGAATAAGTGGTTTTTATTAGGGAAATTAAAACTACAAATACAAATACAAAAAAAAAAAAAAAAAAAAAAAAAAAAAAAAAAAAAAAAAAAAAACCTGCCAGAGTCAGAGCAGGCCCTGGCAGCCTGTGGGTCAGGCTGGTGGCAGCAGTGCCATTCCATGGGGGCTCAGCCCTCCTGCAGTGCCAGCTGTGCTTCTGCTGGAGCAGGATCCTGGACAAGGCTGGAGTTTTCCTCTGGAGCTCCAGGGCTGCTGGAGATGGGCCTGGGCTTCCTCTGGGAATGCAGTGGGGCAGAAAGCTGCTCCTCTGGGAATGCAGTGGGGCAGAAAGCTGCTCCTCTGGGAATGCAGTGGGGCAGAAAGCTGCTCCTCTGGGAATGCAGTGGGGCAGAAAGCTGCTCCTCTGGGAATGCAGTGGGGCAGAAAGCTGCTCCTCTGGGAATGCAGTGGGCAAAGGCTGCTGTGGTGTCCCAAAGGCTCAGATTGGATCCAGGTAGGAATGCTTGGCTCCTCCCCTGGGCACAGCCTCTCCCCATGGGATGATGGAATTTTCTCAGCCATGCAGGGACACTCAGTGGCCATGGACAGAAGAGATCTCCTGGAGGGAGGATTGGCTGTGGGAGAGACAAAGAAAACTGCCCAGAGAGCAGCAGAGAACTGCCCCAGCTCTGGCAGATGTGACAGAACAAGCACCCAGCTACACCTGAGACAATCCCCATCACCCATTCCCTGTCCCAAGAATTCCTCATTTCCAGCAGATGTGGCAGATGGAATTTCCCCACATTTCCCACAACCGGTCCATCTCCTTGAGCTCCTTGATTATGAATTTTTCCCAAATCCTCCAAATTCCTCAGGATGAATCCAAACCTTTATGTGTTTTTTAGGGTCAGGAAGTCGTGAGTTTACCCCTGGCCAGGGTTTGTGTGTGACCAACACAAATTTTTTTCACTGATTTATACATTTTTAGCAAAAAAAGAATGTTTATTGTTTCTAAATTGCATCATTCTCTTTAATTAATATTCCACCCTCTATTGGTTATTGAGTTCTTGGTTTTCCTGCTAATTAATCCGTAATCAATATTCCAGCATTACAAATCCCACTTTTATGGTGGCACCAATCACTCTCAGATGGAAAAATAATGAGAATAAGCAGCAGAATTTTCCATTTCTTGATATTTAAATAAAATGGGCCCATGTGTCAAAAACTGTTTGGATTTAGGAAAAGCAAAATAAAGTTGCAAACATTCCAAGCTTTGTTTCCTTAGGAAAAAGGGAACACAAAATTTCCTTTCCCCCCCAAATTCCTCATTGGCTTTTTATTGTTCTGAAGAAACCTCCTGAATTAAGATAAGAATTAAACCGTGAATTAAGATCATAATTAAAGAAATTAAAGTGGCTTCCGAATTCCGTAATGTTGATGCAGCCTTGGGAAAACTGAAAATCCGTGAAGGATTTCAAATCTCTTTGCAATTATCCCAAGAATTAAGAGGGTGAGCTGGATTCATTTATTCCAGAAGATCTAAAAGCTCTTTAATCTCTACCTAGAAAACAAGGAGCAAATTTTTAGTTTTAAAAAACAACCCAGAAATGCCAGTAGGATTCTCCCACATTGTCCCACAAAGCAGCCATGGGTATTTGAAGAGTGTAGGAGTTTTTTTTCCCACTTAAATTAAGATTTTAATCCTAAAAGATGGAATTTATTACACTTCCAGGTAAACTTTCCTGTTTCCTGTTTATTGGTTGAAATCAGGCCCCAGTTTGTCACACCAGAAGTCACCTTGACCTCAAAGCTGGAAAATAAAGGATTTTCTCCTCCCACCAGGCCTCCAGCACCACAAAAAAAAAAAAAAAAAAAAAAAAAAAAAAAAAAAAAAAAAAAAAAAAAAAAAGGCAAAATTCCCATATTTCCCATTCAGGTCCTAAATGAGCACTGGCAGCAACAGATTTGAATTGCTCAAGGTTTTTATTCCCGAGTTCATTCCCAAGAGGAAGCTCCAGAGCTGTGACCACACACCAGGCCAACAATTCCAACAGAAAATTCCCATGTTTCAGGGGATAATTCCTTTTTTCTATCGGAATATTGTCCTCCTGTGCCATAGAAGTTTTATAAATAGAACAAAAGATGGGATTTAGGAGTATCCAGATGGATTTCTTCCATTTCCTTTCCCAGCAGCATAGAAATCATAAAAGAAATGACTCATCAGGGTTTAGATGTCACCAATTTTCCATGGAAATCCCTGGATTAGGGAAGTTCTCTGAATTTTTATGGACACCAGCATAAAACCAGCCAATACTGGACCATGGGAATTTTTAGGGACAAGGAATTTTGGGATGTAGAGTTTGGGAGACAGCTGCAGTCCAACCAGCAGGGCAGGAAATGCATGGGAAGAGGATTTTTTTTTTTTGAGGTTTCTCAGCAAATAATAATTAAAGAGTTCAAACTCTTCCCATTTTCTGTTCTCACCTGTGCCTGGAAGAAGCAACAACTCTGGAATAACCAGAAATTCCCAGAATGCCAGGATGGGACAGACTGGGAAGGACCATGAAATTCCAGTTTCCAGTGCCCAAAATCCCGTGTTCAGCGCTCAAAATCCTTCATTCCCTAAGGGGAAGCAGCAATTTTCCTGGGAAAAATAAACCCAGATTCCCAAAATCTGGCACCTTGTGCTGTGCTGGGAGAGGATCTACATCCCCTGCAGTGAGAGCTGCAATCCCTCTGAACAATTCATTAATCATTAATAATTAAATAATTTGTTAATTAATCCCCTTATTAATTATAGCTCCTCAATCTGATGGGTCACAGCTCCAGCCCTCAGAATTTCAGGATGAGCTAGACTTTTCTCCTGGACCCAGCACCCTGAATAAATCACTAAATTTGAAATCAGGTGCTTTGAATGTTCCCTAATTAATTCCAATTACCTGGAATTCTTGGATTAAGGAAAATCTTCTGGAAGGAATCTCGCTCAAAAATAAAAAGCTTTCAATACCTCCCACAGGAGCAGCCAATTAACCCCTGTATCCAGCCAGGATCTTCCCTCTCCTGTGAAAATTCAGCTTTTTGCCACTAAAATCCTGCCAGAGACCTCTCTGGTGATGATCCCAACGCTTAAACACACAGAAATTCTTAATAGGGGAAATAAAAATCCCACAAATCTCATTTCCCAGCAATATTTGAAGTTCTGGGCTGAGGCAGCTGCAGCAGCTCCGGTGATGTCTGAGCTCTGCTCCCATCCCTGGCGCTCAGACATAAAATTTTTTTTAAAATTCAAATTATTGTTTTCAAAAGAAACAATTTTGGTTTTCTCCTGGAACCCTAAAAAATCCCTGACAGAAATCCCTAATGAGTTCTTGTCCTGCTCCTCACAAAGCCAAACACAAAAATGGCTTGAAATTGTTCCTTGCTCTTTTAGATGGAATAATTTTATCTTCAGCCAGGAATAATTTTATTTTCTAGGAGAAATTACAAGCAGTTCCAAAAGAAATAAATTAAATTGCAGCCCAGCTGCTCTGGCCGGAGCAGCTCATTCCTTCAGAACTTCAGGATCACGCCAAGGGAGGAAAAGATAACGGAAAAGAAGGAAAACCAAACACAAAACACAGAGAGAGGCTGTGCTCATTCCCTGTGCCAACACCATGGAAGGGCTGGCAAAAAAAAAAAACTTTTTCATTGGATTAACGGCTGAAAATCTGGGAAGAATGAGCTCTCAGGGAGGTTTGTCTGGGTGGGAGCTCTCATCAAGTCCCTTTGTCTCTGTGTGTTCAGGCTTCTAATGTTCCTTGATTTCCTGATGGAATTCAGAGATCGCCTGGAGCAGCTCATTCCTGTATCTTGAATAAAGATGCAGATTCCTGTTTGGGATCCCAATTTCTCCTGGATTTTTAATTCCAAAGCTGTTCTTTTCCACATTGGCCACAAGCAATCAGAATTTGAACAATTTTGTGGAACTCTGAATGTTCTGTGAAATGGGACAATGAAACCACAGAAAAAAAAAAGGAGAGAAGTTGGAATTGGGGGTTCTTCCCAAGCCCTCACTGGAAGAATTTTCAAAAAAATTCTGCTGGAAGCAGATTTGTAATGGGAATAATCCTAGATATGTTCATGTGGAGAAGAGAAGGCTCCAGGGAGAGCTCAAAGCCCCTTGCAGGGCCTGAAGGGGCTCCAGGAGAGCTGGAGAGGGACTGGGGACAAGGGATGGAGGGACAGGACACAGGGAATGGCTCCCAGTGCCAGAGGGCAGGGATGGATGGGAGATTGGGAATTGGGAATTCCTGGCTGGGCTGGAATTGCCAGAGCAGCTGTGGCTGCCCCTGGATCCCTGGCAGTGCCCAAGGCCAGGTTGGACACTGGGGCTGGAGCACCTGGGACAGTGGGAGGTGTCCCTGCCATGGAATGGGATGGAATCGGGTGGGATTTAAGGTCCTTTCCCATCCAAACCATTCCAGGAATTCTCCAATTCTACTAAGACTGATTCTTGTTGTCAAACGAATCCAAATCAAATCCCGGTCAATTCCTGAGTGCAATTCCAGCCACCCAGCACTGTAAACACCAAAAACTTCATGAAGAAACCAGGATGCAGAAATTCCCATTCCATTTTCTCTTTGCTTTCCCTGGAGCTGAGGAAGTCCAGCAGTAAATTCATTCCTGACTTTTCCATCAAATCTGTCTCTAGGGAGGGCAACTTCACCAGGAAAGCAAAGAAGAAAATGTGGGAAGGGTTCCTATTTCCAGAGCCAGTTGGATTTCTTGGAAGCTCTAAATCCCAAGGAAAACTTT
Organism: Vidua macroura; assembly: GCF_024509145.1. Taxonomy (NCBI): domain Eukaryota; kingdom Metazoa; phylum Chordata; class Aves; order Passeriformes; family Viduidae; genus Vidua; species Vidua macroura. Next base: position 1,751,889 of record NC_071576.1, read on the forward strand.
TCCTCTTGAGCATTATTTATAACACCAGCACTGTATCCTAAAGGTTCCCATCCTGGCCAAAATATTGGAATAGTTTCTGGCACAGAACTCAAAATTTGTTGGTAATTTGGATCATTGTGGGTTTTGTTCAGATTTCTGAGAATAATCATTGTCTCAACCCAAAAATCACCCAAAACATCTCTTAGATTAATGATATAAATTTTATAATCCATTCTATAGATTAATATAATTTAAATTCATAAACTACATATAATTCACTATATAAATTATATATAACTCACTATATAAATTTTATAATTCATTAATGATATGCCTAAAGCAAAAAATCACTGGATATTATTATTCCTGGATCATTCCAGCAATCCCTAACGTGCAGGAAGGATGGGCAGATTTTCCATCTGGAAATTCTTCCAGCTCCATCCCACCCTCAGCTGCACAATTGTAGAGCAGGGCAGAGCCCAACACTGCTGGAATTTGCATCCTTAAAATCCCCCAAGCTGACTCCAACAGCTGGAAAAATACAGGGAATTGGGATGAGCGTTTGGAGCTCAGCATTGGTTGCACATCAGCAGCTGTTTGACCACTTGGGTGGGCTCCAAAAATCAACAGTTGAATCAAAACTGCCAAAATTCCAAGAAAAAGCTGCCCCATAATCCAAGGAATGCTGTCCCATAGTCCAGGAATTGGAGACATAAGGTAAATGCAGCATTTTTAAGGATCCTTCAGCTGGGATATCCATGGAATGGAGATTTTAGGGATAAAAACAGTTCCTTGGAGTGGTTGCTTGCTACGACAAAATTAAACTCCAGTCCTGCTCTACCTTAAACCCAGCCTGGTGATGCCAAACCTCTCCCTGCTCCCCATGGCCTGAGGCTCCTGACTTCCCACAGGATTGCTTGGATCAAGGAATAGTCAAGTGGCCAAGATTTCTGAGAGTTAAAACACAACAGGGCGGCTTTGATCTGAACTTGTTGGGAATCAGGAGAGCAGCCTCCCTTTGGAATGTGGGAATCACATCCCAATTTCCTGCCTCTTAAGTGAAGAGCTGCTCCTGATTTGATCCTGGAAGATTTGATTTCATTTCTCTCCCTCATTTTTCCAGCAGTCCCCGTTTATTTCCTCATTCCTGCATTAACATCACCTTTGCCAGGTGGGATTGGAGGAATAATTCCATCCAGAAAGGCCCCGAGATCCAGTGAGGTTTGGAAAATGGATTTTCTGGCTTGCACCAGGCAAAGATAATTGGTGGATCTTGGTGGATACTTGGTGGACAATTGGTGAATAATTGGTGGATCTTGGTGGATACTTGGTGGACAATTGGTGGATCTTGTTTCCCACCTGGAAAAGTTCTCCTCATATTTCAGGATATTTGTTGATTTTCCGAGCTCAGCTTTGGAGGTAAAAGGCAGAACAGGAACAGCTTTTTCTTATGGCCAGGTGGAGGAAGAAGTGGGGATTGAAGGAAAAGAAATCAACTCTTCCCATAGAGTATTTAGGAAAAATCTAGCTTGGATATATAGGATGCCTTACCTGGGAATTCCCCAGGAGAAATTCCACGGGAAAACTTCCCAGGTGGAGTTGGGCTGAGCTTTGGGATGCAGGGAAAGAACTGAGGCAGTTTTGTGCTTTAATCTCAGCTTTACATACACAAAGAGCACTAAACTCTCACATTTCCCAAACACCTGAACATCTTTTTCCCAGACGTTTTCCAGGTTCTTTGGAGGCTCAGCTGAAATTATCTTTATTCATGATGGGGCTCAGCAAAGCCGAGCGTGGGCAGCTGAACGGGACTTTCCCTGTGAATTTCCTGGATGCAAATATATTAATCCAGTACATTTCATGGATTAGTTTCCCAAACCGTTGGATAAACTGGCAGATATTGTTCGCCAGCTAAGCTTGAGTGACGCGGTTCCCATTCCCCACATCCTCAGAAACGTCTTTTATTGGAGGCGAGACAGATTTTGCCACCTCAGCTGATTTTTTTTTTAGCGTTCAGAGTAAAAGCTCTGGGTTTTTAACAGCTTTAAGTCTGCTGCAAAGCATATTTGGGATGAGGGAAGGGAAACAGAGCTGGTTTTGAGTAGTAAAATCATGGAATCATGGAATGGGTTGGGTTGGGAGGGAGATTAAAACTGATTCCATTCCACCCCTACCATGACAGGGACAGTGGAAGGTGTCCCTGTCATGGCAGGGGTGGAATGGGGTCAGTTTTAATCTCCAAGCCCTGTCCAGCCCAGCCTTGGACATTCCAGGGAGCCAGGGGCAGCCACAGCTGCTCTGGGCAACTTTATTTCCACAAAAATTGAAAAAAACAAACCAAGTAAAAAATGGCTTCAGGAATGTCTGTGTTTGGTTTTGCTTCTTGCATATCTTGTCTGGCTTCCTTGGCTCAGACTTTTCCCAGATATTTCCATTCCAAGGATGGATCAATATCTTCATTCTCATTTTATATTTTCATTCCATCTTCAATCAAAATGATCTTCCCCATTTTGAGATCATATTTTATTTGGATTTATCTGCTCCCAGCTGAGGATGTCAAGGCTTGCTGTCCTGCAGAGATCCAGAATTCCTCTGGTTCAGTTCAAAATTTTTTAAGCAATTTCAGGTCCCTTCGTTGTCACAGCAAAAAAATAACAACAATAAACTTTATTTGGGGAAAAATTCAGACAGAATTAAGGGAACAAGAGGAAATGTCAGTGGTTACTTTGGTGTCCAGATAATTTTTATTTTCAGTGCTGAACAAGCCCTACATTAATTTTCCTTTTAAAAACTCATGGAAAAATGCACCACAGGTTCCAAGCACCTGTCAGTGTGGTCCTGTGATAGATCCCCTTTTTATTTCCAATTAATTTTCCCTGCAGTAACATTGTTAATTTGTTTATAAACTGTTCTCTGTGCTTGTTTCCTATCAGCACTCCCATAAATGTCAAGCCTTTTGTTAAAATGTCGTGAGTTATAGATAAACACAACTTCACATTCTGAGACCAGGGAAATAATGAAAAATGAGTGGTTTATGGGATGGAAACCTTGTAAACATCAGCGTGGATTTATTGTAGGAATGTTTGGGGGGAGGGGGAAACCGAGTCCGTGCAATCTTTAATTTAAGGAGCATTTTTATGGCGTTTTTCTGGTAATTCCTAAAGCTGTTTGCAGAATATAAAAATTTAGATCTTACAGGGAAAACTTTATGGCATCAGTGATAAAATATTCTCACGTGGGCTTCGAATCCATTGGATTTAGCAAAGCTTGGTCCTTATGAACAGAGTAATTGCGATAATTATGGAATTAAAATGTAAAAGTCTCCAGTTTAACGAACAGCAAAGAATTCCAAGGCATCCCAGCCTCAGGAAAAGTACCAAAGCTCAAACAGCACCGACTGCCTCAGCAGTTCAGGATGTCCTCATTTCCAAAGGAGCTTCCTAAACTCTGAGTCCCAGCCGGAGTTTCTCTCCAGGAGCAGGAATGTGCTCCTCACCCCTTGGAGAACCTGGAATATCCATGGGGAGGTACCACAGCCTGTAAAATGTTGGCTCTGGATGATTTTCCTTGGTTTCTGTGAAAGCCAAGACTTGGAATCATGGAATATCCTGAGATGGAGAGGATCCACAGGGATCATCCCAGCTCCTGCCCAGACACCCCAACAATCCCATCCCTGCAGCACTGTCCAAACTCTCCTGGAGCTCTGGCAGCCTCAGGAATGTGCCCATTACCTGGGGAGCCTGGGCAGTGCCCAGCACCCTCTGGAAGGGTGGAACCTTTCCCTGATTTCCAGCCAAAATTTCCTGGTGGCCTGTGAGGTCCCAGCCCGGTTCCTGTGTTTGTCGAGGCCATTTCTCCATCACCTCCGGTCTGCCGTGGGTCACCACTTCCAAACATGGGATCCACCCAGAGACCTCCTGGAAGCTCTGAGGGACCAGTTTGCCCAGTTGGCCCAGTTTCCAGCAGAATTCCAGAGCTTTTTCCAGGCTGTTGTGCCCCAAAGTCAACAGGAACAGCAGAGACTGTAGAAAGTGCAGAAAAAAAAAAAAATCAGAATTCCCATTAAATAGAAATCCAGGATTTCCAGGGAAGTCTGTCAGCAGCAGAAAAGGAGTAAAGCAGGACCTGCTCTCCTTAATTCCCCTTTTAATCTTTCCAGTGGAGAAAAAAGCAGGGAAAAAGCAGAAAATGTGATGGAAAGGAGGAATTATTGCCTTTGTCATTTCCCTGCTCTCTCCCTGACAGGGATAAGGGAGATTTTTAACACCTTCCTTTTGTTCTGATGCCAAAATCCAGCCCAGAGCAAGCAGGACAAATTTTTAAATGGAGCAAAAAGCCAAAGCAACCAGAAACATCACTTTGCAAAGGGAAACAATGCAAGGGAAGATAATTCCCAGTTCATCTCTGGTGTTCCCATTCCCAGCTTTACAAAGGAGATCAAAACAAGCCCATCATAGAATGTTTTGCTCAACAAGGCCTGAAAAAGAGAAATATTTCCAGGATTTCAGAGGATTTGAGTGTTTAAGAAAGGCTGGCATGAAAATTCCTCACTAAATGGGATTTATTCCTTTATTCCAGCTCCGGACAGCTCCGGAATTTCATCCTGGAATTTGGATCAAGGCAGCAAACCACAGGGAAAGGAGGTGGAGCAGCAAAGCTGGGTGGAAGGAGGGATTTTTAGGGATGTGCTGTCATTATCCACAAAGCAGAGTCAACATAGAGAACTCGAGGGATTTTTTTCCCGTTTGTGGGGTCAGGTGCCTGAACTTGGGAGGTTTGGACACACACAGAGATCCTGGGGTTGGATAATTCTGGGATAGAACCTGCCAAGGAGGAAATTTCCAGCAGGAAATAAAGCTTTGTGCAAAAAAAGGACCCCAAAATCAGCTTTTTCTCCCCATAATTTGTAGATCCGCCCTCACCTAAAACACAGCAGGCGGTGAGGGTTTGCAGGATTCCTTGATATATAAAGGATATATAAAGCACTTTTAATTAAAAATCTGCTTTAAGCCCATTATTTTAACAGATTGGCTCAAAGTGTGGGGCGTTGCTGAGAAATACAAGCTCCCCTTCCACTGGCAGGAAATAAATGGATTTTATTTGTTCTCCTCTTAAACACAACATAATTAAAGAGCTGCAATGTTCCCAGTCAAGGCAACAACCCCAACATTCAATTAAAACCTGATCTCCTTTATTACATTACAGTCCAATTTCAGCTTTTTCGGGCCGTGATGCTGACAGTTCACACATCAGAGATGTTTGAAAGCTGCTTTGCTTTTGTAAATTCCAATTTCTCCTCTTTGAGCTGTAATTTGATCGCCTCGTCCATTGTGTCACTTCCATCAGCAGTCAATGACCTGAGCCCATCAGGAATTCCACCTTGGGATGACACTTCCATTCTGGAGAATATTTCCTGCAGACCTCTCCCATTTGCTGGGAGTTGGGTTTTCATCCAATTCAGTTTGAAGAGCAGCCAGGCTTTGGGGACATTAATGGTTTTCTTTTTTTTTTTTTTTTTTTTTTTTTTTTTTGCTTTTAATGCGTTAATGGTTTTATGCATCTCTGGAAGTGCCACAGAGGGGTTTTACACACTGAGGGGTTTTTTCCTGGATGAGTTTCCAGGGATGAAGGATGTTCTGATGATGACAAGGGGTGGCATGGATTTATTTCATTTAGTGCCTCATGAGTGCAAGGCACACACAGCCCCTGACTCTGCTGTGTCCAGAGCCTGGATGAGCTTTGAAACCAAAATCATGGAATCACGGAATGGTTTGGGTTGGAAGGAGCTCAAAGCTCTTCCCATTCCACCCCTGCCATGGGCAGCGACACCTTCCACCATCCCAGGCTGCTCCAACCTGGCCTCGGACACTTCCAGGGATGAGGGAGCCACAACCTCCCGAGCAGCAGCTGGGTCTGCCCGGATTTCCGGAGCTGTTCCCATGGAACAGAGAAGTGGAAGTTCCCAGGGTGTTTTCTCTGGAGCTGCTGCCTCACCTCAGCCAGAACCCTCCCGAAACTCCCAAATTTCCCCAGTTTTGCTGCTCCAACATGTGGGACACAAGTGATGGATTTGTCTCCAGACTCCCTGCAGAGTTCAACCCAAAATCCGTGTCCTGGACTCCGTGGATCCTGACAGAGGAGAATTCCTGGCATCCAGGATCCAGCCAGCTCTGCTAAATCCATCCCAACACCAGCCATTCCTCCCATTTCATTTTCCCCTCTGTGGGCTGAGAGAATCCTGTTGTAAATTGAATTAATGCCTGGTTTGCCTTTGAAACAGCAAAACCAAATAAATCATTTAGTCCAGGCAGCATGGAGAAAAAAAATAAAACAGGATAACAGGGAGAAATGGGAATCAGATCTAATATTCCTTACACAAAGGGGTGTTCCCTTCAGCTGCCAACTGTGAAAATGTGTCATGGATTTAATCCCAAGGAAATTAAAACTTTTGTTCCCAGTCAAAACGTTGTGTTAAAGATATAAAAAGGTTGGTGCTGTTCAGGCAATGTCCCATTCATCCTTCAGTTCCAGGATTTGGGAAGACAGGAATATTGCTGTGCACTGGGCTGGAGAGAACCAGAATTAGCTCAGTCAATTAAGTCATGATTAATTTATGTTACATCTCGTTCTCCTGAGTCCAGGAAAACAAAGGCTTTACTCAACTGGCAGCATTTTGTTTAATAAAAGTAAAGTCTTTAAAGATGACTTCAGGGGTGGGGGGGAAACCCCCGCTGACAAAATCAATGGGCAGCAAATTCCTGATGAAATTCCTGTTTAATTTGTGTCAGTCCGAGTTAGAATAACTGCAGAGACTGGAACAAAAGGGATGCTCCTTCCCAGTGGAGAACCAGATCCTTGATTAGTGCTGCTAATTTGGGACAAATCCCAAATGCAGGAAACTCTGGCACTTCCTTCCTTTTTTTCCCTGTCACAATTTTCCCGTTGTCCTGATTTGGGCAGAGAATTTGGGACAAATCCTAAACCCAGGAAGTTCTGGCACTTCCTTCCTTTTTTCCCTGTCACAACTTTCCCATTGCCCTGATCTGAAAGATGTGGCTCAGGATAAGAATAAATGAAGGACAACACAGGGAGAAATCTTGCCTGTGGGATGGATGCCTTTGGGCAAGGGCTGGAAAAAGAAGGGATTCATGGAAAATTCTGGAAGAGGAGAAAATGCAGGAGAGAAAAATCGATTTACATAAAGCAGGATCAAATTCAGTTTTGCAGAGAAGCAAAAATCCATCCCGAAACGTCATCAAATGGAGTCCACAAATTAAATTGCTTCTTCCCACCCCTCCCTGGAGGTGCATCCAGGGGTTTTCAAGGCTTTGATATTCCCAGAATGTTCCCAATTGCCAGGGAATTTTCCCCCTCGGGTGTAATTAAGTGCACAATCATTCCCTTTGCAGCGGCGCTGATCCAGAGCTCCGGGATGATATTCCCGCGATTATCCCAAATTTCCATCACAATCATTTGCAGAGAGGGGAAGGCCAAAATACGCAGAAATTGCTAAAAATCGGGCTGTGGCTGCAGCTGACAAAACCATGGGGCTGAAATTCCATCTCCTGCCCGCAGAAAATCAAACAATTCCGCTGGAAGTTTCCATCCCAGTCGGAATAATAAACTGGATCCCGACTTTTCAGGGAGATGAAATGCTCCGGGCACAGCTTGGGGTTGTCCTGACGCCTCTGCTTTTGATGAGGGCAGAACATTTCCTGCAGGCCAATGTTGTTCAAGGCTCATTTTTGTTCTGCTTTTAGGCCTGGCTTTATCATTTTGACTTTTCCATCATGCCCAGCATCCCCTGAAGAGTTCAAAAACAAAGCTGAAGTGAGAGCTTCTGATGATGCCTCGAGGCACTGGAATATTTTTTAAAAAGCCTGGGAGAAGCTTCCAGCAGGAACTGCCAGCCCAGGAATATTCACTCGGCTCCATTCCATGTGGGGCCGGTGTCCCCTGGAAAAATGATCTCTGAAAATCCAGTTTTTCATGCACTGCACAATGCAAACGAGAGGAATGATCTGAGGAATGAGAGGAATCATCTGCACAAGGAGCAGGTCTAAAGAAAGACAATTAATTATTGCTGTTGTAATTAATAACAGAGATGTCAAAGCTGTGCTAACGAGCTCTTGGGGTGGTGCAAGAAATAAATAATAGCGAGAACTGAATTAGAAATAAATAGAACTGTTATAAATAATAGGAGAACTGAGGGCAGTTCCTGCAGGAAAAGTGAAATCTGGCTGCATTCCACTGATTTAAAGTTATCCCCTGTGCCGTGGTGGAATTCCAGGTGGAAGCTCAGCCCCATCCTGCTGCTCACTGACTCCTTCCTAGTGGGATTTGGAAAGAACTGGGAGGGGAGAAGTGACCAAAATCGTGGCTTGAGGAAAAGACGGGGAAGGAAAAGCCAGACAAGGATTTCATTCCCCCTTTCCCAGGCAGGCAGGAGCTCAGCCACCCCCAGGGTGGCACAAGTGACAAACACCACTCCAAACTCCTCCCAAATTCTCCTTTTTCCTTATCCCTGTGCTGAGCAGCACGCCCTGGGGTCTGGGCCATCCCTTGGGATCAGCTGTCCCCACCCAATTCCTCGTGTCCCTTCCTGGTGGGATGAAGAGCAGGGATGAGGCCTCAGTGACACCAAAACTTCCTGGAATTATCAGCACAGCCCTGGAGCAGCTCCAGGAAGAAAATTCAATTTATCCCAGCCCAGCAGAGCTCTCGATGGGCAAAATGAAACACTCTGATCCCTGTTTTCCATCTGGGAAACTGAGGCAGGAGTAAGGAAATAGCCAAAAGTCTGAAGGTCAGAGAGCACCGAGGTTTCCTGAATTCCAGTAGGAATTATCCCAAACATAACAGGAAGTTTGCCCCTAAAAGACTGCAAATAAATAAATAAAAGATCTACAGGTGACTCCTGGGCCTTTCCTTGGTCTCCTCCCTCTTCCTTTGAAAATTTCATTCCAGAGGAATCATAAAGCTTAAAAATATTCCCCTTTTTTCTCCTTTTTTTCTTTTTTCTCCTTTTCCTCCTTTTGGCTTTATGTCCATTATTCTCCCTTTTCCTCCTTTTTTCTCCTGCTTCTTTCTACAAGACTCTGGATTACAGTCACATCACAAGAGCATTTTTTGAGGGAAATGCTGGAGAATCCAGGGATAATACAGAGGGAAAATGTGGGAACCAGTTTGTATTTTATGCTTTAATACCCCACTACACCACTGGATTTCTGTCCCCACTCTCCCAAAGGCTCCCTCGGGTGGTGCACATGGAATGAGATGATTTTGAAGGTCCTTTCCAAGCCAAACCATTCCCTGTCTCCCTGCTCCCATCCCATTCCCAGGCTGTCACCTGCCCTGGGGCTCCGAGGATGTCACCGTGACCAGCAGCGCTGATGGGAAGGAGATGTGGAAGTCAAAGTTATTTTGGGAATTGCCAGGAGGTCTGGAAGGAGCCAGACTCCAAAAAGGGATTTGTACAAACTGGAAAACTTCCCTGATCTAAAATAATTTAGGGGAGAGTTGTAACATTCCAAGAACGGGAGATTTGGAGCAGAATTGAATTCCAGAGGGAACAGGATTGACCCCACTGGTGGCTCCTGACTCTTTATATCCAAAAATCCCTTCAGCCACTCCAACCTCTCTTTTCTGCTGGGAAAAAAAAAAAAAAAGTTGGAATCCCATAAAAACACCAGGGCCAGATGTTCCATTTAAAACAAAATGCTTGTGAGCCTCAGCCACAATCCTGGTTTGCCTTCCCAGCCGTTCCTCTCCGTTTATCCTGCTCCACTCCAGAGGCTTGGAATGAAGGAGAAGGTTTCCTTTAAGGCTGGAGCTGCGACTGAATAAATTGGGAGCAGAGCATTAAAGAAGCAGGAGCACAAAATCCCATTTATATGATTCCAAGTTTTAGTGGGATGATTTCTCTTTCCCAGGAGACTCCGCTGTTCCATTCTTCCCATGGGCAAACTCCGGACAAACTTCCAGGGTGAACACAGAGAGCTGCTGACATCCCCCAGCAGAATAAATATGACTTTGGACAAAAATAGAGAAATAAGCAGGATTAGGGATGGCTCTGCAGGCTGGCTCAGCCATCCAAGGGGAAACAAGCTGGGAATGCTGCATCAAACCTCTCCAGGAGGCAAAAAACGAGGAGAACAAACGGTTCCCTGGTTCCCTCACCGTCACAACCAGTCCCTGTCGGAACCCAGCACATCCCTGTGGCTGCCCTGGCTGTCTGAGACCCTGGCAGGGGCTCACAGACCTTGGCACCAAGTCAAAAACACCTGTGGCTTCCATTTTAGCCCGTGGGAAAAGCTGCCAACTCTGTGTGAGGAATTACAAACCACAAGGGTTTGAGCAGTGTGGTGGTTGAATTAACACAGGGTGGAAAAGTGGAATTTTGGGGTTTTTAGAATGGGGTTCAAGGGTACAAGATGGAGGGATTTGGGCGTGTCCTGACCTTCTTCTCCTTCTCCTTGCCCTCCATGTCTCGCTGTGCTGGTGACACTTTTCTGTTGGTTTCAGGCACAGACACACTGTCCAACACCAATGACAGACATTGGCACGTTATTGTAACCACGGCACACGGAGTTTTTGGTATAAAATGTGAACACTGCCCTGAGGGCAGACAGAATGCCATGGCCGAGCTGCTGGGCAGAGCTCAGCAGGGCAGAGAGAGAATGTTCTAGAGAAGGGAAAATAAACACCCTTGAGAAGCCGACCCTGCACATTCAGACTCCTTCTTTGCCTGGGAAACGAGGACTTTTACACTCTTGGGGTCATCCCAACACCCAGACCCCGAGATGTCCCAGGGCTCGCCGACTGCCACTGGTCGTTTTCCTCACACAGGGCACCAATTTTTGGGGATGAGGAGAGAGACAGGGACTCTGTGAGATGGTCTGCAGCAGCGTGGGAGTTGAGGTGGTGGATGCTGCTCCCCAACAAGCATCTCCTGTGGAAAGGCCGCTTGGGTAAACGTTCAGGCGTCTGTTGCAGTAAGGCAGGAAAATCATAAAGAAAGGCTTCATAAAATCAAATCTGCTCTCCTTGTCAGGCTAACCCTTTGCACGTTCCCGTGTGGAAGAAATCCTGGTGGGAGCAGTTTTTAGCACAACAATTTATTCCTGGGTGAAAAACAGCTTACATCTGTATGAACTGTTTTTACACCGTTAGATGGAAAAATGAAAACTCTCACAAACTTTTCCTGCACGTGCACACTGAGAGTTTGAGTGGCCAATCAATACAGAACAACAATTTGTTAGCAACCAATAAAGTGATTGGCAAGAAAGCTCCTGACCAAGTGGAGTCCCACACGAGGTCGGTAAAGCTGGATAAAAAAGGAGTTATGTGAATAAAAAATGGGCTTTTTAACCATGAAGAAAATGGATTCCTGTGCAATTTATTCCAATAGCAGCCAAGCCCACACCGCACTCACCACGGCGAGCTCAGCCAAGAGAGGCAGAAGGGCCTTTTGTGTGAGAAATTCCAGGGAAGGTTTGCTCCAGCACGCCGGAGGGAAATCAGGGACAAAAGATTGGTGCGCACAAGGTTAATTATGGGGTCAGTGGCCAAAGGTCTGAGGGCACGGGGGTGGCACAGGGGGCAGGGCAAAGGGCACTGCCCTGCAGGGAAGATGGCACCGGCCACCAGGGATTCCACAACCAGTGAGGGAACAGGGAAAGGAGAAACCACGAGAATTTGGGACGTATGGGGAAAGGAATTGGGATGGATCACAGTGTCGTGCAAGGCTCCACATAGAAGTCTTCTCTTTCAGCCTAGGTGGAGACTCTGTGGTTTATTCCTCCAAGGCAGGGCCCTGGGGATTTCCCTGAAGGATTCAAAGGATTCCACAATGGTCAAAAGAATCCGAATTTATTGTGGAGTTCAAATGCTTAGTAAATACAAAAATAGCATTATTTTAGGAAGGCTAGTAATGTTTTACTACAATTATTGAGTTAAATCATCACATAAACAAACTTATACATTTTAAACATCTCTTGCTCACAGAGTTTGATGTAATTTTCTTTTTCCGGTAAGTCAGTCTGATTGAATCTTCTTCAAACCTTGATTTAATCCTCAAAGTTCTGTTGGCTCTTGCCAAGGCATCCTGCTATCAAATCTCTTATGCTAACCAGGTCCAAAGTCCGTCATCTGTCTTGTGTCCCAATAGGTTTGCAGTTGGAAAAGCTTTGGGATGCAGCAGGATTTTACAGGCACGCGCTCTCCGTGTGGGATGGGATCAAACCCAGACAAGTGCTGGGATAAAACTTCCTCTGGCGCTTCCCTGAGCACGGGGAAAGGCAAAGGAGGCTCTGCCTGTGCCACAGCTACACCCAGGCATCAGTCTGGGACACAAGGGGGAAATGGGAATGTTATTCCCACAAGGATTTGTGCTGCCCCAGGGTTGGTGGTTTTCCCTGTGTAGAAGCGGGAGCTGGATGGGATCAGACCCAAGGGACACCTCTGTCCTTGGATCGGCCCTGCTGGCACCTGGAGTGGAGGCAGCCCCACATTCCCAACATTCCAGCTCACCCCGTTCTCCTTCCTGAGCTTCCCCAAGCCCTGGGAATGTCTCCAGGCAGAGCCAGCCCGGGGCACTGGAAGTCGGTGCCCTGCAGGCTCCAGGGGAGGCTGGAAGGCAAATCCTCCCCGATCCTCCCCGATCCAGGCAGCTCCTGACCGTGGATCCAGGACTGAAAGCTGCAGATTGAGGGGAAATCAAGGAAATTCATGGAAAATGGGTGCATGAGGCTTGGACAGCTCCCAGGGCTTTGGAGAGCCAGAGTGGAAAGAGCTCCTGAGGCTCTGATTAAACCTCAGCCTGAGCCTCAGCAGAAAAAAACTTGGATAACTCCAGGGAGGGAATGAGGGGAGGGAAGGGGGCAGAATCATGGAGCTACTCCAAGGGCTGGAGCCAGGCTGGGAGAGCTGGGAATGTTCCCCTGGAGAGGAGAAGGCTCCAGGGAGAGCTCAGAGCCCCTTGCAGGGCCTGAAGGGGCTCCAGGAGAGCTGGAGAGGGACTGGGGACAAGGCATGGAGGGACAGGAGCCAGGGAATGGCTCCCAGTGCCAGAGGGCAGGGATGGATAGGAGATTGGGAATTGGGAATTCCTGGCTGGGCTGGAATTGCCAGAGCAGCTGTGGCTGCCCCTGGATCCCTGGCAGTGCCCAAGGCCAGGTTGGACACTGGGGCTGGAGCAGCCTGGGACAGGGGGACAAGGTGAGCTTTAAGGTCCCTTCCAACCCAAACCATTCCATGATAAATTCACTGGAGCATTCCCAGCGCCTCTCTCCGACATTCCTTGGTCCCTGTTTCTCATCAACTCCTGCCTCACTCCCACAGAGCCACTTTTAGAATTCCTTCCCTTTTCCTTTTACTCATTTCCATTCCTTTTTGCTCCTTTCCCCCCCTTTTTCCTCCATTTTCTTCCTTTATTCTCCTTTTTTCCTCCTTTTTCTTTCATTTTTTCTCCTTCTTACTCATTTTCCTTCCTTTTTTCTCCTTTTCACATATTTTTCCTCCATTTCTCTTCCTTTCTCCTCCTTTTTTCCTCTTTTTCTCCTTTTCTCTTTCCTTGTCCTGCTGCTCCTTGGAATTCAATCACTTTTCCCCTCCTTGCATCAGGCATTATTTTATTAAGCCTTTGTGTAAATGAGCTTTTCCACCTTCACAGGGAGAGGTTTTCTCTCCCCTCTCTAAATTAAACAGAAACAATTGGCTCTGCTGGCAAAGGAGGAGAGACAAATTGGAAACTTCTTCTTTCCCATCCTGTTCATCAGGATCAGAATTCCAGCCCGGGAAAGGTGGAGCTGGGATCAGGACACCGAAGGTTAATTAAAACCCCACGCAGCACAACCCTCTGGATAATTCTCCAGCTGCTTTTTTGCCTAGAAAATCTCCAATTTTACCCAGCCAAAAATGATATTTCAGTGTTTATTTCACACAGGATTTGCTGCATCGCTGCCTCTTTTCCCATCCACATTTCCCTGGATTTTCGATTAATTCCTCACGCTGCCTTTTGGGTTTTTCCCCTTTTTTTTTTTTGGCACAATCTTGGGATCTGGAGCACTTCAGGGCCTTCGTGACCACGTGCCTCCGAGCGAGAATCCCGGGATTTAGGGATCCCAAAGCTCTTCCCAGCTGTCAGCTCCGCATTTCCCTGCTCCAAACCTCTCTTTCCCCACTCTGGACTCACCAAATCCCAGCCAATCTGGTTGGGAAGAGTTCCTCACTCCTCCTCTGCACAAATATTTGGGTTTATTTTGGTTTTTTTTGGGTTTTTTTTTCCTTTTTTCACCCTTTTTCTTCTTTCTCCCTCCTTCTTCCACTGTTTTATTCTTTTTTTTTTCTTTTCTTCTTTTCTACTCCTATATTCTCCTTTTCTATTTTTTCTCCTTTCCTTCTCCTTCTCTCATTTTTTTCCTCTTTTTTTCCCTCTACTCCTCTTCTCCTTTTTTCTCCTTTTCCTCATTTTTTCTCCATTTCTTCCTTTTTTTCTTTTTTCCTTCCCCTTCTTTTTTCTCATTTTTCCTCCTTTATTTTTTCTCCTTTTTCACCTTTTCTTTCTCTTTTTGTTCTGCTTCTCTCTCCTTTTTTTTCTTTATTCTCATTTTTTTCTCCTTTTCCATTCTTTTTTCTCCTTTTTTCTCCTTTTTTTTTCATTTTTCCACTTTTTTCTCCTTTTTTTTTTTTCATTGTTCCACTTTTTTCTCCTTTTATTCATTTTTCCACCCTTTTCTCCTTTTCTCCCATTTTTTTCTTCTCCCATCCTTTCATTACAAGCAGCTCTGGCATCTTAAATTAACTGTAGTTGTCTTCATTAAGAGCTCGGTCGCATCCATGGATATCAAAACCTCCCCCTTGCTCTGTTATTGTCAGGATTGTTTGTTTCATTGCGAAGGAAATGTCCATAATGGGCGATATTCCCATAAATTATAAATTTATGGGAAATAAATTTAGACAAATTAGCGGATCTCGTGCTAGCAAAATGTTACAGTTGAGCACAAATGAACAGATTTCTGTCCACAACGCCTCGACTCATCCTGAAGTTTAATTATAACAATTTATTGTAATTATTATAATTTATTTATTATAACTTTCAGGGCTTCTTCCTCGGTACATGCCCCAAGAAAAGAAGGAATTTTCCTAAAATGCAAACCTGGTTTCCAGATGTTACTTATCAGCTAAAAGGGGATCTTATCTTTTGATATCATGCAAATCCCTCCTCATTCCCGAGCTTTAATTCACATTCCTCATTTCTTTTCCTTTCTGTGCTAATTCCAGATGCTGGGAATTCTCTCTCCTCATAATATTTTCCCTCTGATTTATCCCTTTTTATCTGATTTACCAGATATTTTCCCTCTGATTTATCCCTTTTTGGATGTGGCAATGCCAAGAAAACAATGGATCACTGGAGATATAAAAGGTTGAGGGCTCTTCAATGTTTCCATCGAATTCCAAAGCCTTTCCTTGATGATTCTTTGATGATTTCTTGATCCCACTTAACTGTGGCACTTCCAAAATCCCAAATAATTTCTTTCTATCCCTGTCTGCAGGGATAGAAAGGGACTGATGCCAGGAATTCCCCAGGCACAGGAGGCAGAACTGCTGCCCTGGGTAGGTGGAACAGATCCCAGAGAGGGCTGGAGTCTCCTCCCTGGAATATTCCAGAGCCACCTGTACACAATCCTGTGCCCTGAACTCTGGGATGGCCCTGCTGGAGCAGGGAATTGGGATTAGATGACTCCAAGGAATCTCAGCAAGGATTTCCAAACCAGGCAAAACATTACCAGGATTTTGCACCTTGTGATGGCACAGGAATTTCTTCCTTCCCTTGTTTCTTCCCAGGGAACATTTGGAAAACAGAAAATGGAATGATGGTTCCGTTTCCATCTTCTCTTCCAGCATGGAATCATTAAGGATGGAAAAGACCTCCAAGATTATCAAGTCCAACCTTTGACCCAGCATCCCCACAGACATTTAACCACAGAATTAAGTCTCTCATCCATGCATTTTTTAAACACTTCCAGGCAGGACAGCAGCTTTTCCCAAATTCTTTTTACTTTCATTTTCATTTATTTTCATTTACTTTCTTTTTTTTTTTTTTTTAATTTCCCTGTGTATTTAATTACCAGGGAACTGTGTATTTAATTAATTAATTTTGAATTTAAAATCAAAATCTACTTAAATACTCCAAATCTTTGATACTTGTTCTGGACACCATCACACAACAAAAAAAAAAAAAAAAAAAATTCTGAAGACTTCCAGGGATAGTGACTCCACCACTTCCCTGAGGAGTTTGTTCCAATTCTTCCAAATTGGAAGAACTTTTCCAAATATCCAACCTGAACTTCCCATGGTACAACCTGAGGCCAAATGGCAAAGAGTGGAAAACCCCCGGGGGTTTGCACGGACACCAATCCCAAAGGCTGCTCACTGGGATCGTGGCTGGATCCCAACTGCTGCCAGTGGTGCTTCCAAAGACCTCACCTGGCTTCCCATTTATCCCAAAACCCCAAGGAGAAGCCATGCTCTGTGTCCATCACTTTTGGGACTTCCCAAGCCAAGCAGATCCAGCTCATGATCCTGCGGGAGTTTCATGTCCAGGATTCCAGGGAGAATCCTGGAATTCGTGGACCATGGAAAGGCGTTTTCCATGTCCAATACACAAAATCCTTCCTGGATTCCACGAGCCATGCAAAATGAGATGTTCCCAGTGCAGCTCCTGTCCAGCTTCTCCTCTTGGTGCATCCCAGATCCCACTATCCAACAATTCCTGCTGCTGCCTGGAATGTCCACACAGCATCATCCCATGGGGAAATCAAATGCTCATGGAAAGTACCCACAAAGAGCTCTGCCTTTCCCAGTACAGCAGCTGGGGGAATTATTCCCAATCCTGGACTGGAATCAGCTGCTGAAGGAGGTGGGACATTCCCACCATCGGCAATTTTCCAGCTCCAGCAGATGCTCGGAGCAGATCGTTGTCAGTCCAGTTCCCTATCCCAAAATTTACCCTAATGGAGCAGAAAATGTCCCAGCTTCCAGTGGGGATGGGCTGACATTCCATAAGGAACATCTGCTCATTGTGGTGTCCAAACCCCAGCCTGGTGCTGCCTCACTGCCCAAAAATGGCTTATTTTCTGATTTAGCACCAAAAAAGATGGAGCATTCCATGGAAAAACCATGGGAATGTGTTTGCCACACCCCTTCCAGTGCACAGATCAAGTCTACCACTTCCAAACTCTTCCAAACTCCAGGAAATCATCAATCATCAATCCTGTGACCTCCAGGAAATCATCCCAGCTCGGAACTGGAACTTTGCTGAGGCTTCAGTTTTATTCAGCTGAAGGAGATTTCTCTACAGGTTGTGAAAAGAAACACGGCTCCAGCTTTAACATCCTGGTCAGGACTCCTGGATTTCTATTCCCAGCTCTCCCAGGAATTCCGGGTGTGCCCTAAATATTTGGATCTGATCGAGAGCCCACACGGGGTCTGGGAGGTTCTCCTGAAAATCCTCTGAAAACCCCAAAAAAGCAGAAAATCCCAGAAAAGCACCTCTGAAAATCCCAACCTCCCTTCATGCCTCATTTCCCTACAGGTCATGAGAAGAAATACGTTTCCAGGTTTAAAATCCTGGTCAGGACTGCTGGATTTCTATTCCAATATTCCAATTCTCCCAGGAATTCTGGATGTGCCCTAAATATTTGGATCTGTTCGAGAGCCCACACGGGGTCTGGGAGGTTCAGCAGCTTGGAAAAACCCAGCCTCCCTTCGTGCCTCAGATAATCCCCTGAACGAGGGCATTGTGCTGCCACAGCAGGAACATGGAGAGTCTTTTCCAGGCTTCCAAAGCTCCAAGATAATTTTCCAAAGGAAAAAAAAAAGTGGGATTGTTGGGGAAGATGAAATCCCAGTAGTCCCCGCATGGGATAGAAGTGGAAATCACTGCTCAAGGCAGAGTAGTGTTTAAACACCATTAAGAAATATATAAAATACAAGTAGTAATTCGATTTAATTTGAATTTTTCCTCACTCACACACCTTGGAAGTATCCAAGGCCTGGTTGGATGGAGAAATCTGGGATCGTGGAAGTTGTCCCTGAGCACGGCAAGGGTGGAAATGAGATGATCTTTCAGGTCCCTTTCAACCCAAACCATGACTCTCTGAAGTCTTTTTTAATCATGAATGATTATCCAAGCCAAGAACGGGAATTGTGGATATAATTCCTGCGGGATGCCGGTGACAGCCCAGTGATGGTGACTCACTGTGACACAGCCGGAAAGGCAGCGCCGGCAGCTCCCAAATTCGGCTTTTTTAAGGGAGAAATGATTCAGATTTTTGACGTCACTGCCAGAGACAGGGCTGGAAATGTGCTGTGGGAGAGGATCTGAGCGTGAGTCACCCTTTTCCCTTTCTTCCAGAGGTCTTTGATCCGTGTTCTCCCGCTAACTGTGCCGTGTTTCCGTGAGAATTCCTCAGGAAGTCACGGAAATTCTCTTCTCCGAAGACTCAACGCGCTGCCCGTGACTGGGAATGGCACGAGCCGGAAACCTGATGGTGCAGGAATTTTGGCGATTCCCTTATTTCTTCACAAAGAACGTTTGGAAAATGGAAAACAGGCTGATAATTCAGCCTAAAAAAAAAAAAAAAACCTAAAAGCTTTCTCTTCCCGCATGGAATTATGAAATCATTAAGGTTGGAAAAGATCTCCAATGTCAAAACCAAAAAGATCTCTGAGATCTCCAAGACCAAATCCAACCTTCAATCAAACACCTCCATGCCCATTAAAAGATATCTTGAAGTGCCACATCCATTCATTTTTTTAGCACTTCCAGGCAGCTTCTCCCAAAATATTGTACTTTCATCAGTTCCTTGTCTGTTTAATGACCTTGTAGGACTCAAAATCAGAAATTAAAATCAAAATCAGTAATCGAAACAAGAATAAAAATCAATAGTCAAAATTAAAATTAAAATTAAAATTAAAATTAAAATTAAAATTAAAATTAAAATCTATTCAAAAATCCAACTATACTTAAAAATTCAATATCAGTGATCCTTGTTCTGGACACCACCATGCAAGAAAAAATGGGAATGTCTTTGAATTTTTGGCACTGCGGGGTTTGATGACACAGCTGGGAAATCAGGGGTGGGGAGGTGGTGCAGGTGTACAGAGATTATGGAATCATTAAGGCTGGAAAAGATCTCCAAGGTCATAAATTCCACTCTTTTATCAAATACCCCCTACACCCATTAAAAGATGTTTTGAAGTGTCACATCCATTCATTTTTTTAACACTTCCAGGCAGCTTCTCCCAAAATTTTGTACTTTCATCAGTTCCCTGTCTATTTAATGACCTCACGGAACTCCAAATCAGTAATCAGAATCAAAATCAATTATCAAAATAAAAATCAATAATCAAAATCAATATTCAAAAATCAAAATATACTTCAAAACTCAACATCTGTGATCCTTGGGCTGGACAGCATCACACAACAAGAACTGGGAATGGCTAAAGCTCTTTTGAGACTGCTGCAGGAATTCCTACAAACTGCTGCAGAAATTCCTACAAACTTTGAATTTTTGTCACTGTGGGTTTTAATGGGAAATCAGGGATAGGGAGCTGCAGGAATTATGGAATTGTTGAAGCTGGAAAAGCTCTCCAAGATCCTGGAGTCCAACCATTCCCAGCACTCCCAAGGCCACCACTGACCCCAAATCCACGTGGATTTTAAATCCCTGCAGGGACGGGGACTCCACCCAGTGCCAGGTCTGGACAATCCTTTCCATGAAGAAATTTTCCCCAATATCCAACCTAAACCTCATATTTCAAAAAAAACCTCTTCAAACACAGAGCCCAACCCTTCCAAAGAGGTGCTGGCAGCATGAAACACCAGTAGAAACTCAAGGAAAACACAAATTAATAAATTACACCTCAAAAGCTTTTCCCTATCCTAAATTTCCATAACACCATGCCAGCACTTCCTTTAGCAGAGATCAAACAACTTCTGGTTTGGGGAAGGTTTTCTTTTCTTTTTTTTCCTTTCTCCTCTGCTCTGCTCACTATTCATAGCCCACTTCTCACCTTCAAAGCACATTAATTCCCCCAATATTCCTCAGATACGATGATTAGTCGGATTTTATGGATTTTATGGATTTTATGGATGACAAAAACGAGGCAGGGAGGTTAAGTGACTTGCCCATGGCCAAGCTCTGTGGATCCATAAAAAAAAAGAGGGAGATGCTTTACATTTATTAATTTTAAGACCCTCTCAGCCCTGCAGAGTTGGACTGGGGGTAATTAAAGTTTTAATTGTGATGTGCAGAGTGAGGAACGCAGGGAGTTCCTTAAAGTCACCATAAAACAGCCCTAAAATGACTTGCTTGGGTTCTACAGGCATGGGAAGAATTCCATATTCCCTCAGTTTGGATCATGGACAGGACCTCAGTCGGGTTTAGATGATCAGGACCAGCCTTGGATCTCGCAGAGGATTTGGGACAGCCCTGCAAGGAGGCAACTCCTGAACTTCTCAAATTCAAAGGAATTGTCCCCAATTTATAATTCAGTTAATTCTCATCATTCAGGGAGTTGTCCTTGGATCATGGACAGGACCTGACTGAGGTTTGGATGCTCAGGACCAGCCCCAGACAGGCTCTCCCAAAGGATTTGGGATAATGAAGGAGACAATTCCTGCACTTCTCAAATTCAGAGGAATGCTCTCCAGCTTTTAATTCTGCTAACTCTGTTAACTTTCACCTTATCATTCAGGAAGTTGTCCTTGGATCATGGATAGGACCTGCCTGGGGTTTGGGGGCTCAGCACCAGCCTTGGACAGGCTCTCCCAGAGGATTTGGGACAGCCCTGCAAGGAGGCAACTCCTGAACTTCTCAGATTCAAAGGAATTGTCCCCAGTTTATAATTCAGTTAATTCTCATCTTATCATTCAGGAAGCTGTCCCTTCCCAAGCTGTATTGAATCCCAGAATCCCAGAATCCCAGAATGAGTTGGGTTGGAAGGACCTCAAAGCCCTCATTCCAACCCCCTGGGCACCTTCCACTCTCCCAGGTGGCTCCAAGCCCCATCCAGCTTGGCCTTACTCTATGAAAAATCAAAATTTCCTGCAAAATCCAGCAAGGGAGAGGGATGTGAGCAGCTCTGCCAAAAAACCCTGAAACTCTTCTTGGCTTCCTAAGAAATAATTTGTGTTTTAACTCCAGGAATTCCCAGAAGGGCAACTGAACACAGATAACGTCTGGAAATCAAACAGATCATGAACTAAAATCAAGTTGGTTTTTATGGCTCATTTTCTCCTCTGCATGAGAAACAACACAGACAAATACTTTGGTCGTTAAAACAACCCATAAACTTCCCAAAGTGTCTCTTGGATCCTTCAGGTCTTTGGGAATTGCCTCAGTGGGGCTGCATGGGGAGCCAGGCAGGAAGCTCAGAGCATTGCAAATGCATCCATGGGGTTTTTGTGGTCTTTTACCTTCCCGGGAAATGAATTTGGGATCATTTTGGAAGTGAGTTCCCCTTGTGAGCCAGGCAACTTTGTTCTCTGCATTTATTCCCAGAGCACCATGTGAACAAAATCCATGGCAACCCTTCATTCCCTGCAGGAAAGGTGAAAAATTCCTGCTAAAAAAATTACTTAGACACCAATCTTTGGCCAGGAAATGCCCAATTAGCAAATTCCTGGAGCCTGGGAACAATATTTTGGGGTTGCTCCTCTTTCTCTCTTGTTCCCTGGACTCTGCTTTGGATCACTGAGGGAAGCAGGACTTTAGGAAAGAGTGAGAATTTTCTTAAGGGATGTGGCTGAACTCCTGCTTGTATTTTATATATTGAAAAGTCAGTTGTATATTGCAAAGTCAGTGTGAAAACAGAAAAAGGGGGACAAAAACACCCCTGGCAAAAATCCTTGCTTGGAAAGGGAGAGTGGGAAGTGGCATTCAGGCAGGAAAAAATAATAGGGAAAGAAAAAAAAATAGGAAGTTTTTTTAGCAAAGCAAGCAGAAATCCTGGGAATAACAGTTCTGGAAAAGCACAGAACCCATCTCACCTCCCCTGGAACCGCCTACAACTTTCCCTGCACAGATAAAACAAAAATACCTGGAAAAACTCAGAGCCTGATGCCATTTTTTTTATTCTAAACCAGGAGCTTGTGGTGCTCTGCCTCTTTTTGAAGGCCAGAAATGAAAATGAAGCCTCATGGACAGAGAATTAGAAGCTCCTTGAACTCAGCCCAGCCTCCTGCAGCTTCCCAGACCTCAGGAGGGATTCTCCAGGAAAATCCTGGCTGGCCACTGGTGCTAAACAAGGATTTCTTTATATTTTAAGTGTTGTGGTGATTTAAACTTCAATCTTGATATAATCTGAAGATAACCCAGGGAAAAGTGAACAATTCCTCAGGGAGGTTGTGGAGGGAAGAAACTTTCACCAGCCTGGGAGATTCAGACAGATCACAGAAAAGTGGTATTTTCCTGCACAGGGAAAAGCCAGACTTTTCTAGTTCAAAGGTTTTTAATATCCACCACCCACCTGATTTCTGCATGCAAACTCTGGGATAAAGGAATTATTCAGGGCCTGACCCTCAGCCTCTGCTCCAATCACCCCAATGTCAGCGCTCGTTTTTATCTGGAGATCGTTAGATCAGGATCCTGCTCCTCACTAATTGTCCCTCCTAATGAACTTCCATGGAATTTAATTTCTTTAATCCCCCTCCCTGATGTGGCTGAGTTGGCCAGTCCTGCTCTCAGCTTTGTGGCTGCGTTTCTTGGAATTCCTGCTCTGCTTGGGCTGCTTCCCTTCGGAAAATCAAAGTTTAATAACGGACAAACGCGCATCCAGCATCGATGGGAATGTTTGGAAGCAGTTTGGAAGGGATAAATGGGAGCAGGACCAGCTTGGAGGAAAGAAGCAAAGCCCTCCTGCCCCACAGCAGAACCTTTCCCCACTCATTCCCACATCCAACCCAACTGTTTTAATTTGCAGTAGATGCAATGATGGCTTTAATTAGCACCGGTGCATTAATTAAGAAGGTTTTTCCATCCACCTGATCATGCTGAGCACCTCCCATGGTGCCTTGACCACCCCAGTGCCCCCTGGACCCCCACACCCCTCATCCCACAAGCACCATTTCCATCCTTGCACAAATCCAGGAATTTGCCGTGTCCAAACACTGGATTTGGGTTTATTCTTCTGGAGGCCATTGGGATCTGCCAGGTTTCTTCTAGAGCACAGGGAGAGCGGGAATCAGTCCCCCTGCCAGAATACACCACTTTCAGAGATTCCATTTCCTGGAGTTTTCAATTCTCCACAGGTTTCCTGTCGAATCATCCCGATTGTTGTGTAGTTTATTAAATATGTCCTGCACAGATGGTCTAATCAGCCCAAGGAAAATGGCCCCATTTGATTTTCAGGAGCAATCCCGGGATATCAGCTCGGTAATCGTGGCATTTTCCACCTCAGCAGCTCCTGGGAATCGTTGGTTAATCACCACTGATGTGGAAAGGATTCCCAAGTGCTGTAGGATCAGCCCAAGCAATCACAGCTCTCCAGAGCTCCAAAGCCAGGATTTGGGGTTGTCCTGGTTTGAGCAGCCAGGTGTCTGCTAAGGAAGGCAGGAGCCTCCCTTGAAATGGAAAATGCAAACCCCCTCCCTCCAAATTGTTATAATTTTTAAATTAAGGGGCTCTCAGCCAAAAATATGGGAATAGGAATAACAGTTCTTTATTAGGGAAGAAAATAAAAATAAAATAAACAATGCAGCAATAAAAAATAAACCAGTGCCAGAGTCAGAGCAGGCCCTGGCAGGCTGTGGGTCAGGCTGGTGGCAGCAGTGCCATTCCATGGGGGCTCAGCCCTCCTGCAGTGCCAGCTGTGCTTCTGCTGGAGCAGGATCCTGGACAAGGCTGGAGTTTTCCTCTGGAGCTCCAGGGCTGCTGGAGATGGGCCTGGGCTCCCTCTGGGAATGCAGTGGGGCAGAAAGCTGCTCCTCTGGGAATGCAGTGGGGCAGAAAGCTGCTCCTCTGGGAATGCAGTGGGCAAAGGCTGCTGTGGTGTCCCAAAGGCTCAGATTGGATCCAGGTAGGAATGCTTGGCTCCTCCCCTGGGCACAGCCTCTCCCCATGGGATGATGGAATTTTCTCAGCCATGCAGGGACACTCAGTGGCCATGAACAGCAGAGATCTCCTGGAGGGAGGATTGGCTGTGGGAGAGACAAAGAAAACTGCCCAGAGAGCAGCAGAGAACTGCCCCAGCTCTGGCAGATGTGACAGAACACGCACCCACATTTCCAGCCTAGGACAGGGATGGGAAATTTGGCCCAGGAGACAGAGCTGGCACCACAATCATCAGCAGGGGCTGCAGAAAAGTGCTCCAAAATCTCCCATCCCAGACTGACCTCGGCTCCTCCTCTGGACCATGGGATGTTGGACAGTGCAGCCAAAATCCTGTCCCATTCCCACTCCACACCTTCCACTCTCCCAGGGTGCTCCAAGCCAGACTTTTCTAGTTCAAAGGTTTTTAATATCCTCCACCCACGTGATTTCTGCATGAACGGGATGAACCCGTTCAGTCTTGAAGCTGGTTCATCCCTCCATATCCAGATGGCCAAACCCGACCACACAAACAAGAGATAATTAAGATAATTATAACTTTGGAGACTTTGCAGGGTCCAGTCCCTGCACAAAACCAAGGGAAGAGTTTCCTGCCTCGGGATGGGGAGTTACACACTGGGAACTGCCAAACCCTGCACTAAATTCCTATAAAATCCCTTTAAATTCTAACTTTGTCACAGCCACCTTGCAAAGCAGGCCCAGCACCCCAAGCACATCAACGTTTCAACAGTGAAGATAAAACTAAACCCTTTAATCTGTTCCTTCCTCTACTCCCTGCTGCCCATCCCACCCCTCCCCAGGCTGGAATTCCACCGGAGCAGTTTTCCGCGGCAGTCTGTCACTTCCTGCTAATCCTCCAGCGCTGAAAATCATTTTAAATCCATCCCTGTCTTTCTGCATTTGCATAACTGTCTGGAAAGAAAACTCTAAAAAGGCAGAGTCTGATTTAGTGTGAATGAACATGTCACAAAACATCGGCGGCTCTGCAGCCCTCGTGTAAATCTTTCATGATTTAAGAGTTGCCAAGTCACCAACACCAGGAGTATCAGAAAGTCCTGGGCTTCACACAAAAGGATTCTCACTCAGGCTTCCCTGCTCAGGAGATAAATTTCCTTGTGAAAGCAAAGATATCTATGCTGAAGTGGTTTTTTGATTTTTTTTTTCCATGACAAAATAAATCTGGGAAAGGTTAAAATCCTCCTGAGAGTTTTGGTGAGAGTAAGGATATTTAAAGCATTTTGCTGCTTGGAGGGGAATTAAGGCTTCAAAAAAATGATCTTATTTTAGTGCATTTAAATATCTTTAAAACGTGTCAAACTCAGACAAATTTAAAATGTGTCAACACTTTTCCTGAGCACCCCTGTGGGGTTCCTGGGATGCTCTAACCCACATGGGCTGCCCAGACGAAGGATGGGGTCAGCACCAGGAGGACGCAGGGTGCCCAGAGAAGCTGTGGAATCCCAATCCCTGAAAGTGTCCAAGGCCAGGTTGGAACACCCTGGGACAGTGGGAAGCGTCTCTGCCCATGGCAGGGGTGGCACTGGATGGGACTTAGGATCCCCTAGGATTTGGTCATTTCCCAGCATCAAGACTACGACAATATTCTGCAGAGGCTGCAGGAATTGTGCATTTATTTTCCAGGAAATCCCTGGTTCTGCCTATGGATTCAAACACTCCCCCCTGCAGCACCACCCTGGTGCCCATTAACTGCCGAAATACTGGCACAGAGCTCCAGAAATAGAGAAAAACTCAACTTTTTGCCTCTAACAGAGACAACTTTGAAGCACCAGGCATCCATCAATGCTGGAAATCAGAAGGGACCATGAGGTGCTCTGAGGTTCTGCTTCACACCACCCCAAAAGCAAATCCACCCCTGATAATTCGTCCTATCTCACTTGAATGTAGGAATTTTAATAAATTTTCATTTCTCTGGCTGCCATTAGAATCCCAGACTGGTTTGGGTTGGAAGAGACCTTAAAGCCCATCTCATTCTATGGGCAGGGACACCTCCCACTATCCCAGGCTGCTCCGAGCCCCATCCAACCTGGCCTTGAGGTTTCCACAGGTTTATGGGAAGAATGAGTTGCAATTTTAGTGTTTGTGTTTCTCCCACAGGTATCCAGGCAGGATTGGGGGAAACCACCAGAAGGTTTCTTTCATCCTGCTCTATTCCAGGCCTGCACTGAGGGGAGTCTTCAAATTCTGCTTTTCCAAGATTTCCTTAAGGAAGCTCCTCCTGGGAGTGATCCAAGCCTGGCTTGGATCAGGAGGATGGCCCACAGCACCTTTGAACTCTCCCAGTCTCCAGGTTTAATCCCTCCCCTGGAAATATCCATGAGTTTGTTTCCTACATGGATGCAGCGAGCTTTAAATATAACCTGCAACACATTTTTTCATGTTTTCAACCTAATAAAGTTTGGGGAAACTCTTCCGAGATTTCCGTTATTAGAAGTTTATTGACTTTCTGCCAGAAGTGACAAGGAAAACACGGAGCGGGGAGGGAGGGGAGCTGCTAAAAATGAAACCCAAAGTGGTTCATCAAAAGGGAGCTGTTGGGTTGTTAGAAATATTTGTGAAGGAGAATCTTCTTGACAGATCCTTCTCCTGCTTCCCAAGAGAACACTGAGGATGGATTGGGCTGTGATTCCATCCACAAGTGACCATTCCTCATGGATAGGGTGCTCCAGGAGATACTCCCAAGGCTGCCAGAGCTCCAGGAGCGTTTGGAAAACGCTCCCAGGGATGCACAGGGCGGGATTGTTGGCGTGTCTGTGCTGGGCCAGGAATTGCACTGGATGATCCTTGGGGGTCCCTTCCCATGCAAATATTCCAAGATTCTCTCTGGTGGTATCTACTCCCTTGAATAAGACATGGACACCCTGACCCTGGAGATTCCTTGTAACTCAATATTCTCCTGGTTTTGGGAAATATTCCCTTCTAAAAGCCAAGAATTCCAGTGCAACAATCCAAGCAAATATTCCAGCACACACGGGCAGGACTGGATTTCCCGGCACATCCCCATCCAGGGCTGCATCCAAGACATTTCCCAGAGCATCCCAGCAAGGGAATAGTGTGTTCACTGCCACCTGAATGTCCTCCTGTCCAGTAAAACTGGTATTTAATAAACTGGGTTCTGCCAGGACCTGGCCAAGCCAGCCCCAGGTTCCACCTCTGTCCTCAGCATCCATGGGTTCTTTTGGGAATGGTCCTGTTGGTGCTGCCTGTGCTCATTCCCATCACACAGATGGATCCTTGGAATTCCAGAAGGGTTTTGGTAGGGAGAGACCTTCAGGATCATCTCAACCCCCCTGCCATGGGCAGGGACACCTTCCACTGTCCCGGGGGGCTCCAAGCCCCAGTGTCCAACCTGGCCTTGGACACTTCCAGGGATGGGATTCCACAACCTCCCAGGACAACCTCTTCCAATGTCTCTCCACTCCCAGAATAAGGAATTTCTAGGCTGAGAATCCAGGCTGATCCCACTCTGGCTGCAGACCAGGAGGTGCCAGAATCCTTCTCCATGGCCAGCTTCTTGGGATAGGTTGGAAAACATTGGGATTTCAGCACTGGGCTCCACAACCCAAACTCCCTCTTCTTTTCCAACGACAAATCACACCCTCACCTCCAATGGAACTCCATAAATAAATAAATAAGGATTTGCTACAAGATTTTAACCCGGAACTTTGATTTTTTTTTTTTTTTTTTTTTTTTTTTTTTTTTTTTTTTTTTTTTTTTTTTCAGAAGCAATAATATTGGGTGGTAGCTCCAAGGCAGCTGAGCATCCCCTGGAGCTGTATCCACAGGAATTTTTCCCTCTCCGACAGGGACCAGCAACAAAGCTGAGCAGCTGTTGGTCCTTCACAGATATTCCCAGCTCTCTTCCATCCAAATTGATCCTCTTCAAGCCCTGTTTGACATCCAGAGCTGTTCCTTCAGCCATTCCCACTTTCTCCACAGGAATGCTTTGTGGTCACCCTCATAACCCTTGACATTCCCAAATTTTCCAAGGACACCACCTGCATTTCCAGCTCAAAACCTGTTCATAATTTAAATTTATCTCTTCTGCCCAAAAATTCTGAAGGAGGCAAAATGGAATTTCCTGATGCCAAGAGGAAACTCTAAAGTGATTTTGAACCTCCTACCTGATCCTATCAGATTCCCAAAAAAAGGATGACTTGGGAAGGGTGTGGAATGGGATGAGCTTTGAGGTCTTTTCCAACCCCAAAGACTTCTCCATTAAAAGTCCTCAGACCTGGGGATTTGGTTTGGCCTCTAAAGGGTTTTTTTTTCTCGTTTTAAAATGCTTGTGGGGTAAAACATTTTGATCAATTATGATGATAATGACACAAGAGTGGAATTAGGAGCATAATTATAATTACCATTTTTATGCCTAGTTAATTAATCATAAAATGCTACATTATAGAATTTTTCTCTTTAATGAAATTCATTATGGAGGCCCCTGCAGCCCTTAATTTTGTATTAAACAAATCAAACCTGGGGCTGGGGCTGTTGGCACAAACGTGGCCTTGGATCAACTGCTAAAACAGAGTTTGATGAGCCATTATCCACAGGGGTGGTGGGAAAAAGCCTTTTCCCACAAAAGATTTCCTCCAGGAGCTGGATTTTGTCTCCTCTGGACTTCACCGGCCATCGAAAGGGCTGAGTTACCCCAAAAAGTTTGGAGGACAATCTGTGCTTGGAGGAGAAAACCCATTTTCCTGAGTTTTTCATACAGAGATTCCCAGAGGGAAACCATCCCACATCTTGCTTTGGATAATTCCTTATCCATGGTCGAGGTATCAGCTCTACCACCAGGATGTAATTTCAAGAGATTTACAGTGTGAGATCATGGTTTTCTGCCTTGCCAAAACCCTTTTACAACTAAATATTGAATTTTATCACCTAAATATTGAATTTTATCCCAAATCAAAGGAGTGTCATGGAGAACATGGAAGGGTGGGAAAGCCAATGCTTGGAGTTGCAGGGTTTTGATGGGAGAAGGGTTAATTTTTAGCACAGATCCCAATAAGCAGCACTGCTATTGCTCCATATTCGCTTGGAAAAGCTGCAGCAAATCCCATGGACACCCTCTGGATTTGTCTCCCCCGAGAATCCCATGGGAGAATTCCTGCAGCATCTTTTTCCCACCTTACTCTGGCTCTGAGACATTAAAGGCTTTGGTTTGGGTTGGTTTTTTTTGGGTTTTTTTCTTTTTTTTCTTTTTTTTTTTCTTTTTGGGTTGGAATGGCAGGGGGTGGAACAAAATAATTTTTTAGGTTCCTTCCAACCCAAACCGCTGTGGGATTCCAGGATTGCACATTCCGAGTCCTTCCTGAGGGAAGCAGCAGGAAGGATTTCATAGAGCCACCCTAAAACCTGAGCACAACCTCCACCCCCACCACCATCCTCCCTGTTGGCCTCAGAAATACCAAACTGGCCCATGGAAGAGCCATGAATAAACCAGAAAGGTGCAAAGATTTTTTTATTGATGGGAGTTTCCAGTCATAAACTCCTCTCGGTTCCTAAAGCTGGAAAGGTGGGAATGTCCAGGCCTATCCTGGCTTTGGCAGGACAGAGCACTCCAGCACATTCCTGAGCTGGGGAGGAAACTCCTCTCTGTTTCTTGGGCTAATTACAGCTCTTGATTAGCCCAGAGGTCTCATGAAAATTTCTCAGGAAATTTGCTTTGTTCCTCCTCACACCTGAGCGTGTTTTCCCCTGCTCGCCCCGGGCCTGCAGGGCGGAGAGGCCAGAGGAGCTGTTTTGGAAGCTGCCTCCTGTGGTTTGTTCTGTAAATTGATACAATTCAATTTACACACTCAGGGCAGCTTTGCAAAGAAAAGGCAGAGGACAATTTTTGGATTAAATCAGGAGGTGTAAAAGATGTCAAACAATGCCAGCCCCAGATTTGCTAAATTGCCTGCACAGTGAGCGCTGTGGGACTCCTGGGCAGGGCCGTGCTGTGGCTTTCAAAACTCTTCCCTCTGCACTTGCTGCTGGATTATTTGGAACAGAAGCCCTCCAAAGTGAGCAGCTTTTGGATTTCATGACTTTCTGAACCATGCAGTGAAGATGTGAGCCAAACTCACCCTTCTGTTTACGTAGAAGATAAGAAAAATTAATCACATATTCTAAAACACTCAGAGGTCCCATCGCTAACTCTTTCAAAATTCCTTCAAAAACCCCCACAGGTTGTCCATGGTCCCCAGCTGGAGAAGGAATTGTTTTGTCTCCCTGCTCTGTGCAGAGAGCTCAGCATCCCCTCGTATGAAGCTCAGAACTACAGACCAAAACAGCACAGAATGTGAAAAATACAAAAAGCCAAAACCTGAGGCATCAGAGCGGGCAGAGGCTCCCGGGCTGAGCAGCAGCATCGTCCCTGCAGACAGCTCAGGTCGAGCCCACGGTGCTCCTTTGGAGAGCTGCTTGAACTTCAGAAAGCTCTGAAAGATTTTGGCAATATCCTTAAGGAGCAGGACATCACCTCTGCTTCCAGTCGCTGTGCGGGAGGGAGAGACCATTAAAGGGGATCTCAACAACTCAAGTGAGTCTCAGCTCCAAATAATTCAATTTCAACTGAGCACCTGATTCTGTGCTTCACAAGAATTCTGCCAAGCTTCACCTTCACCTTTTAACTCTAAACCACCACAAACCTTTCTGTTGTTTTTTGTGATAAAACACAGCCCAGATAACCTCAAACCTCCACTAACATGGAAAAAATTGTCTATTTAAAGTGTATATTTAATTGTGTATTTAAAGTGTAGATTATGGCATCAAAACAAATGGGACAAAAAATATGTATTATATATATTTGATTTCATATTTAATTCTATAAATACAAATTATATATTATACATTATTATATGTGTTATATATTGTTATATTGGTATATTATATAAATATAGATATATATTTAATTTTATGTTTAATTTTTATATAGATTTTTTATATATATATATGTATATTTAACCGAACCCAGTCTCTGATATCCCTCTCTGCATTCCCACTGCCTCCAGGGGGTTTATAAATCCACACTACCTCCATTTTCCCTTTCCATATCCACAAATTCCTGGTCTAAAAAAGTTCTTTAAATCATAACCCTCCAAAGCCAAGGGAATCAGGTCTCTGCCAGTATCCAAAAGCTTCAGGGACATTTCCATGCTTCCTGAGGGATTTGAGAGGCCCAATTTTCATAGGAAGTGCAGTAATCCTGGAGCAAACAGCATAACTTTGGATCCACAAGTAATTTAAGGGAAAAAATGTGGGTTTTTTTAATAGTCTACAAAAGGAAATTCTCTTTTCTAAAGTTTCTTACCTGGAATTTTTCACTTCCAAATGTCTTTAGGAAGAGCTACAAAAGTTATTTGAACACTCCCTGAAATCACAGAAGGGCCCAGCGGGCACCTACTCAAATTAATTGTGCTTCTGCAATATCCTGATTTCTCACCAAGGGAGGAAAAGCACAAACTGCAGGACTCAAAGGGCTGGAAAAAACAACCCCCACAATTTCATTGTCAGCAGGGTTTGGGATGCAAATCCCAGGAAATGCCCTCTGGCCTCCTGAGATCCTTGAAGGAAAAGGGCACCAAAAACAAGATCAGGCTCATCAGGATCTTTCATTTGTCCTGGACTCACAAACTGGTGGGAAAATCCTGTCCCATTTCCTTAAGGATAATTATTAGCAGATTCTTTACACAGATCATGGAATCATGGACTGGTTTGTGTTGGAAGGAACTTAAAATCAACCAGTCCCACGCAGGGACACCGTCCACTGTCCCAGGCTGCTCCAACCTGGCCTTGGACACTTCAGGGATCCAGGGGCAGCCACAGCTTCTCTGGGAATTCCATTCCCACCCTCCCAGCCAGGAATTCCCAATTCCCAATCTCCCATCCATCCCTGCCCTCTGGCAGCGGGAGCCATTCCCTGTGTCCCATCCCTCCATCCCTTGTCCCAATCCCTCTCCACCCTTTTTTCCTTCCTGGTTTCATGGCTTTGCAGGCCCTGATCCCACATGTCCTGGTAAACAGAGGGATTTTTAGCTGTTTTGATCTCTTCCATAAATATTTTTTTCCAGCAAAGAACACAGAAATAAAAGAATCCTTTAAAGAAAACAACTCCCAAATTGGCACCTTCTCTTTCAGCCCTAGACCTCCAAAACAACACAAACGTGACCCCACTCTGCTTTCAAAATGAAGATGGAGAACTTCCCACACTTTCCCTTCTAAGCTCTCCCCTAAATCCCCCAGTTTCTCTCTTTCTCCACCTTCTCAGGTGGCACAGATCAACATTTTTCACAAGAGAAGAGACCTGGTGAGAAGCCAGACCTGTAATTCCTGCCCTCTTTTGTTCTAAATCCGGTGATTTATCCAGGGAGGAGTCTCAGTCCATAACCGTGTCATTGTTTTGTTGCACTCGCTCCTATTTTCCAATTTCAAGCATTTTAACTCTGCCTCACCAAGGATTTGCATTCAGTTTGGGGAAAAGACTTCTCACAGCACTGAATAGCTTCAATTAATCAGATCATAATTTCTCTCTGCTGGCTGCTTCTCCAAAATTAAATTATTGCTCATTTGCTGACTCCAAGTAGGAAAATCATTTCTGGTGAACAGAAAACTTGACAGAAGATGCAGTTGGAAGATCTTAAAGAACTGAGCATGAATTTGCTAAAACACTTCAGTAAAAGTTTCCTCAACACTTTCAGACAAAGGAAATGGGGAAAGGGGGAGGATTTAACTCCTCTCAATGTGACAGAGGTGACAAAAGTCACCCTAAAACCCAGTTTTAGAATTCCAGAGTGGTTTGGTTTGGAAAGGATCAAAGCTCATCCCATTCCACCCTTGCCATGGGCACCTTCCACTATCCCAAGGTTGCCTTGGAAACATCCAGGGACAATTTAGTCCTTAAATTGAATCCTTCAGATCAAGCAAATAAAGATCAATTCCAGCCTATTTGGGGCTATTTTTTCCCCTTTTTTCTCCTGTCCAAGGAATTTTCCTCCTCCTGTGGCTCTCAGGGTGGAGCTGCTGCCACTTCCACTTCACCTGAACATCTTTTCCTGCTCAAACACCATGGGTAAGAATTTGTTCTTTGACCACTTCTAAGTTTTAATATTAAAATTTATTAATCTGCCTAAAACAAAGCCCTGTCTCTGCTGCAGTGAAGGATTATGTGAAATCAATGCCATTTTTTCCGGCTCATTTAAAGAATTTACATTAACTCGGTCCTAAAACTGATCTCAACATATTCCATCTTTTTTTTCACATTAAATTAAAACAGCCAGCTCTGATCCCTGTGCTCACTGAAATGTGTCACAAGGCACTGCTCTTTATCCCAAACTTTTTTTCCAACCTCTTAATTCCACCCCTTCCGTCTTTCCTGATGAATTCTCTACTGGAGGTCCTGATCTGTCAAAGAAACACGTTGAGAGTATTGAAAATATTACTGAAATAACCTTTAAAATCCAGGATTTTCCATTTCTGCTCTGAGCCAAAGCCTAAATCTGGGAAAATCCAGCAAATCCAGAGGGAACAACAGAGCTGAGAAGGTGGAAAATTAGGTGGGAATACCTGGGAAGATGCTCCAGAGAAACTGGAGGAATTTCAGGCAGAAATTTGTGTCCCACTAATTTGACAGGCTGAGACCCTTGGCAAAGCTCTGCCTCAGCATTCCCTCACTCCAAAATGTGTTTATAACCAAATTAATCCATGATTTGGGGGTGGAATTAAATATGGGACAGTCCCACAGATAAACCAGGATGGGGAAATGTGGAGGAACTGATCAAAACCAGCCTCTGATTCCTCCACCTCGGGCTGTTTGTAACCACAGATGGGTTTTTCATGAATATCCCAGGTTTAAGATGTTTTCCTTCGGAATTGTTTTCATTTTGCCGTACATTTGCCAAGCCAGAAGTGATCAAAATGTAAAATTCTAACGAACCATTTAAATCAGTCATTAGTGAAAAACTCAAATACACCCTGTGCTTTTGCCTGGCACATTCCCAAAAAGTTTTCCAGCTGTTTTCTCCTGAAACCCCCAATTCTCATGCTGAATTTTCATAATCACTGGGCCAGACTCTCTCTGTGAAAACTGAAGCTGCACCTTCAAATCCCTGCTGGTTTTTCCTTTGTAACCCAGAATTTCACTCATTCATCAGTTGTAGGATTTTTTTTTCCTACAATTTCAGAGAAAAAAAAAAAAAAAAAAACAACTCAGTGGTTGACCAGAATAAAAATTCCAGCTTATGAAATCCATATACTTATGCCTGGAAGGGTGACAGCAAAAAACCCTTCATGTTTGTGGGGTTTATCCTCAATAACCCCAGTCAAGAGTAAAGAGTGGGACGGAAAATTTAACCCAAGGAATTTTGGGGTCCATTAAGGAAGATAAATTTGGTATCACCACAGCAGATTTTATCACTCCATCCTGCTGGCATGAGCATTAAATGCTCCCAGTCAGGTTTGTGGGCTCAAACCTCTTCAAATTTACTTTTAAAGTTGCCTTTTCAATTATTATTACCATTAATTCTCAGTCTTTATCCAAGCCTGACCTGGAAAAATAAAAATTGTCCCTTGCACTGCAGCATTTAAAACCTTTTCCAGCTGATCCTGGCATTTGATACCCAATTGTTATTTATTATTCCTTTCAAATCTCTTCCAGGAAGAGATAAAATGTCCTCCATCCCATTATCCCAAACGCAGCTCCCTCAATATTAGATCCCATAAATATTTTGGAGCTGGAAGCTCAGCGCTTAAAATGGTGATTCCAGCAGGGATTTGGGGAGCGGCGCTGCTGGATTTGGGTTTTTAGTGCTCGCTTTGGGCTCGGAACGTTTGGCAGGATGGAGGGAAGAGGGAAAGGAAGCTCTGGGGGAAAGAGGGAAAGCTGGAAGTGGTTGGGGAAGGTGGGAGGGTATTTTAGAGGACGCAGTCTCAAGCTGTGCCAAAGGAAGTTCAGGTTGGATGTTAAGGAAAAAGTTTTTTACAGAAAAGGTGATAAAGCTCTGGAATGTTCTGCCCGGGGAGGTGGTGCAGTCACCATCCCTGGGTGTGTTTAACAAAGCCTGGATGTGGCACTGGGTGCCAGGGTTGAGTTGAGCTGTCGGGGCTGGGTTGGACTCGATGATCTCAAAGGTCTCTTCCAACCTGGTCATTCTGTGAATTCTGTGTGATTCTGTGAAATCTTGGGGGATTTGCCGTGGAAAAGCAGCAGGACAATCCCTGAGGTGCCTCTGGAGATCTCCTTCCTCCCTTGGAAGCCACCGCCAACGACACGGGAAAACCTCCGGCCCTCGCGCTTCCTTCTTGGAATGTTTAATCCAAATAAACCATTCCCAGCTCAAACATCATTTCCTCACCCATCAGCTCCATGATTTTGGCAGGCTGGATGTGACAGCTCCTGCTTTAACCCACATTTATTTCAAGAATGGCACAAATTAACACAGCCTGGGAAAAAAAGCCATTTATTTTCCCTCCATTAATCCCAATATTTTCGGATCTGCCTGTCAAATATTTTAAGGATTATTTTCCCCCAGTCAAAAAGCTGCTTGTCCCTGTAAAATAACAGCTGCTCCTTCCAGGAATATTCACATTTTCATGTTGTCTTTACCAGGAAAGCGGGATGAAAGGGCTTGGAGCAACCTGGGATAGAGGAAGATTTCCCTGCCCATGGCAGGGGATGGAATAAAATTATTTTTAAACTCCCTTCCAACCCCCAACCATTTCAGGATTTTAGGAAAACTTGGATTTAGCATTTAAAAAATGGAATTACCCATATGTGAGCAAACAGGATAAAATTAATAAACACATTTCTTACTCGAGTGCTGTTGGGGGACTTTAATTAAAGCACAATTTAAGTTTTACCACACAGCAAAGGCATCTAAACATAAAAGGGAAATTATTCCCGTGCCTGTATTCCCTCATAAAATATATTTATACAAACATTTTCATTTATTCCCTATATATTTCCATATATCCAAGAACTGTGTCCCAAAAAAAAAAAACCCAAAACGGGTTGCTGAGCACCATTTATTCCATGGTTAACTCATTATTAACACTTTTTAAAATTATTTTATCCCTCTGATATTTCCACATCCATAATCCATTTCTTATGGAATCATTAAGGTTGGAAAATAGCTCCAAGATCAAATCCAAGCTTTGCCCACACACCCTTATGGCCATTAACCCATATAGGAAATTCCAAATTTACTCATTTTTGGAGCACTTCCAGGACTGTTTTTCTATTTAAAAAAAAAAAAAAAAAAAAAAAAAAAAAAAAAAAAAAAAAAAAAGAACAGGTCTTTCCAGACAATTGGAATGCTGCATCCATGGAAAATCCATTAAATCTCCAAGCTAGCAGTGGCTGTCACTTCACTTCCACCAGTTTATGGATTTAGGAATATCTTGGAAAATTGCATTTTCCAACCTCACCCAATATTGGTGTCTCTTATGCCATAAAACCCCCGGAGCAGTTCCTGACTCTCCAGATTTGTTGGGATGGGATCATCCTGCGGAGCTTTAGGCTGCGACAACTTCCAAGATTCCCTACGGAGCCCAAAAATTCCTGGGAAATCTGGTTTGAGAATGGAACTCAAATTGTGCCTTCATTTACAGCAGCAGCAGAAGGTGCCCAGGAGGTCAGGGAAAGGCAGGAAAGGGAAAAAATAAAAGGCGAGAAAGGAAAAAAGGTGGGAAAGGAGAAAAAGGCGGGAAATTAAAAAAGCGGGAAAGGAGAAAAAGGCGGGAAGGGAAGGGAGGGGAAAACAG
Source organism: Vidua macroura (assembly GCF_024509145.1). Lineage (NCBI taxonomy): Eukaryota > Metazoa > Chordata > Aves > Passeriformes > Viduidae > Vidua > Vidua macroura. The sequence continues at coordinate 1,788,746 of NC_071576.1, forward strand.
AGGGAAAGGCAGGGAAAATGGAAAAATAGGCAGGGAAAAGAGGGGAAAAGGTGGGGGAAAGGGGAGAAAAGGTGGGAAAAGGGGAAAAAATTTGGGGAAAATGAGGGAAGGGTGGGAAAATGGGAGGAAGAAAAGGGCGGGAAAATGGGAGGAAGAAAAGGGCGGGAAAATGGTGGGGGGAGGAGGCAGGGAAAACTGAAAAAAAACTCAAACCCAAAATTACACTCTCACTATCCCAGGGTGCTCCAAGCCCCAGTGTCCAGCCTGGCCTTGGACACTTCCAGGGATCATGGGGCAGTCCCAACTTCTCTGGGAATTCTATTCCAGGGCCTCACCACCCCCATAGGGAAGAATTTTTTCCTAAAAACCCAAATTAAACTGGGTTTTGGGGAGCCATTGGCCTGCTGAAGGAGGTGAGTGCATTTTTTACCCATCTCCCAGATTTTTGTCTCTTTGGTTTCAAATTACCCCTCTCAAACTTTTAAACATCACCCACATTCCATGGGAACCCTGAAGCGGGATGGAAAAACCTGGGAACATTTTTCCAACCCCCTGCTCAAGTAGAGGAATGCAAAGCAAGTTCCCAAAAGAAAGGCTTGAAATCAATTTTTTTTTTTTTTTCAATTTTTTGGGGTGTTTCTGTGTAATTTACCTCATTTTTCCCCGCTCAGATTTGTCCAGAGTCACACACGGATTCTCACCAAGGGGGATGGAATGGATGAGGAATAAGAGGCATCATCACTCCCAAACAAGGCTATTTACAGCCCAAACAGCAGCTGGGGGCATGAACTCACCAGAAAAGCTGAAATATAGATCTGACTCAGGGCTCGTGGTGTTCCACGGGCAGAGCATTCCATCAAAATCAAAAAACTCGGATTTCACACCGGTTTTCCTGGAGCAGCAAGGAAAAAAATCGCTCTGCTGTCAACCCTCAGGTAGCAAAAAGTTAAAGGGAATGAGCTCCAAAACCTTTCCTGAAACTGAAAATGGAAAATCAGCAAGGGGCTTGCAAGGGAGAAATAAATAAAAATTAAAGAGGTGGATCCAACACAAATCCTCCCCCGGCTCTTCCCAAAGCAATTTTCTGTGGGTGCTGGGGGAATCTCCACTGGCCAGATGTGACACTGTGCTGGTCACACCCTCAGAAATGCCCTTTTCCAGCTGTTCCAGTGGCCACTGGATCATGAGTTATCCCAAGGAGTGTCCCACACCAGGAGCAGGAGCTGAAACCTCAGGAAGGGGAAAGCTTTGGCTGGGAAGAGAAGAATCTTCCCACACCCAGTCCTGGTGGAGCTCTGATTTTATGGATTTTGCCAGTCCTGTGATCCCTGTGCCAGGTGATGTTTGGGATGAACATGACTCGTTCTAGGAGAAGACACACAAACCCTCACTTCCAGCCCTCTGGATCTCAGGGGGGAAATTGCATTTTAAATTAATTAATAAATAAATAAAGTAAGTAATGATCAATCCTTTTCTTATGGGACTACCCTGAAACAAATTTTTCTTTGGACAAACCACGCCTTCCATCCAAGATATCCCAGCAGGGTAAAACACATCAGGATGAAGGTGCTGATGCTTAAATATTCCATGGGATGTGCAGAAACCAGGAATGACCTTCCCTAAAAGCTTTCCCAGCTGGAAGAATGCTCAGGCAGGATGAGCAGGAGCTCGTGGCTGGCTCTGACCACATTGTCCCATCGGGGTTCAGCAGCCCATTTTCCCAGTCTGGAATGGATTTGTTTGGATCCATGGGGCTGTTCCAGGCTGGGGAATGGGCACAGAGGCTGCAGCCGGCACTGAGATTCTCCAAGGAAAAGGAGATCCTGGGCATGGTCAGAGCTTCTGGATGGTTAAAGATCCAGAGATTCCTGTCCTCCCTTCCCACTGGAATAGAAGAGAGCCATTCCAGAGAATTCTATTCGCATGGAATTCCAGACTGGTTTGGGTTGGAAGGGATCTTAAATCCCATCCCATTCCACCCCTGCCATGGGCAGGGATATTTTCCACTATCCCAGGGTGCTCCAAGGCCCATCCAGCCTGGCCTCGGACAATTCCAGGGATGAGGTGTCACTTTTAACATGGAATTCAAAGTTTTCCAGAACTGAACACTTCCTACCCCATCTGGCCAAAGGATGACAAATTCACAGCTTTTCCACTGTTTGTTTTTTTTTTTTTTCCAGGCCAGAAGAAAACCGGTTTGTTTTTACTATCCCATATCTTATTCCCAACTCAAGGAATCCCAAACCACATTTAAGCCCCTGCCCTTCAGTTCAGCCAGGAAAACTCCTCAAAATCCCCTTTTTTATGAACAATGGAACAGCTTTGCTCTCACATCTGTCCTCATTTCACCACCGCACACTCAGGAGCCAAAATCCATCTGCTGTCTGCCGCTCCCACCAGGAATTCCAAGTTCTGGGCTCCATTCCTGCCCACCAGGAATGTTAATCCATCACCAGAACTGGGGCCTTTTGCTCAGAGCTCCCCCAAATCCAGCAGGAAAGCTCTGGGGATCCGCAGGCGGCATTCCTGCTGCTGCATCCACGCCATGCATCATCGGGATGGAATTTGGGAAGGATGCTGATGAATCCCAGGCTTTTTTTTCTCTTCATTATTCCTCATTTTTGTTCTCTGATTAATCTCTCTCAGTGTCTGTGGCAGCAGCCCTGGGCTGTTTTCCTTGGAAACACCAGCACTGGGAAGGAGGAGGGAGCACCATCCCACAGCTTCTCCCACTGGGCTGGCAATGGGAAATGTGGGACAACAGCGGGATCCTGGATGTTAAAACAGATTTTAGGCACTCACATCTAAGGGCAAGCAGCGGGAACATGAATATTCCAGATTTCTGAGCATCCCAAAAATCCCACAACCTTGTGGGGTATCCAATGGGCCCCACTGGAGCAGCAGGAAGAGCCATCCTGAGGAAAAGTCTGGAGCAGGACTGAGGGATTTTTGTCATCACTGTTGTTATTCCACCAGTCCCACCGAATTTCCACGGCCAAGCTGGAAATGTCCTGGCCAAGACCACGATCAGGCAGCACTTCCCAGGAAGCTGATTCCCACAGACTTCCCAGGCCCCAGGAACACCTCGAATCCCAGGATTTGCACAGAAATGGGGCCTGGGAGCCCTCTGAGATCCCAACCCAGCTGATGGGCACAATCAGCCCCAAGTGCCACCAAAACCCAGGGGAAAATCAGGGAAAATGCAAAAATACAGGATGTGCTGTAAATAATTGATGTCAAAAAGTGATTTTAATTAAGGTTTAAAAAGACAGGTATCAAAACTCCACTGCGGAGAACCCAGAGCATCCTCCCAGCCCCAATCCCAAAATCTTTTTCCATCTCTCCCAGCAGCAAAACTGTTGCCATTTCCATCTTCCAGAGGAATCGAGCATTAAAATAAAATAAAATAAAATAAAATAAAATAAAATAAAATAAAATAAAATAAAATAAAATAAAATAAAATAAAATAAAATAAAATAAAATAAAATAAAATAAAATAAAATAAAAATCCCTGACTAAACCTTTGAGGATCAATTCTCTGCTTGGAGCTGCCCACCAGAAATCAAAGGAGCTGCAGAGTTTTTCCTCACTTCCAGTTGGATTCCAGTGTCCCTTCCTGCCTGGGCATGCAACTGGAGCTGTGGAATTCTCCCAGCATTCCAGCTTTACACACAGCACTTCATTTGACTCCTATTGAAGAAAAATTAGAGGAAACAATTAATTTTAAAGACTCAGATTGCTCAAATAATATTTCTGCTTAAGCCCATGCCCAAGCTCAGCCTCGTTAATTACTTCTTTGGTCATTATTATTCGAGCTGCTAATCATAATCACAGATTAATGAGCGTGGATCCCATTGAGAGCCTGCCAAGCCTGAGCCTGGCTTTGGAATTTTGAGCCACCCTTGCACGTGGAGCTGGAGTCAGGTTCAAGTTTTGGTTTTCATGATAGGCTGAGTTTTATTTGCTCGGTGTCTTCACACACAGGGAGAGGAGAGGGAATTCTGCCTGTACCACAAACCAGATTTCCTAATGAATTTCCTCATGAATCCCTCATTGCCACATAGGATCTGCTGGCACTTCCAACCCCAACATCCATGGCTTTGCAATTAATCTCCTTCTCTGATGGAAAAAAAGGAAAATATCCTTTTTTTACGGCTGACTGTGGCAATAATTAGAGCTCATCCCCATAAAAAGGAGGGAGGAATCCTCTCAGATTCCTATGGCACAAAATGGAATGTTCTGCCTCAACTGCAGTGGCTCTGGATGCTTTAGGCATTAAGAATCCGTAAGGAACCAGGGAAAGACAAGGAAGGAAAGGAGGCAGCAGAGCAGCTCTGGAGGGGGAGCCTAAGGAGCCAATTAACTGAGCAGGACAATTTATTCCTCCAGCTCCAGTCGACAGATCCTGATTTTTGTTAATGGGAAGCCCTTGAGCTGGAAATGCAGGATCTCAGCAGTCCTGTTCTCAGAGCAGACCCGAATTAGCAGTTTAATAGTGCACAGCAGGCAGTGGGAGCACAGAGCCACAATTTATTGCCCACTCTGCTTCTCCCACAGCTCAGCCCTGCCTGGCCAGCACCAGCTCAGCCCCGGATCGACAAATCCAAAATTATCAATCAACGCCATCGAGAGACCCACACTTGATTCATTTCCACCACATCAGCTGCCTTTTGTTACCCTTCAAGGCTTGAAACCCAAGTTTTCACAGGATTCCAGGCTGATTTCCACACTAAATCCCATCTCATCCCACAGGCGGGGACTCCTTCCACCATCCCAGGTTGCTCAGAGCTCCATCTAAGCTGGTTACAGAAAAAAATCCCAAATTACCACCTTAAAAATGAGGAATCAGAAGATGGGCCCTTGATTCTTTTGAAGTGACAGATTTCAAACACACGCTCAAGCTACCAGACATGTGACAAATGGATCAGTGACAGGAGACAGAGCATAAATTCAGTATTTTTTCACCGATAAATTGTTGCTCTTCTATTTCTGTCAAGTCTTAGTTTTCCACTTTAATTCCCTATGACAAAGCAGCCAAATTTCAACATTCCCTTCCTCCTCCAAAACCCTGCCCACAAAGCTGAACTTCTGCTGTCTGCACAGCTCCAATAAAAATCAGAAATTATTATTAATCCTCCTGCATAAAACTGATGGAAAACTTTATGACCACAACCAGGCCTTGGTTTGGAATGAAACCCCCACACCAAAGATGGAAAATCCAGATTTTATTTTATTTGGAGTCTTGATGGGTTAAATCGGGATACAAAGGTGACGCAGGGTGAGAAAGCAACACAATTATCCACCTTTAAACCCAAAATCCCAAATTATCCCATCCTCTCCCCAAAACACCCTCAAAGCCACAGTGCTGGGGATGTTTTGCTGAGCCTGAGAGCCCCTCAGCTCATGAAATATTCAATTTACACTGAGGAAACACGGCCTCCATGCAGCAAAGAGCAGCCAGAGCCAGCCCAGAACGCTCTCAAACACATCTCTGCTAAGAGAAAGGATGAGTGCCAGCACTGAAGAGCACTCGTGGAGAGCCTGCTGGGAGCAGAGGAGGATGGCAGGGATAATAGAGCAGCCCTGCTGCTGGGGAGCTGCTCAGTTACCACGGCTTTGATGTGGGAGGAAAACAAAGAAATGGGGGGCGGGGGGAAAGCAAAAAAAAATAAAAAAAAAGGAAAACACTTTGTATCTCTGCTGGACTAGTGAAGCCTTCACCAAGCAAGCAGCGTGTGAGAGGATAAAACACTGGAAGGTTGTGATCATGCGGGAAATAAAGGCTGACACAAAAATCCAGCGTGGAGCGGCAGGAGAGGAGGGGAAGCAGCTCCAGCTGAGCTCCAGAGAGGATTTAGGGAGCTGTGACTCCGGCCAGGAGAGATCTCCTGTTGGAACCCTGGGTGCTGAGAATTTCAGACTTGCTGTGTTCACAGACTCTGACCCCCAAGAGAACACTGAGGCTGTAGAAAAAGCTTCCAAAATTGAATGATAAAACTAAGATTATAGCTGTGTAGTTCGAATAGAAGTGTGTGATATCACGTGGTGCAAAACTTAGAATTTAAAGTTTTAGAATACAGTAGTAGATATAAAGCAAGACAGAAGTTTTAAGGCAGAAGCTGGTCCTTCTTCTTCACCTTCTTCTTCATGGGTTTGGGTGGTTTTGTGTAATTAAGTTTAAAAGTCTACATTACGAGCCACAGGCAGTTAGTTATTAAGTTTAAAATAAAAATAATTTAAGCGTCATCTCTTAGACAGTTTATCCTTAAAAGGCCTTATAGAAAAAGAAAGACAACTCAAATTTTAATTTGTTAAAGTACTGTAGAACTCACAGTTTGTGCAACTGTAATATAGATAAGAACCCAAACAAAAAATACCCTCTGACACCTTTAATCCCAGCCCTAGCAAAAAAAAAAAAAAAAAAAAAAAGGCTCCACCATCTCCAAAACCAAGGGATTTTCTAATCTCACTCTTGGGGACTCAGATCTTCTCCAGCCCAGCAAGGAAGGAAATGGTGAGAGCAGGGATGGCATTTCTGCCTCCAGACTTATCCCACAGGATGGGCTCCAAATCCCACCTCGGGAAAAGCCGCTCCCCCCTTTCCCAGGTGAACCCACCCAGACGGGCACCTGCAGCCAAACTGTGCAGAGCACCCCTGGAAAAGGGTTGGAATTCAGGCAAATCCCTCAGGCTGCACCCAGCCCATCCCCACGCTGCCTTAGGGTGCTGCTGCCCAAGCCCTGCCCCGGCACACGGAAGCTTTGCCAGCTCTTCTCAAAACAAATCCCTTTTCCCTGCAGAAAAACTCGCTTCGTGGAGGTTCCTAGAAATTTTCCTCCACGTCCTCTCATTATCCATGGAATGGTTTGGGATAGAAGGGATAGAAATCCCATCCCATTCCACCCCTGCCATGGGCAGGGACACCTCCCACTGTCCCAGGCTGCTCCAACCTGGCCTTGGACACTTCCAGGGATCCAGGGGCAGCCACAGCTGCTCTGGGAATTCCATCCCAGGGCCTCCCCCAGTGGAAGGTGCCCCTGGAATGGCAGGGAGTGGAATGGGATGGGATTTAAGGGATGGCTCCCCTGGATTTTGGAGCGCTGCTGGGACAGCGAGAGGCTGAAGCGTTTGTATTTTAAGGATTGGGCTGAATTGATGATATCTTAAACTCTTAAGGGCAGATTTTAAACTAAACCAGTGGTCTCAGCTTCCTGCACAGCCAACAGCATGAGAGACACACGAGAAAAGACAATTCCTGATGGAGAATCCCAAAACTATCACTGCAGTTGGCTTGGAATGTGACTGAATTAGCAGAATTTTGTGCTGCTGACTCCTCCGTGCTGCAGCCTCCCTTTGTCTCTCTTCTGCTCCCTTTTAATCAAGGACACAAAGGAAGGGAGATTAAATCAGCCCTTGAATGCTGGGGATGGGAGGCTGGAAACAAACAGGCCCCAAACAATTCCAAACAAAAGGAACCAGGGTCCCCACACAGCAAAGACCCTTCAGAGTGGTCACAGAGACGGGGATGGTGTTGTAGGGTAGAAGCAAAAACCCAATTCAAGGAAAAGCTGAGCAAAGAAAAATAATCCAGGGATTTTGTATTCAACAGGAAGTGCATCACCACCATGGCCTTACCAGGAAGGTGCTGAATCAGATCCTGGGAATTAGAGAATCCCAGAATGGTTTGGGTTGGAAGGGACCTTAAATCCCATCCCATTCCACTCCTCTGTCATGGAACACCTCCCACTGTCCCAGGCTGCTCCAAGTCCCTTGGGCACTGCCAGGGATCCAGGGCCAGCCACAGCTGCTCTGGGAATTCCATCCTAGCCAGGAATTCCTTCTCAATATCCCATCTAAACCTCTCCTCTTTTGGTTTAAAACCATTCTCCTTCTTCTCTCCCTCTCTTACAAACCCCCTTTAAACTCTGAAAGGCCACAAAGAGGGACCTTCCCAGAGCCACTGCCTCTCCAGGCTGATGGGAAAATTCCAACAGGGAAAACGTATTTGGAGAGACTAAAAATCTCCATTAAATTAATTACAGACATCAAAAATCTCCTCTGAGAGCTGCTGCTTTTCCAGACAGTCTGAGGAGGAAAACGGCCAGAAACCATCTCCAGGTGTGCTGAGGATGGTGCTGAGCCAGAGGTGGCTCATCCCGTTTTTCCTGTGTTCTCTTGGGATTCAGAAATTAATCATTGACTGCAGCAGCACCAAATTATCCCTTCTCATGGTGACTGCTCCTGGAAGGTCCCTAAAATCCCACCCAGCTTCCCAGGAAGTCCTGGTGGGGTTTAGCCTTGGAGTCTTGCACGTCCTCGGGAAAAGCGGGCACGGTTTGTTTGTCTCTTTGAATCCCAACCCACCTCGAGACAATCTTTGTATTCAAAGCTTTGCTCCCAGCTGGATTTTTTTTTTTCCCCAATTCTATTATTTGGATCAAGGCAGTCTGTGCTTCTTTAATGTTCCCCCCTCACGCTCGGCTGCTGGCTCCATTAGTTACACCAAGACAAAAATACAACTGCGTGCAGCAGCAGAAATCATTTGATACACTCAAATCCTCGCCCATAAATAAGCTCCCCACACCCAGGTGGGTTTGCTCTGAAGATTTTATCAGGCTCCCTTTGTGGATGTTGGTGAAAGTCAGGAATTGCAGAGCTTGGAGGAGCAAGTTCATTGGTTTTTTTCCAAAAAAAAAAGCCCTGTGTGTATATCTCTGTGGGGGGCTGTGTGAAGCAACAATTTCTTTGGCTGACTAAAATTCCAGTCGGAGTTGACAAAGCTTTGCCTGCTTGTGTGTTTAAACCCACAGCAACCCTGACATTTCATAAGGATTTTGCTCCAGGCATTGGATAATTTCCATTACGATTTAAATATTTAGAGAAATCGAGGCCCCAGAGGTTTCCCTGCTCGGTTACATTGCTCAAAGCACCTCAGAGAAAGTTGATGGGCTGGTACCATCTTTCTTCCTGGGCCAAGCTGGAACTTGATCTAGCTGATAAGAAAAATGGTTTTGGAAATGCAACAGCGTGAAAGGAAAGCTGTGGAAAACCTCCATTGGATAAATTGGGAAGCACAGGGATAAAGGATGAGGAAAAGGCCGAGGTCCTTCTTTGCCTCAGTCTTTAACTGCAAAGCCACTCATTTCCCAGGTAATTGAGCTGGAAAAGAGGGATGGGGAGCAGAAGGGAGCCCCTAATCCAAGGGGCAGTGTTCCCGGAGCTGCTGCAGCACTTGGATACACAGAAATTTATGGGAGTGACGGGATCCCCAAAAGGGGTGAGGGAGCTGCTCACGGAGCCACTCTCCATCATCTTCCTGCTGGGAAGGTCCCAGGTGACTGCAGGATCCCAAATGGGACAAGAAGGGCTGGAAGGAGGATTCAGGCGACTCCAGGCCGGTCAACCTGGGCTCCGTGCCATGGATCAGATCATCCTGGATGCCAGGAAAACCAGGGATCAGTCCCAGCCAGTCTGGGCTGGTCAAAGGCAGGGTCTGCCTGACCATCCTGATCTCCTTCCATGGCAGCAGGACCTGCTCGGTGGATGAGGGAAAAGCTCTGCATGTGACCACCTGGACTTCAAAAAGGATTCCCCACTTGTGGTGGGACTCTTTTTCCCTATAAGACACGAAGGTATGGGGAGATAAAAAAGCTCAAATTGTAGCTATTTCCCCGAGCAGCTGCTATTTGTAGAAAGAGCCATGAAAGAACTGTTTTGTTGTAGAGAAGTTTCCATAAATTAACAAGATGGACTTCTCTCCCTGAGTAAACTGAAGAAAGACTGTTCTAGAGCTGGTGAACTGACTGAAATTTTAGGTTTTATTTCTTTACATTGTCAATAGGAAAGAAAAGGTTGTAGAAGAAGTGTCCTAAAGGTTTTGTTCTGATTCTTATTACTCTTTCCTTTAGTTACTGTTAATAAATTTTTCTTTACACCCTTTTAATGTTTTGAGCCTACTTTGCCTTTCTCCTAATCCTATCTCACAACAGGAAATAAGTAAATACATTCTAGTGTGTGCACCGGTGATAAGCCAACACTAAACCCACCACACTCATTACTACATGAACCAGCAAATCTCAAATTAGCAAACCAAAACCACTACACCACTGTTTCCCACAGAATCCTCCGGGAGAAACTGCCTGCTCCTGCCTTGGATGTGTGGAGAAAATACTGGGAAGTGCTGGGGATGGAGTTAAACCCAGCTTGGTCCCTCCCAAGGCTCAGTCCTGGGGCCAGTCCTGTTTAAGACCGTTACAGATGGTCTGGGCAAGGGGATGGATGCACCCCCAGTTTGATGAACTCCACCTTTAATGTGCCTGGGGAGGAGTTCCCAGCAGCTTTTTTGGGATCCAGAAACTCCTCAAGGCTCAGCTTCCTCCCAGACCTGCCCAGCGCCAGCTGCAAGGAGTTCTTTGTTCCAAGGGGTTTCCCTGGCACAGCCTCATTGCCTGCACCAATAAACAGATCCAAAGGGATTTTTCCATGGAATTCTTTGCCACCGGAGCATCTTCTCCTTCCTGCTGTAAAACCACTGAGCTGCTGACCTGGACACAACACAAATATTGCACTGAAGGGAATAGGACTGGTTTTATATGGATTTACTCCTCATGGGATCAGCCCCTGGATCCCTTCCAGCTCAGGATATCCCATAATTCAGTGTAGAATAAACAGATTTACCTACAAGTTTTTTCCACCCATGATGGGCTGTTCTCTCTCTGGGGTTGTGTCGTTTATTCCCATGGATATGAAGACAATGAAAGATGGAGCAGCAGGATTAAATAAATATTTAGTGAACAACACTGCTTTTGTAAAGGGAAAGAAGAAAAACAGAGCCAGCCCAACCTTCTGGAACACATCAGTTTTATCTGCCGTGATAAGAGCCACAGGAACCTGCTGAGCATTCAGGCTTTTGGTGACTTATTGTGCTCTGAAAGGTCTGGAAATGGCATTAAACCAACCAGCAGAATAAAAACCGCCCTGGAATAATGGATCAAGGAGTTGCTGTGCAGTTTCCTGTTGGAGGAAAGTCAAACGAGCAGTGGGCAGTTCGGGGACACGCCTGGATCTCAAGAACATCCAAAAAAAAAAAAAACAAAGGACGTTTTTCACCTGTCATTGATGAAAAGCAAAGACTGGAACAAAACAAGGCTCTAAATAGAAGCTCCAGATGGATCCTGCCTGACAGCATGGAAGAATTTTTATATTCTACCTCATAAATACCAGAAATTTGGATGTTTTCACTCCGAACACCCTCCTGGGCACTCCTTCTCTCCCAGGTCACCTCCCCAGGACAAGTGGCTCCCAGCCTCATCCAGCCTGGCCTTGGGCACTTCCAGGGATCCAGGCACAGCCACAGCTGCTTTGGGAAAGCTGTTCCAACACCCCACCACCCTCACAGCCAGAAATTCCCTCCCAATATCCCACCTGACCCTGCCCTCCGGCAGTCTGAAGCCATTCCCTGTGTCCTGGCACTCCAGGCTCTTGGAAATAGTTTCTCTCCTTGTTCCTTTCAGCTCCTTCAGCTCCTGGAAGGTCACAATGAGCTCACCCCAAAGCTTCTCTTGAAGGATCCCAATTTTCCCAGCCTTTCCTCACAGCAGAGCTGCTCCAACCCTCGAATCATTGGCTCCCTCTGGAAGAATAAATTCAACAGAAGGAGCATGAAATTGCTCACTGGGAGCCACCCACCCTCTCCTGATCCTAAATCCACGGAGCCGCTCCACGGAATCAGCACAACCCAACCCCAGCTCCTGAGGCAGCATCACCCTCAAAAAACCCCGGGCACAAAGTGGCTGTGAATTCAATTTGAAACTCCTCTGGGGGTTTTGGGATTCTGGAAGTGCTTCCAGAAATACGATCCCAAGCTGGAATGAGGCCCAGATGATTTCTGTGGCAGCCACCTTGGCGTGGGGACTCCTGCCTGCCTGAGCCCGAGCACAGATGAGCAGGAACAAAAAAGGTGGGTGCAAAAATCCTGGAATAGGGTGCTGGGTATCAGCAGGAATTAACACCCAAAAAAAAGGCAATAAAGGTTAAAAATGGGGAGCAGCACAGGAAGGCTGGGACTGTCCACAACATGGGAGAGGCATCTGCAGGATTGAGGCTGCCGGACGTGCCCAGGGCTCTCACACCAATAATCCAATTTCCCCAGCACTGGAAGAGGTTTTTATGGAATTCCGTCATCGCTGATTTCCTGCCAATAGCCCCGAGAGATGATCCAAAGGTTTTGCCAACAAAGTGACTTTGAGCATCCCTTGCAGTCGCAGTTCCTGGGAACGAGCCTGGTGTGGAGGTGACCTGGGCTCGGTGTGACTCTTGGGTGTCCTGGGCAAACACAAACCAGGTTCAGCGAGGCACCAGCACCTCCATCCCGGGAAAATATTTCCTTTCTCTTTTCCCAGGAAAATATTTCTTTTCAGTGCCTTTCTCCTGCCTCTTTTAATGTTGGGAACATCCAAGGGTACAGATCCTAAAAGTGATGCTATTTATGGAATCCTGGAATGGTTTGGGTTGAAGGGACCTCAAAGTCATCCCATTCCAAATCTTCTGCCCAAGGAATTCCTTCCACAGGACCAGGAGATACCTTCCACCACACATGAAAAAGGAAATATCCGTATTCAACAATGAAAAAACAACGGCAAAGACTTCTCCACGGGAAAGATCCCAAAAAAGTGGATGTTTGCTGTTCCCTGGGAAGGATTCCTTGGAGCAGATGGGGATGGTGATGTAGTCACACCATGAAGGGACAACCCCATGGGAATAGACCACACAATGAGAATTCCCACTTTGGTGGGAATGCATTTCCTGCATCCCTCAGCTCCAGTTCCAAATCAGGAGGTCACATCTTCCTCAGTGCTCCCAAAATATTTCCAGCAGAACCAGTTCAGCTCAGCTCCTGGGAAGAGGAGACCAAGGCCACACCACCTGTGCTGCTTTTCCATCAGGATTTTAAATCTGAGGAGCAAAAGTGGGGACATTGTCCTGCTGTCACTGTATCCCATTCCCACAGGCACTCAGTGCTTCCACGCTGGGGTAGCTCTGAGCAGGGCCAGGTGGATTTTTCCTTCTTCCCAGTCCTCAGGCTGTCCCAGAATCCCAGGAATTCTCATTAACCCTCAGTGTTGGAACTATTTGGGTGATAAGACTTCCCCAAACCTTATCAGGAATTTGCACAGCCAAGGTGAGGATGGTGCTGTCTGAGCTCCTGGTGCCTCACCAAGGTGGGGATGAGAAACTCCATCGTTCCCTACAACCTTGGAAAACGACTTTCCTGAAAAATCCAGGAGACTGAGAGGTGGCTAAAGCCAAGCAGCTCACGAGCCTTTGGACAGAAGCTCTGCGTGAGGCACTTGGAGCCCTCCTGGACCTCGGCATCTCCCTGGGAATGGGACATCCCTGGGAGTGGGACAACCTGGGAAAGGGACATCCCTGGGAGTGAGACAACCTGGGAATGGGACATCCCTGGGAGTGGGACAACCTGGGAAAGGGACATCCCTGGGAATAGGACATTCCTGGGAATAGGACATTCCTGGGAGTGAGACAACCTTGGAGTGAGATCCCTGGGAATGGGACATCCCTGGGAGTGGGACAACCTGGGAATGGGACATTCCTGAGAGTGGGATATCCCTGGGAGTGAGATCCCTGGGAGTGGGACATCCCTGGGAATGGGACATCTCTGGAAGTGGGACATCTCTGGGAGTGGGACATCCCTGAGAGTGGGACACCCCTGAGAGTGGGACATCCCCGGGAGTGAGATCCCTGGGAATGGGACATCCCTGGGAGTGGAATATCCCTGAGAGTGGGACACTCCTCAGAATGTGACACCCTTCAGAGCTCACCAACCCACAAATTCGTGATTTGGGAGATTTCAGAGAGCTATGCACAAAAGCTGAGATGGGACCTGGGCTGAAACCTCCAGCTGAGAGATTCAAAAGCTCCCGAGGAGGGAATTTTCACCTTTCCGTGACCTCCTTTGTGTCCGTGTGGGAAATGTTCTCAACACCTTCAGCAAGTGCAGCAGGAGCAGTGCCAGGGCTGCAGCTCAGTCACTGCTGTGCTCACGAAAAGCTTCAGTACAATTTACTACAAGTGTTAAATTACTCGATGATTAAGTGCTGCTAAATCCTTCAGGCATAAAGCCATCGATCAAATCTTAGGCTGAGCTTGGTAAGGAGAAGCTCAGCAGGAGGGTCTCCCTTGCCCTTTGCACTCTTCTCCTTTTGTACCCTCAGTCTCTGTGCAAATCAGATTAAATTGATTTTGATCTGATTTTCCTTTGTATGTTTATGTAGCAAAAGAGTGAACCTTGAAGTTGAGCTTCGTTAAATTTAAATTACATCTGGTTTTGCTGGTGCCTTCGAGGTTTCTTTAAGTGTTAAAGCCACTCCTGAGTGACCCAGCTTCACCACCACAAACGGCACCGCTGCAATTCACACCTGGAAACCTCCACTCGGACAAGGAGGGGGTTGGAGATGAAGATTCCTTGGATAACAGGCTGGGGAGGATGGAGATGGGTCGGTGTGAGGCAGAGCTGGGTGGTGTTTGCAGCTCCAGCCGGGCACATAATGCAGTGGAGTGGCACAACCCACTGGCAGCAGCAGGTAACAGGTGCATCCCTTCCTTATCCATGGGATTTCTCTGGAATGCTGCAAACAGGAGGCTGCAGAGAGCCCCGGGAGAATTTCCCCGGGGAATTCGGGTGCTGCCTGCCAGAGATGCCACAGGCAGCACGGGCTGAGCCAGATCTTGGCTGCAGAAACCCCTTCTGACCTCAGCCCGGGGAACTGGGAATTATGAACAGCGGGGATCTGTTCCCCGGTGCCTGAGCGTGCCAAAATTCCCCCAGGAAACAGCCTGGAGGTTCTAAATAAGTCATCAGTCTTAATTAGCATTGCAGATGAAGCTGGGCAGATCTGGTTTCAGGGAGAGCTGGAGGGGCACGAGGGGCTCCGTGGGAGAAGCTCAACCCTTGGGATGGGATGGGATGGGATGGGATGGGATGGGATGGGATGGGATGGGATGGGATGGGATGAAGGGACTCACCTGAGGGGTACTAGGTGTCTGCTGCTGCTGCAAAAGGATCAGGATCCTCCTCTTGGAACTGAATAAGAATCAAGTTTGAGCCCATAAAATCACCAGGAAGTGTTTGCAGAGGTTTTCTCGCGGTTCTCTCTTTGTGGTGTGTTTTTAAATTAAAGAATTTGGGCTGATTTGGGCAGAAGGGAAGGTGGGATGAGAGCAGGAGGAGCTGCAGCTCTGACCCTGCACAGATCCAACAGCAGAGCACCAAGGCACCTGCCCCAAACCTTAAATTTGACTCAACCCACATCAAATCCAGGGCACCTCATGGGAAGCATCCATGGCAGGGGTGGAATTCCCTAGGGAGGGTGGGTGGCTTCCAGTGAGCAATTTCATGCTCCTTCTGTTGAATTTATTCTTCCAGAGGGAGCCAATGATTCGAGGGTTGGAGCAGCTCTGCTGTGAGGAAAGGCTGGGAAAATTGGGATCCTTCAAGAGAAGCTTTGGGGTGAGCTCACTGTGACCTTCCAGGAGCTGAAGGAGCTGAAAGGAACAAGGAGAGAAACTATTTCCAAGAGCCTGGAGTGCCAGGACACAGGGAATGGTTTCAGACTGCCGGAGAGCAGGGTCAGGTGGGATATTGGGAGGGAATCCCTGGCTGTGAGGGTGGTGGGGTGTTGGAACAGCTTTCCCAGAGCAGCTGTGGCTGTGCCTGGATCCCTGGAGGTGTCCAAGGCCAGGCTGGATGAGGCTGGGAGCCACTTGTCCCGTGGAGGTGACCTGGGAGAGAAGGAGTGCCCAGGAGGGTGTCTGGAGTGAAAACATCCAAATTTCTGGTATTTATGAGGTAGAATATGAAAATCCCTGAGATTCTGCTGGGTTTAAATCTAGGGTGGGAGGCTCCAGGTTTGGGATTCTGTGGAGCAGCTCTGGGTGGTGTCCCCATCCCAGGACATCTGTGAGGGTGTTCCAGCTCTGCCCAGCAGCCCTGGCACAGCCTGCACCAATCCCAGCTTCAGCACAGGGGATGTGGCAGGATCTGCCCTGAGCAGGAAGACAGCAAAGCCCAAAGCTCATTAAAGAAAAGCTTAATTGGCATCATCTGCTTTGCACCGGGCTTTGATGTTTTCCAGGAGCTCAAGGGTGGGATCCCATGGAAAGAGGGAGGGTGCCAGTGAAGGGTGTCTGCTCAACACTGATCCTCTCGCAGCTTCTGACAGCAGATTTTGGGATGGAATAGTTGTGATCCTGTGCCTGGAAAGCAAAAAAAAAAAAAAAAAAAAAAAGGATTGATCCACAGGGTGAGTGTGGAAAATATTTCAAGTGACCTGGGATAGTGGGAGGTGTCCCTGCCCCTGCAGAGGCTGGAACTTGTTGAGCTTTAAAAGGCCCTTCCCACCCAAACCACCCCAGCACCCAGCAGGGTCCCATTCCCAGGCCTTCTTTTACATGAAATTATGGAATCCCAGAATCCCAGAAGGGTTTGGGATGGAAAGAATAATAAATCCCATCCCATTCCAGCCCCTGCTTTGGGCAGGGACACCTCCCGCTGTCCCAGGCTGCTCCAGCCCCAGTGTCCAACCTGGCCTTGGGCACTTCCAGGGATCCAGGGGCAGCCACAGCTGCTCTGGCAATTCCAGCCCAGACAGGAATTCCCAATTCCCAATCTCCCATCCATCCCTGCCCCCTGGCAGTGGGAGCCATTCCCTGGTCCTGTCCCTCCATCCCTTGTCCCCAGTCCCTCTCCAGCTCTCCTGGAGCCCCTCCAGGCCCTGCAAGGGGCTCTGAGGTCACCTCAGAACCTTCTCTTCTCAGGCTGAAGGTGCCTCCACCCCCAGGCTGCAGCTCTGCCAAAGCTTTGTAGGATGTTTGTTCCCTTTCCACACAGTCCAACAAAACATTCCTTAATTCCCCTTTCCAATGCAGATCGAGCAGCTCCCGATTTCCCTGCTCTGATGTGTTAATTTCTAAAAACCACACAAATATCTATTTAATTTCAACTCCAGGCTTGATGGAGAAGTTCTCCAGGAGAACTGAGGAAGGAAGCAGAACATGCCAGGAAGCTTCTGAGGGCCCAAAGGTTGTTTGTTTATCTTTGAACCTCGTGCCAAAATAATAAACCACAATTATCCCCATTTTTCGCATGCAATTTCCAGCCCTGTAAACCCTTTATGTTCGAACACATCAAACTCCTGCTCCCTGCCAATCCCGCCTGTTGCTAAGGAACGAGCAGGCAAAAAAAAAAAAAAAAAAAAAAAAAAACAGAGCTGGGGGGACTTGAAAGTGCTCATTAAAAGGCTTTGTGCATCCCTATCAGGGAAATGCTAATTCGGGAAGGTTGATTGATACCCTCGAGTTATTGAGTTCCAGCCACCAGGAAGCAGCTCTGGCTCACCTTCAGTCGTTGTTGTTAACATCCCCCCCAAAAAATAAAGAAGTTTCTTATTTAAGCAACTGAAACCGTTTCAATCCTAAAAAGCACGGGGATTTTTCATGTTCTGCACACCTCGGTTCTGCCCAGCGCCCACGAGGCTCAGGGAATTATTTAAATATGTTTTAAATTCTCGCAGCCACCCGGGCTGCAGGGCTTTACTTAAATATTTCCAGGCGTGCATTCCTAGGACACCCTTTGGAGCATCCTGCCCAGCTGGTGGGTGCTGAAATCTGCTGATCCCAACAGGAACTTTGTGCCAAGCCCAGGGCTCCCTCCTCCAGGGCTCCCGGTCCCAAAATCTCTATAAAATCAACATCAAAATCCCAGTAAAATCAACGTCAAATCCCTGGAAAATCAACAACAAAATCCCTGGAAAATCAACATCAAAATCCCTGGAAAATCAACATCAAATCCTTGGAAAATCAACATCAAAATCCTGGTAAAATCAACATCACATCCCTGGAAATACAGCATCAAAATCCCTGGAAAATCAGCATCAAATCCTTGGAAAATCAACATCAAAATCCTGGTAAAATCAACGTCACATCCCTGGAAATACAGCATCAAAATCCCAGGAAAACCAACATCAAAATCCCTATAAAATCAACATCAAAAATCCCTGTAAAAGCAACATCAAACCCTGGAAAATCAACATCAAAATCCTTATAAAATTGACATTAAAATCCTTATAAAATCAACATCAAAATTCCTGTAAAATCAACATCAAAATCCCAGTGAAATCAGCATCATTCAGCCAGTATCAATTTTTTATTTCAATGCACATCAGTGTCACATTCCAAGGAATAATATTTTGGCCTCTTTGTTAGCGCTCTTCCTCCTCTGTTTCAAGCCTGGATTGCAGACTGGGATTGCTTTAAATGTAGGGTAAAAATATCCATTAACTGAGGAAAAAATATTTTAAATTAATCACTTTGCACATCAGAGCAGAGAGATGCAGGGTCATGCTCTCCATGCACACGTAAGGAAAAGAGAATTTACCCCAACTCCTCATGTAAAGGACAACTTAATTTAATTTAATTTAATTTCAGTAGCACTCTAAAATGAAGGCGCTACACCAAGTTTCCATGCCCAAATACTCGAGGATTTCTGAGATTTCCTGTCCTTTTCTGCCTCCTTTTGGAACAGGGAGCGACTCTGGCCTTGCCCACTCCCCCCAAAAGTGACAGCAGCAAATCACAGCCAGCCCGAGCCCAATCAGTCATCCCCTCATTAATTAGCAAAGCTAAATTAGGAAGGGAACACTTTGCAGTTTAATCAAAGCTACAACACAGCGATTAATGCGCTGAAAGGTTGGGAAGGGTTGACCCAGATATTAATTCCCAACGGGGCAGGAAGCAAAATTAAACATGGGAGGAGTGGCAGGGCACTTCCCAAAGAGCTCAGGGACATTTTTACACCAATGATGGAAAGGATTTCCCAGCCACGGAGCCAAACATCCCATATTTCACAACCAGGCCCCGACTTTGTCTGCTCTGGGGTTTAAATGAAGCCGTAATTTGACCCAGCTCTCGCTGAAAGTGAAGGATTACAGAGCCATTTATCCAGGTTTTCCCGGGAAGTTCAGTCCATCCAGCAAACCTCAGGCGTCCCTGTGTCCCCTCTGTGGTGGCACAAGCCCTGAACTGTCCCCTAGAGACTGGCACCAGCCACAGCAGCTTTGTCAAGGACATATCGCTGCTTAAGGAGCAGCAAATCAATGACCAATCCACGTTTCTGCCCTTCCAAGAGGAGTCTCCACTCCGGTTTCCATCCTGGCAGCGTTGTCCAAGGTCCTGGCAGCGCTGTCCAAGGTCCTGGCAGCGCTGTCCAAGGACCTGGCAGCGCTGTCCAAGGTCCAAACTAAACTGTCCCAGGAGCCCAGTGTCACCTGCAGCACCTGCGGTTCCTGGATGAGTTTAAAGAGGGGGTTGGTTTCTAATGGGGCTTCCTAACAAGGTTTTCATTTCTGCTTGGGATTTTGGGGAAGGGGAAATGAGTTAGGAAATGTTCATGTTGGAAGCTGTCCCTAGATCAGCCCAGATTGCCTTATCTCAGCCTCTTCCATCATCACAGAATTCCAGAATGGTTTGGAAAGGAATTTAAATCCCATCCCATTCCAGCCTCTGCCATGGCAGGGACACCTCCCACTGTCCCAGGCTGCTCCAGCCCCAGTGTCCAACCTGGCCTTGGGCACTGCCAGGGATCCAGGGGCAGCCACAGCTGCTCTGGCAATTCCAGCCCAGCCAGGAATTCCCAATTCCCAATCTCCCATCCATCCCTGCCCTCTGGCACTGGGAGCCATTCCCTGGGTCCTGTCCCTCCATCCCTTGTCCCCAGTCCCTCTCCAGCTCTCCTGGAGCCCCTCCAGGCCCTGCAAGGGGCTCTGAGCTCTCCCTGGAGCCTTCTCCTCTCCAGGGGAACATTCCCAGCTCTCCCAGCCTGGCTCCATTACTTTGCATCCAGCCAGTGAAGGAAATTCCCAATTCCAACTGGAGCCTGGGAAACCCAACCAGGTGATCCCAAACTGCAGCCAACCCCACCCAAAATCCCGTGGCAGCGCCCAGGGCAGCACCAAGGGGACAGGGAGGAGCCCAGACAGAGCCTGTTTAAACCGCCGAGGTTTATTAATATTCCTGTTTGTCCTGGATTTTTCCATCCGCAGTCCACAGGAAAGGATTAATATTTACCTTGGTGTAAAGCTGTTTATCCAGCTCTTAACGCCCTGCAAGAGCTCGGCTGAGAGCTCTGCTCCGTGCACATCGATCCAGGCTGCTCTCCACGCACCTGGGGACAGCACTTGGAGAGGGACAGCCCAAAAAATGCTCATCAGAAGCAAATGTGAGCATGCCAGTGCCACCGAGCAAATCCCTCGTTAGCAACAAGCACGGAATTTGGGTTTATTGGAGGTAATTAAACACCAGCAGCAGTTGTGCAGCTCAGGGACACAAAATCCAGGTAATTAAAGGGTTTGTGGATAAGGAAAAACCAGGGCAAGCAAATGCAGGCAGAGATTAGAACAATTTCCAGATTCCTTAAGTTTCTCAGTGACCCACTTAGGCACAGCTCAGACTTGGGAATTTCCCAGGATGTTTGGGTGTAGGAAGAGAAAAAGGGAGAACTGGGAAGCTCCATTTGGTGTTTTTCCACCAAAATTTTGGAATCACTCCTTTTGCAACAGAAGAGTTCAAAAATAACAGATTTGGGGAACTTTCTGGGTTCCCAGGACATAGATACAGCAAGAAACCCACCAGAGATCCTGCACACAACAGAAATTGCCCCAGGGGTGGGAATTTCTTCCCTGGGAACTCAAATATTCCCAAATCATTAATGAGCCAGCACACATCCCCTCGTGATTTTAAAGCTCCCTTAAGGATCCATTTACCATTTTCCTTTCTACAGTGATCCCTGTGATTAATCATTCCCACTTTTTAACCACTGCCAGGTTCAATTTATCCAAGCTCAGCTCCCACCTCCTGGAATGTGCCGTGTCCCTCCTGTCTAAATGAAGGAGTGACATCATTAGACACCAGGTGACATTAAAATGCCATCAAGGGAACAACCTCACTGATTAAGCCATTGAGTGCAGCGCATTTCTTCTCCAAACTGGGAAAATTTGTGGTTCAGGCTAAGAAAAATAGAGGGACTCATCCAAATTTCCACGTAAAACATTAATAAAATCACATTTAATAACCAATGGCCATCAAGCAACTGCCTCAGAAATGCTGGAGCCCAGTTAATTGTGAGTCCCTCGATGCATCAGCTTAAAAAAATTCATATAAACATAAAATGGGAGCGTTTTAAGGAGATTAACGTATTTATTAACCACTTTAACTTCCAGAAAATAAATGTCCTGTCCATTCCCTAGATGCAGCGAGCCCGAATCAAATCCAGAGATTAAAACTGGCTCATGCACGGGGTGCCCAATGGAACGAACCCTCCCAAAACTGAGCAAGCTCAGCTCGCATCGTTATCAGGCATTTTTCTCTCTGGTAAATCCAGAGAGAAATCCAGGCCCAAATCTAAATTCCCTTTGCACTTCCCTCCCTCTGTGAGCTCACTGTGAACGCAGGGATTAAAAATCCCGTTTCAGAAAGAAACACAACAACCAAAAAACCAAGGAGTTTCACCAAAAGGAGATGGGAAAGGATTAAATATCCTGACCCTAAACCTTGCCTCATAACTCTGTGGGGCAGAGTGATGGGACTGATCCTTGCTCACCCCAACAACCTCACAAAAATCCTCCCAAATTCCCTATAAACGCAGCTCATGGAGCCTTCCCAGTGTTTTGGGAGCAGCCAGAATTTGCCTGGATTCATGGCACAGGAGAATTCTTTCTCTTGCATGATTGTTTCACTTCAAAACCAAACCCTCTCTAACAGAGCCCATGAAAAAAAAAAATGGAAATGGGGATTGGAAATCCAGCAACTGGAAAAGGATGAGACACGTGGGGATTAAGTTATTTTACAACCCTGGAATAAAAGATGGAGAAGGGGCTCAGCTCTTCCTCAAGCCTCCCTGACACTCTTTGAGGAGCAGAAATTCCAGCAGTGACCGCCAGCAGCTGTCCATGGGGTGTTTTATCCCCAGTTAAATTGTAAATTAATATTTTTCCCCTTTTACAAAAGGGCAGCCTGCCACAGTCAGCCTTGCTCTGACTATAAAGAAGGCTCAGGAATTCATTCTCTCCCAGTCCAATATAAATTTCACTTTGCCTACTTGAATAGTTAAGTCTCTCTATAGTAAAACTCCAGGAATTTATGGTTTATTTTAAAAGGCCGTGGAGGAGAAGGTGAGGATCCAGAGCTTTATTGAGCTGGCTGCAGCTTTATTTCCCAGCTATTAAGGAGTCATTCATTACCCCCTGCATTATTCTAACATATGGATTTTTCACTAACCTGGCTGCAAAGTCACTCTGCTGCCCAAATTTCAAGAGGAATTCAGGAAAAGAATCCTCCTGCAACCATCCCGAGCAAGGCCTCAGGATTGTGGATAAACTTCTCATCCATGGAAATGCCCAAGGCCAGGGTGGACGGGGCTTGGAATAACTTGGAATAGTGGAAGATGTCCCTGCCTGTGGCAGGGAATGGAATGAGAGGATCCCTAAAGTCCCTTCCAACCCAAACCACTCTGTGATTCTCTGATGTTATAACCCTGAAATTCTCCAGAGAATTCCTAAAAACCCATTTCCCAGGGGATGTGGGCACTGGCAGAAGCCGCCCTGGGCTTGCTGGAGAACTGGACGCTCACTGGGCACTCTTATCCTTGGAAAATCCATATAAAATTAAATGTATTCAGGAGGAAATGGTCTCCAGGCTGCATTAGCAGCTTCCCAAAGTTTCCAGCTCCTCCTCGGAGCAGCAGGATCCGCAGAGGACACGCGGAACGGCGGCGGCTGCTCGGCAGTCGCGAGTGGTTTTCATCGCCGGCGCCATTTATCAGTGTCAGCTTCTTCATCCTCCTGGCAGAAAAATTTCCAGTTCATTAATGGGAATCTGACAGAGTGCAGTGGGGAATGTGCTCTGCTTGTAGGAACAGCACCCACCCCCAGCAGCACCAGCTCTCCGGGGAAAACATTCCCTTTGCTCATAAATTTGGGAGTGGACAGAATTCAGAGAGGACCAAAAAAGCAACAGATTTGGAAGGGTGGGAACCACTCTGATTTCTCAGGTTTTCATTTGCAGCATGAATGTTTTTCTCAGTTTTTTTGGGTTAAGTGAAAGTTTTGTCCGCTTTTCATCCCAAATCCTCTCAGGTTTATTTTCAAAGGGATCTGTCAGAAATCCCCCCAGCTCTCACTAAAAGCTTCTCTCCAAAAAGAAAGAGCTTTTTATTCCAAAGCTTTTCTCACCATGTCTCAGCAGCCAGGCCACAAGTGCTGCTCTTAGAGGGGCTCCTATAAATCAAGTTTCCCCATGCCTGGAAGTGTCCAGGGTTGGATGGGGTTTGGAGCACCCTGGGATAGTGGAAGGTGTCCCTGCCCATGGTGTGGGGGTGGAATGGGATGGGATTTAAAGTCCCAACCAACCCAAACCATGCTGGAATTCTGTGATTCTATGAAATCCCAGCCTTTACTAATTCAAAACACTCCCAACCTTTTTTAAACCCTCTCTCAGGAATAAAGGACCACAAAGCCAAAAAAAACATCATTCCAGAGGCCACAGTTCCTGACAGGACACAGAGGGGATGAGCCATGGGACTCCCCACTAACAGCTAAAAATAGAAACCCCAAATCAGAGCCCAGCCATAATTATATAATTAAGGCTATAAAGGGACACTGTGTGGAACCTTAATTACTGCACCATGAGTCAGCCTGGATTTAATCTGAGTTTAAGTGGCTGGAAATTGATAAATCTCATCGTGAACATGCCAGGTGCGTGCCCAACCCTAGGCAGCCCTGAGCTTATGGTTTGGTTCAGCAGGGGGAAAAGAAAGTCAATCATATTTTGTAAGGTGAGTGTTCATCCCATTAAATTTAGTAATAAAGCAAGGACTCAGTAATACTCTCACAGGCTGCTTTCAGGTTGAGCAGTTAATGGATTGTTGGATATTTTTTATGGACAGAGCAGGATCTGCCAGAGCCATCCAAGATGAATGATTAGAGTCAGTTAAACCCCAAAAAACCCTCAGTAAAACCTCAAAACCCACAAGCCTTTAGGTTAATATGCAATCATCATCATAAAAAACATTGTTTCAGCTGAACCACCTGTAAATTCCCAATATTTAAAGGCACCCATCATGTTGGGCAATGATTTTCTCATTTGCACATCTCCACCTTAAACTCCCGTGCTGAGCCCCAAATCCTGCAGACACCAGGAGCAAAACCCTCCCTGCCCAGCTGAACTAATGCATTTGTCTCCTGAAATTCGCCATGGAAATGGAACATTGAAGGAAGAGGGAAAGACAGGAAAATTACAGGTTCCCTATGACACTTCCCACAACAGCTCCCTAATCCACCGTGCCGTCCTTTCAGCCCGAGCGCCGCCGAGTCCATTTAGCCAGGATGGGAGCATTAAATCCTTCATTTTCCAGGGAAGCGGCGATAGCATCGAAATCTGGTGTTTGAACAGAACTTTTAAATTATGTACTTGAACTGCTCGATTTGTTTAATCAAGGTCACTGAGTGCCCAGAACTCCGGGCTGGAGCGTTGACGAGGAGGAATTACCGTCAGCAGTGTCCCAAAGCCAGCAGCTGCAGGAAAGTCACGCTTCTCCAAGAGCCTGAAGTGACACTTTAATTACTTGGGCAAATTTGAGCTGCTCAGAGTGTGTGGCTGGTGCTGCTCCACGAATTTTGGTGCTGCTACTCCACGAATTTTGTCACTACTGCTCCACACAGCACGGCTCATCGGCACTCGGCTCCAGCAGCAGGATTTATCCCACAGCACGGATCCCAGAACCACACAAAGCCACCTTCTCCAGGTCCAGCAGGCTCCAAAGGAAATCTACAACAATTATTATCCCATTTCGACCTGATTTAATCCCGTAATTTCACATCCCGGGTGATCAGAACCACATAGCTCATGCGTGATGCATTTGCACTTTGTTCCCATTGAATCCCAGATATTTGGGGTTGGAAAGGACCTTACAGCTCTCAATCCCAAATCCGTGCTGTGGGCAGGGAGCCCTTCTACTAGACCAGGCTCAGAACTCCAAATTCTCTTCCTAGAAACCCTTTTTGGGCAGAAATCTTTGAAGAATATAGCAGAAAATAATACCAATTTTTAAGAGAGAAAGGAAATGGATTCTCCGGAGCTGAATTCGTCTTTGCTCCCAAGCACCCAGGAAAAGCTTTGTTAAGGAATAAACCATGGAAAGCACTTGTGCCTTTGGCATTTCATCCATCACTCATGGGAGGGCAGGGAATCTTTTCCCTGGAAAACCCAGCCCTGAGCTTCCCTCAGAATGGATAAGGAACATTCCCCTCTTAAAAGGTTTCATCTCCAGGCAGGGGTAACGGGGTGACCACAAGTCACAGGTTCAACACGCTGCTCCTGGGGAAACAGAAATGGATTTTTGGACCATTTGAGACTATTAAAAGCCAAAAATAAGAAGGTTAAATAAGTTTAAAAAGAAAAACAATGTGAATTACCTCAGTGTCTGGTCCTTAACAGAGCTGCTGTCATGGTGTTTATTTGCTTTCACGCTTTTAGGGGAAAATCAGGTAAATTAGAGACATGAAGAGGAGGCGACTGGAGAGGCTGAACAGCAGGAAAATTTCTCCCTATGATCCCAAGTCTGATCCCAAGCATTCCAAAACACAGCCCTTGGGTTCTCCCTTCAGCTGACAGGTGAATCTGAAGGTTTAACAGGCAGTGCTCACTGCACACACAGATTCCAGGACACAGGGCAGATATTCCTTGAAGGACATCTTGAAGGACAAAAATCAGGAGCAAAAATCCAGCCTGGAATTAACAGAGGCCAGTGTGGATGTCAGATGTGGAGACATGGCTCGGTCACCAAGCCAGGTCACCAAATTTAATTGGTGCACCAGAAGATGTGGCCTCGAAGGAATTTAGGGACCAGCAGCTCTTCTGCTCCAGGTCAATGGATCCTCTTCCACAGGGACATCTTCCCTGGAGGCCGCTGCTTCCAGGCCTTTCCAGGTCACCTCTGCTGTGAGAGAGCACCATGGCTGCACACAGAGCTGGAGCTTGAGGGCAACAAGGACCTCCAATTTTGGTGAGGACTCGTGTCCAGAACTTCGGATCAAGGGGCTTTGGGTGCTGGAATTCTGATGGAGGATAATGGTGGAGTCCCACATCTCCCTCACAAAGTCATTGAGGCTGGAAAAGGCTTTTGGGATCATCGAGTCCAAGCTGTGTCCGATCCCCACCTTGTCCCCAGTCCAGAGCTCTGAGTGCCACATCCAGGAATTCCTTGGGCACCTCCAGGGATGGGAACTCTTCACTTCTCTCTGACCTCCCCACACTGATGTGAAGCTTCCCAGTTTTTCCCTCTGTGCCCAAAGCAATACATTTCCAGGGAAAAGGCAGCTGCCGTCCCTTCTGCCAAGTGGAGAAAAATGATCCCATTCCAGCTGCATTAGAGATCAGGACCTCGGAATCATCCTGTAACAGAGGGGCCATTAGCTGAAACAATATAGGTAACAGGGGGTTTATCACATCCCAAACACGGCTCCAAGAGCTCATGAAAGGATTGTAAAGGCAAAATTATTCCATTAATTTAAAACTACGGCTGCCTGACTCTCTCCATAAAGAATCCATGGATCCAGTGCCTGGGGCAAATCAATAATGCTGGGATTTGTCTGCTAACAGAGAAAAAAACTGATATGAAAGTATTAAAATATAAAGATACCCTGGGGGCACTTTCATAGGGGAATTAAGTGCTAAAGACTCTTCCATCCCTGTTTCTGATCTTCTGTCCCTGCCCATCAGCCAGGAGAGGGGTGGAACCATCCCAGAAAACGCCTGGGATCGTTCATGTGGAGCAAGGAATGAGCTCTCAGTCCTGGAAGTGCTCGGACACAGAACATTACCCAAGACTGATGGACAACCATTCCCTGTCCTGAAGGTGTTGATGGCCCCATCTGTCACCTCAGCCTCGTGGACTTCCCTTCTCCGAGCCGACACATCCATAATGGCCCCGTTCCGCTGGAAAAGCCAACCAAGGAATGAGATTTACAGGGATGTTTTCCAGCCGGCAGCACACGGAGCCGCGGCTCAGTCACGGCCAGGGCTGAGGAGCTGCTTCCTCTCCCACCTCCTCTGCCCTGCCCACGCCACCAAAATCCACAAAATCCAAGGGGAATAACGGGAAATGTCTGTGAAATCCCTTTGCGGTCAGCAGGGAATTGTGTAGCCAGGTTTATCCGCTCATTCCCACAGTGCAGTTGGGATTTGGGCATCATTAATGACTTTAATGAGGAATTTGATACATATTTAATTTATTAGAATTTGGAGTCCCGCTGCACTGAGTCATCACTGCAGCAAGCTGCAATTCCCAGCAATTCCTGGAGCGCCTTTGGAAGGAGCAGCAGAGGTTCATGGCTGATCCAAACCAAGAAACCCAAAAAAATTAAAAGTTTTTCCTTAGACATGAGTACCAGTGAGGGACTGCAGGAGAATTGTGGGATCTGTATCATGAAAAATTTTCTGGAAGCAGAACATCAACCAAGACCAATCCATTATTTTTTTCTGGGACAGGAAAATGAGTCAGGAAAGATCTTTTCCTTCTGTGTTTTTTCCCTGTGTTCTGCACCACACTCTGTATTTTATGTCCAACAATTTCATCAATCCAGCTCAGGAGATTCCTTTCTCTAGAATTACAGGAATTTAGCTCCTGTGGCTGGATTTTCCCTCCAAATCCTTGAGTTTAGCTGTTTAAGCCAAGGAGTTGTTTATTACTATTATTATTATTATTATTAAACTGCAAAACTTTGGTTAGTGCAAAGTTGGATAATCCCAAGGGAGAAGATAAATTATTAGAGTTAGTTAAACCCCACAACTCGTAGCTGGAAGGGGCCCAAATCCCACAGGTCCCACCCACCCCAAGGCATGGACAAATTTCCAGGATGTATCCCAGCAAACCCACAAGGAGAAGCCTGAGGGAAAAGCTGAGTCTGAGGGCAAACATCAGGCTCGGAGAGAGGAGGAGATTATTTGATTCATCCCTAAATCCTCTCTCATATCCAGAGAGAAAACACCATCCTGCCAAATTCCAGCAGCTCCCCTGTGCAAAGGGTTTTTCCCACTGGTTTGGGATTGAGCTGTTCATACGTTAAAAATCATCTTTAAATGTAGCACTGGGATCCACTTCCAGGAATATTCCTCAGGAATGAGAGCAGGACCCACAAGCAGCCATTGCAAACACCCAACTTCTGCTTTTCCCTTTTTCCAACCCTGCATCCTCCAGCTGGGACAGAGGAGAGGGCATGAGGATCAGCAATTTGATCCTTGATGTTGTTTTCCTCAGAAGTCTGGGAAATTTTTGTCCAAAAGTTTCCTTAAAAAGCTGTGGAGATTGCCCAGATCAATCTCTCCTGGTGCTGAACCTCGCTGAAACTACCAAGTAACTCCAGAGTTACTCCACCACCCCACAACCAGTTCCACCCTATTTCTTACTCTACCTCTGTGAAAAACAGCAATTAAGACCTGATGGAAATTCCAAATATTCTCACACTTCAGTCTGGATATCACAACCCCATGCCTGACATCTCCAGAATAAGATAAAGAAGGAAAATCTGCCCTGCTGCCCTCCCCAGTCTCATTTTCTTTCAGCATAAATAGGACCTGCTCTCATTTAAAATGGCTTTGGACCTAAAATGTCCATTCTCTCTCCATGTGCCGCAGCCAAAAGCCTCAAACCCACAATTTCCACTCTGATTACATTATCCCCTTTCCTGATTCCCACAGATGGAAAATACCCTGGATTTGCAATTTACCAACTGTCTGCCTGTCTCTGGGAGAAGCCACCAAACCTCCTTGGCAGGGAATGGGGAGGTCACACCTGAGAGCCCTTGAAGCTGAGCCCACAAAAGGAGGAAAACTGCAGAACGGAAGGATTGGACTTGGGAATTCCATCCCTCGAGTGCTGCAGTCCTGTGCAGGTGTCCTGGCTAAGCAGAGCTGAGAAACCAAGGAAGCTCAGATGCTTCTGAAGCTGCAGTGAAGAATTCCTTGTCCTGCTGAGCACAGGGGACACTTCTTTGCTAAAAACGAGGGTGTTGGATGTGCTGTCCCAATCCCAACATTCCTGACCACAGCCAGGAGAGCAGGAAGAAAAGGAAGAGGAGCCCAGGGGAGGTGAGCATTTGTCCTTCCCCCACTTTTCCCTCCACTCTTCCCATGCAGATTTCCCCCTCCTCTCCCTTTTCCCTCTGCCACGGTCCCACAGCACGGAGAACTAATTTAGTGCCACAACAGAAAATGTTATTTATTCATTTCCACTACATCTGTGCTTCTCTTTTATTGAGTTCCTTATTTTTAGTGCTCTCCTGTTTCTCCTCCAGGGCAGGCAGATAATTGTTCTCTATCTCTCTATAATTGCAGCAAATTCTCATTAATCAATACAACACCAGCCAGGAATTTCCTGATGAAATCCTGCTTTAGTTGACACCTGAGCTCCTGAACAACTACAAGACAAACCTAATTATCTCCTTGGCTAAGTGAAACCACACACTTTGGAAATGAAAAGCTCTTTTTCAGCTGAGTCCATTTAAAGGATGGAAACTGGGATGAAAGGCCCAGACAGAGCCCTTTAGACCAGGCTTGATGCCTTTATAGGAGGCAAAGCCTGGCTTAGGAATTTAACATTTTCAAGCTAAAAATTTGCCTGGTTAGGGAGTGTAGGATGAGAAATTTTGTAATTAAGGGTTGTTTGAGCATATTGGCAATTTGCTGGAGTCTTAAATTACTTTCATCCACATGGAAGAGTTGTGTGTGTGAAACTGGAGCTTCTCTGATTCCTTGATCTATTTTGCAGCCCAAAAGCAGAAATTTCCATGTGTGGGAGTTCATGAAAGGAATCTGTAACAATCAGGAACTGTGGTAATCAAGGAATGATTTAAGCTGGAAGGAAAAATCTTCTCGCTCCACCCCGTGGTCAGGCACAACTTCCACTATCCCAGGTTGGTCCAAGCCCATCCAATACGGCCTTGGACACTTCCAGGAATGGAACATCCACAACTTCTCTGGGTATCCTGTTCCAGTGTCCCACCACCCTCCGAGCCAGGAATTCCTTCCCAATATCCCATCTAACCCTGCTCCCTTTCAGTCTGAAGCCATTCCCCCTTTTCCTGCCACTCCATGCTCTGCAAAGCGTGACGGATAAATCCTGGCACAGATTTGAAAGCATCCTCTGTTGCCCTGATTTTTAAAAGTGTTACGTTTTCTTTTATAGTTCTTTTGAAAGTTTTAAAGTTCTCATAAAACTTCTTCAGCCTTCTGATCAGTTTACATATTTCTAATGTTGTTCTCACGCACTGTTCATGTAAACAATGATTGTTTTGCATTCTTCTTTGTGAGAAGAGAGAATTGATGGACTGTTGGTTTGACCAGTGTGGTTGGAGAAGTGGTAATTCCATCCTCCAGTCCACGGTCAGCTCTGGAATTCTATAAATATCAAATGCTTGAATAAAACACTCTCTTTTTTAACCTTTGAACTTACCAAGCGTTTGTGTACTTACTTCGTGTCCAATAGTGACAATCCTCCCTTTTTATTGGAGGACAGGGGCAGATCAATCCCTCTCTGGAGCACAGTTTCCCACAGATTTTTAAGGATTTCAATAAAAATTGTACCGGCACAGTGTAAGGATCCTTCCCATCCACAGGAGAATCCACACCCGCTGCAGGAGCTCTCCAAGGTACCACGGAGGGCTGAGGACAGGAGCTGCCTGAGGGTCCCACATCCTTCTCCGTGCCCTCAGGAAATGACACAGCACCAACTGGGAAAACACTCCCATAGAAATCAGAGCAGGGCCCCCTCCCCACCCCAGAGCTCTCTCGCTCCACTCCATAAAGAGAAAAGTGCAGAACAGATCAGGACAAAGCAGCAGCTGTCAGCTGTTCCCGAGGCACCGCGATGACAAAAACACTGTTTCGTGTTTTGCAGGAGGGTTTTCCACAACAGAGACGCTGGCTCAGAGCTTTAAAACCTCATCGTGTTACAAGAATTTGTGATCCTGATGCACTCCAGGAGACAGAGGAATAAATAAAACTCTCCAGAGCTTTTCCATGTTAAATCTCTCTCGCTCCTCTCTTACACAGCTATGGAACATCAGAGAGGGAGCATCCTCACACACAGAAAAGGAACTGCACGACCCATTCCTGCTCTTCCTCGTTTTGTTGTGCACCAATATCCTGGGTGGGCAAGAGGGAAGCCCTCACCTGTGGGATATGAACAAACAAACCCTGGTCCTGCCAGAGCCAAAAAAATTCCAGGCTCTGGTGCTGGAAAAACAGCCCCAAGGAGGCCGGGTCAGGTTGGGAAGGCAGCTGGAGGACTGAGGTCACAGCAGCTCCCATGCCAACCACAACTCTTCCAGCAGCTTCAGCTGGGGTCCAGAGAAGCCACAATTCCCACCAAACCCACCCCAGAGGGAGAAGATCCCAACTTGGAAGCAAGGGAAGACCCTCAGTTCCCACAAAGCAGGCGAGGCCAGAAGGGGACAGCGATGGCAGAAGAAATGGAGATGCCTAGACAAGGAAACACCTACAAATCGGAGTCCATGAGCAGGTGGGATCCAAAAAAAACCATTCCTGAAGACCAGACCCAGATCATTCCAAAGGGAACTCACAGGGAGGTCGGTTTGGGGTCAGCACCCTAGTTCTCACCACAGAATCCTGGAAGGGTTTGTGTTGAAAGGGACTAAAGTTTGTTTTATTCCACTTCCCTGCTGCATTCTGAGATAAGGCACCATTGCAGCTGCTTCCCAGCCCAGTGTCTGCTCTTCCAAAATCTGATCTTCCACCAGAAACTCTCCAGCAATCACCTGGAATTTGTCTTCTGTGCTCCCCTAATGATTATACTGCAAATCAAGCAGGGATGAAGGAGATGAAAGAGGCCCAAGAAAAAAACAAACAAAAAAACAAAACAAAACAAACAAACAAACAAAAACACCAAAAAAAAAAAAATTCTAGGCTCCAGAAAAAACATCCCGGTCATCACAATTCCCATTTTACCTGGATTTGGATGGGATAAGCTGACCTGAG
This sequence comes from Vidua macroura, assembly GCF_024509145.1. Lineage (NCBI taxonomy): Eukaryota > Metazoa > Chordata > Aves > Passeriformes > Viduidae > Vidua > Vidua macroura. The sequence continues at coordinate 1,820,867 of NC_071576.1, forward strand.
GTCACCAAGAGCCCAGGTGTGTCCTTTCTTTGTGGTCCTGCAGGGCAAAGGAGCATCCTGGCTGCACCCATGGATGGAGCCCAATTCAGCCTCTTCTCCTCAGCTGCATCCAGGATTATCTGTGGCAAGAGGCAAAACAGCAAAATAAGGAAAGTGACACAATTAAGGCTAATTAGCTGAGTGGGAAATCCCTTCCCAGCCAATTAGTGCTGAGAGGCAAGGCCTGCACAGTAACGAGGCTGTATTTAGCTGTTCTCAGCTCATCCCACTTCCAGAAACAAGAAGGCAGAGATTGTTTTTCTATTAAAAATAATTGGATAACAAGGATTGTACCAGCCATGGGGAGCTGAGAGGGGAATTGGACTCACATTCCTCTGGACAACCCCAAAAATGCTTTTTCCACAGGACAAGGACAGAATAGGATTTTCACCCTCCTGACCTGTCCTGTAAAGCTGGAAAAAGCTGGGCAGCCTGGTGGTAAAACATTCCCATCAATCACATCCCTAAAACCTGTGCAAACTTGTGTTTACGGAAAGATTCCCGAACCACAGACATTCCTTCAGACCTTCTGATGGGAGTTCCATCCAACCTGTGAATTTTTGGGCATCTCATCACCACCAACAGCTCAGTGGGATCATCACTTAAAGCCCAAACTGCTGGCTCAGAATTGCTTGACATTGGTGCCTTCACCACGTTCCTCATCACAGCAGAACGAGCGAGTGCCAGTGTCAAAATATCCGAGTGTCCCGCTGGATAATTCACTCCCAGGGAGAGCTGTGGAATCCATCACAGAAATTACCTCCAAAGGACACTTTCCCCTGAGCAGGGGTGGATAAAGTGGCTGGAAAGAGGGAACAAAGTGTCAGCATCTCACTTGGGGAGGTGAAAGCAGAGCTGACAGCGCTGTGATTTATGGAGAGCGAGGCCTATTTGGGGAGAGAGCTGGAGCTGTGCCAGCAGGGCTGAAATCCTGGGATTCAGCTCTGCTCCTCGGCCAATTGCAATATTTTATAAGTGGAAGAGATAGGCAGTGACCTTCCCCTTCAGAGGCTAAAATTGTTTCTGGGTTGAGGCTTTTAAAAAACAAAAAGGCCGAGATTTGTCCATTTGTTTGGATATAAAGCACCCAAGATCTTATCTCCGGCCTCATAATTCACTGGGAGGAAATTCAGGTGGGAAGATTGAAGAGCACCGAGCTTGCATTCCCAAATACTCACTTCAGAGCCCAGGGTTCACCTTGACCTGGAATATTCACCCAGGATGACGGGAGATTAAACACCAGGCTGCTCCAAACGTGCATCCCCCTTGGATGAGCCTGTTGAATAAAGATATGTTGAATAGTCCCACCTCAGTGATGTATTCCTGAAGATTATTCTTATTATTATCATTATTATTCAGGTTCCAAATTCACTGAGATCTCCTCCAAGCTGTGGCTCTGCCATCAACCTGGAGCTGGTGAGAGCCCAAAAGAGAAATCAGACTTTTCTGGGGTAATCCTGGGGACAAGACTTCCGTGAAGGCATTAAGGTTGTCATTACCTCATGGTTTTGTGCCAACTTATTGTATTAACCAGATTTTTCCTTTGGTTTTTTCCCAGCTGTGGAATAACCTGGAATAAACCAGTCTTGGACGTGGCTGAGGCGAAGCAAAGCACATCAAGCTGTGATTTCGGTCCAATGTGCCCAGGGGAGAACCTCAGGGTGAGGAAGTCACAAATCCCACCCCAGGTTTCTTCCATTCCATTCCATTCCATTCCATTCCATTCCATTCCATTCTTCCAGATGGAATTATACCATGGCTGAGCTGGTTTGGGACACGAGGAATGTCTCAATTCCATGGATTTCACTGGAGGAAACACCTGAGCACCCATGGTTGGGCTCCATCTGCACTGGACTTTGGAAGCTGGAACAAAAACCTGATCCTGGCTGGCTCAAGGACGCTTCCCCGCACGGTTTTCCTGGTAGGAAGGAAGAAAAGGTTTTTTAAGCAGCCTCCTTAGGGGTGGGACTCAAATATCCCATCACTGGATCTTTATGTCTGGCTGCTGTTGGAGAATTCCCAGAATGGATTTTAAATGGATTTAAAAGTGGCTGGGGCAGTGACAGCTTCAGTCCCAACATCCTCCTGTCCTGGGCGAGCTGCCTGTGGAACATCAGGGTGGAAGAGGTGCAGAGCTTGTTCTGGCTCTGCACAGGAAATTCCTCGTGGATCAGGAGCTCTCAGGGTGGAAGGCAGGATATCGGTGCCGGAGGATGTTTTGTGGGGGAGAGAGAGAGGGATTCACATTCCAATCTCAGGAGTAAAGGCAGGGTCAAAACTGGGTTCTGTGGAACCTAAATATCCACAGAAACCAAGGAATCAGCGAATCATGGAATATCCTGGGTGGGAAGGGACTCATCAAGATCATCCAGTCCAACTCTTGACCCAACGTTCCTGGAGCTCTGGCAGCCTCGGGGCCGTGCCCATTCCCTGGGAAGTTGTTCCACTGCCCAGCACCTCCTGGGGGAAGAACTTTCCCTGATATCCAACCAAACCCTCCCCTGGCACAGGATATTCCTGATGAGATGGTGAGGGTGGGGCTCTTCCCTAAATGTGGGATCGAGGAATTTGGGCCATCAGGCAGGAGATGCCTCGAGGCAGATTCCCACGGTGGCCTATCCATGGGGAATTCCTGGGATGCGCTCCAACGTGACAGAGAATCCTCTTAATCCTCTCCACACCCCACCACTCCCCCTTGAGCCCTCGCCCTGGAGGAGGAGGGAAGATCTGTCACCTGAATATTTACAAACCAGGTAGGAAAAAGTATCAGGTTCCGGTCCCTTCATCACTTTGGTGGTGACAAGAGTTAATGGTCCCTGAAGCTTTCCCAGCAAATGTTCCTTGTCGGGCCATTTTCTGCACATCTCCGTGATGGATGGGGAGGAGAAGTCACTTTATGACAAGCCTGCTCAATTATTTAATAAGGCAGATTCTAATAACTTCAGGAAGTCCCCAGGAGAAATGGAAGAATAAATACACTTTTCCTTTCATTCTCTCAAGAGCTGGAGAGGAAAAATGGATTGTGGCCTCTTTGTCTGCCTGTCAGCTTTGTTTTGGGGACTTTGCTGCGGTTTTAACTCCCCAGTTCTGGCTTTAGGGACAGAGAGTGGAAACAGAAAATGAAAATTAGGGATTTTTTTTTTTCTTTCTATTAAAATAGTCAAGAAAAGTTGCTGTTGTAGCCAACAGGAGTAGGCTCAGCAAGTCTGAGGGACTCTTCCTTTCTTTTGGTCTTTCTCTCTTCAAATTATAACTTTTTTGGGGATGATGGTCAGTGCTGAGGGCCTGGGAGTCCCTGAGCACCACAGGACCTGGCAGGCAAAAGCCCTTGTGCTCGTTCCACTATGCAGAACTCCAGAACTGGATTAGGTCTGGAACATTCCAGAGTCTTTTCCCATGAAACCACCAAGTCAAGGGATTTCGGAGGGACCCGGGGGGTTGATTTTGCAGGAGCTGTGCAGCCTTCCACACTGCACCAAAAATTCCTGCTGGTTATGGGAGAAGAAAGGCACCTCTGGGAGTCCCACAGGCCTTTATGCAGCTGCTTAACAGGAGAGCTGTGCATCTGGAATAAAATCCTGGAATGGTTTGGGTTGGAAGGGGCTTAAATCCCATCCCATTCCACCCTTCCAGTGGACACCTTCCACTGTCCCCTTGGACACTTCCAGGGATCCAGGGGCAGCCACAGCTTCTCTGGGAATTCTACTCCAGGACCTCCCCACCGTCACAGGGAAGAATTCCTTCCTGAAATCCCATTTCAACCAAATCTCTGTCACTTTGAAGCCATTCCCCCTTGTCCCGTCACTCCCTGCCCTTGTAAATCCCCCAGGAGTGTGGGTCAGCCTTGGGCCAGGGCAATTACAGCAATCAAAAAATCCCATTTGGCTCCCCTTTTTCCTTCCCTTCCCTTCCCACCCCCTTCCCTCTGGAGCAGCATCCCACTGCCAGCAGCAGCCCCCCCCCAGTTCTGCATTGCAAACACACCCCCAGGAAGTGGAGTGAGATTGATGCTGGGCTCAGTCCAACAGCTCCAGAACATCCCTCTCCATCTCCTGGAGGAAACTTGGCACGCCGGGAGCCGGGACCATAAATCTGAGCAGAACACAAAGTCGCTCGCATTAAGCCAAGGACACCTTCAGCTGCTCCTGCTCCCTGTCCAAGAGCCATTTGCTGCCCAGCCTTCCCCTGCCTGTTCAAAAAAGCAGGAGCTGGGAACGCTAAATGGTTAATCCAGACAGTCTGGGGAAGATCTGTCTCCGCAAATGTTGCACCATCTGCTGCTCTGGGGAAGCTGGAGGAGTGGGTGCTGTATTTTCATAACAATCCGCCCTTCTCCTCTCATTGATTAATAACACAGGGCTGCTTTGTCTTTGTTCTTTTGTGGGTTGTTTTTTTTTTTTTTTTTTTTTTATATTTGTATGAAGGCTTTTCAACGTGAAATCCAGTAATTATCTGAAGAGCTGAGTCAATAGGTTTGTTCAGGCAGAGAAATTACCCATTAAACAGAACAGGGAAAAACCCAATGAAAAAACATCTCTGCACCAGGCCCAAGATGACCAAAACCCTCTTTCTTTTCCCTCTCCAGTCCAATTTTCCCCCACCAGATGCCTTTAAAAGTGAGAAGGATCCCACCACTGAGGAGCTGCTGTGGAAAACAGGCTGAACCATCAGCTCATATCCACCCAAAGTCCTGGAGAGTGGAATTCCACCACCCCAAAGCCTACAGTGAGCACCAAGCCAACAGGAAACACCTTGAGCCTGCTCCAGGAGGGACAGAAGAGGCTTTGCTCCTTCTCACTCCCCCTTTTCCACTCCACAAAATTCCCAGAGCAGCTGGAGGAGCTGCTGCAAAGCCATGGGGTGTGAAGGGAGCTGGGAACCCCAACCTTGGAGCCTTCTCCTGCAGCTGCCTTCCCATGAAAGCGATGTTTGGGAATGCCAGGCACGGAAAAGCTGCAGAGGGAACGAGGCTCAGATCCCAAAGCAGGAGATGTGGGTGCTCCACCTACTTCCAGTAGTGTCCAGACAACAATGGAATGAAAAATCCTGGATTTGCTTAAATACATTAAAAATAGAGGGGAAAAAAATGGTTATTCCTGATATTAATTGAACTGAGAGTGCATCTAAGTAATGTCAACCTGCAGATGCCAACTCCAGCTGCCCTTGAGCTGGCGTGGAATGGTTTGGGCTGGAAAAGAGCTTAAATTTCATCCCCTTCCACTGTCCCAGGCTGCTCCAATCCCATCCAGCCTGGCCTTGGGCACTGCCAGGGATCCAGGGGCAGCCACAGCTGCTCTGGGAATTCCATCCCAGTCTCTCCTCACCCTCCCAGCCAGGAATTCCATCCCAGTCTTTAATCTAGAGCCACCCTCTTTCAGTGCACAGCCATTCCCTCTTGTGCTATTGACAAATGGCTGTGGGAGAGACAGAGATTGACAGAGGGAACCACAGACACGCCAGTGGCAAAGGGTAAATCCAGCTTTAATTACCATCCCAAGGCCCAGCTCAAAGGAGCTTTTTAGTTCCAGAGCATGAACAGCTCATGAAGAGGGGAAAAACAGCAGCTGGAAGATGATTTAAGCAGTGCAGTTTATAGTGGTTACAATTAATAGGCAATTTCTTATAAAAGTTCTCTAGAAAATGTCTTTTTTTTTTTCCCCTTGCAGGCAGCGTTATTTCACCAAACGGTTCCAGTTTCCTGCTGGAAAAGCAGCTGGAAACACTTCCCAACTTTCTCAGCACTTGTAGAAGCTGAATTTCACTGGAAGCAGAGTTTTTTTCCACAGGGAACAAGGGACAGGAAAAGAGGGAACAGTCTCAGGCTGTGCCAGGGGATGCTCAGGTTGGACATGAGCAGGAATTTCCCCATGGAAAGGGTGCTCAGGCCTTGGAAGGGGCTGTCCAGAGAAGTGTCCCCATCCCTGGAAGTGTCCAAGGAATGTGGCACGTGGTGCTCTGGGCTGGGGACAAGGTGGGACTCGCTGCTCCCAAAGGCCTTTTCCAGCCTCGGTGCTCCCATGCTCAGCCCAACCCAAACCAAATTTCCCCCCTTTGGATTCAAAGCAGAGGGAGGAATTCCTGACAGAGCAGCAGATCCAGCAGCAGATTTGATCAATAATTTCATTTCCCATAAAATCCCAGAATCACTGGGCTGGAAGAGACCTTTGAGATCATCGAGTCCAACCCAGCTCCAGCACCTCAACTCAACCCTGGCACCCAGTGCCACATCCAGGCTTTGTTAAACACACCCAGGGATGGTGACTGCACCACCTCCCCGGGCAGAACATTCCAGAGCTTTATCACTCTTTCCGTGAAAACTTTTTCCTTATATCCAACTTAAATTTCTTTTGGCACAGCTTAAGTCCTCTAAAATACCCTCCCACCTTCCCCAACCACTTCCAGCTTTCCCTCTTTCCCCCAGAGCTTCCTTTCCCTCTTCCCTCCATCCTGCCAAACGTTCCGAGCCCAAAGCGAGCACTAAAAACCCAAATCCAGCAGCGCCGCTCCCCAAATCCTTCAAAACCAAACCCAAACCCCGGCAGTTGGTGCCCAAACGCTTCGGTGGCTTTGCCATTTCCCCAGGAGCTGTCACTGGGGTTTAACTTTGCCATCAGGTAATTAAAGCTGGGCTCTGATTAAAGCCCGGCTCCATCCGCGCCGACGGAGACGGATGTTGGATGCAGTTGGAATTTGACAGCCGAGTGGGATGAGCAAGTGCATCAGGGTGCTAACGATGTTACTTTGCAAATGCTGTTTATTTGCTGTCAGCTCCAAAGCAGGCAGTAAATAACACATTAGGGAATAAAAAAAAAAAAACTAGGGAAAAAAGAAAAAAAATTCCAGAAATAACATTATGTTAAAATGGAACCATCAATTATCCCCCCTTTCTTCAGCTTTTTCTCTCTTTCTTTTCCCGTTTTTATTTTATCTTGAAGCATTCACGCAGGGGGGTTTTTTCTTGATTCATTAATTGCCTTTTCTCTGACTCCTCTGTTCTGCCTCAGTGCCCATAAATCAATGTAAAAAAGATAAAATGCTGCTATTATGAAATGAGTGTAAAAAGGTATTGAAATAAATCTCCTTTTGGACACATTTTCTCCCATCTCAGCTGCAAAAACATCTGCTCAAGATGAGATTCAGACCAATTTTTCTATCCCAAAGTGGCCCTGGCCTGTCCCTTGTTCCAAAACCCCCAGAGAGCAGCATCCCATAAATAATTTTCTCCTGGCAGTTTTGAAGGAGCCTGCACCACCCATTTTCTCCAAAATCCCATATTTGATGGATGGTGGTGGCCACAGCTCATGCAGCTGAGCCAGTCCTAAATATTCCCACCAAAAATTTCCTTATTTCAAATCATTTTCCGAGAAAAACGTTTGCTGTTGGAAAGTTTTGTGGGAATTTGGGGGCTTCCACTCAAATTTTCTCTGCCTGAAAAAAGAATTGGTGTTGGACAATGAGCATTTCCACCCAAGTCTGAATGTTTTCCAAACCCCATTTAATATCAGGAATATTTTATTTAGGCAAAAGCTCTTCAATAACTTCGATGTGCCCAATTCTGAAATTATGTGGTTTGTCCTACAATTTTTTAAGAATTAAATGTATTTCCTGAGGGAAAAAAAAAATTGAATTTTATATAAAGTTGTCTGGTCCTCCTAAAGCAAAGGGGTTTTCATGGATTTAGAATTATTAGGCAATGCAGCTTTAATTGCTTTTTATTTGTTTCAGAAAGGAAATGTTCGGAGCAAAACTTCTTGGAATTGAGTTCTCTGTTCACCATCCAAGTGTGAATTAAATTCCAGCTGATCCCATTCCATTAACCCACCTGAGCTCTGTCCTGTGAGGAATTCTCACTCAGGATTCCTCTCCTGGCTGCAGGAGAGGGCAGAGAGGGTCAAATTCCTGCTTTCAGGGCAGAACAAAATCCCAACTTGGATTAAAAGGTTAAAATATTGTTCTCCCTTGCTAAGACCTCCCAGGATTTTCCCTTTTTTTAGCCCTCTGGATGCTGCTGGGATTTGGGGGGATTTTCCCAGCTCTGGCAGCTTCTCCATCCCAGTGTTCCCATCCTGAAGGGAGAGAAAAAAATTGTTTTTAAAAATATTCCTCACTGCAAAGTGTCAGGAGACACCACCATGGTGGGAAAATGCCAGTCCCAGTGGGATTTTCCCTGGAATTGCAGGGCACAGCTCCCCTGTCCTCTTACTGTCGAGGAGAAAAGGTCAAAGATGTGGAATATTCATCCCAAACCAAATTTGTTTGTAGAGAAAACACATCCCAGGATGTTTCCGACATCACCTGGCAGCTTCTCCGGGATAAAATGATCCCGGGGGAATTTCCTTGCTGTTAATAATGGGGGGAAAAAGAGGTCAAAAGGCAAACCCAGCTGCAAATTACACAGGAGACCACAAAATAAACCTTCCTCGAGTCCCTGTTCCTACAAAAACATCATTGCTGGTGATTTTGGGGGAATCCTGGAGGAGTTAAAGTCCAAATCTTTGACCTCGTGGGGTAGGAGATGGGAATAGTTCGGCTGCATCAGAATAAATTCTTCCCTCTCATCTCAAGGGTTTTTTTCCTGCTTTGCTAAGGGTCAGTTCCTATTTTAACTTGGATTTTAATTCCAGAAACAGAACTGAGGGGAGTTATGGGCCGGTTCCCATCCCAAAACTCAGGAGTTCCATGCAACAGGCACAAGGCTCAATCCCAAAAAGTCCAAAATCGTTTTCTTGAACCTCTGTTTTTTTAGGAAAAAAAGCTGTTTCTTGTGGAATTGTCAACTTTCAGGAATACTCCTTACAACAGCCTTTGGAAACCTCATTTTCCTTCATTTTAGCAGCATTTCCAAGTGGAACTGATGGAGGAATTTATTTTGAAATTAATTTTTGATCCGTAAATGTATCTCAAATTAAGACTCTGCAGTCAAACACAGCTGCTCCTAAAATATCCCTGTATGGATTTATAGGATCAGGGAATCTCCTGAGCTGGAAGGGACCCACAGGGAACATCAAATCCAACTCCTGGCCCTACACAGGACATCCCAACCATCCCACCCTGTGCCATTCCCAACAGGAAATATTTCCATACAAAATAAGGAAGATATTCCAGAAGATAAGTGACTGGTGGGAATTCATCACCCCATTTTTGATTTTATTTTTCCTTTTCTTCTTCCTTTTTTTGGGTTTTGGTTTGGGTTTATTTTGGGGGCGGGGGGGGAGGAATGGGGCCTGGGTTTTTAGGTTTTGGGTTTGGGTTTTGTTTGGGTTTTTTGGGGGTTTTTTGGGGTTTTTTTTTGTTATGGTTTAGTTTTTTTGTTGTTGTTGTTCTTTTGGTATTTTTATTGTTGTTGTTGTGGGGTTTTTTTGGTTTTTTGGGGTTTTTTTGTGGGTTTTTTTGTTGTTTTTTTTTTTTTTTGGTGGTTTTTTTGGTTGGTTGGTTGGGATTTTTTGAATCTCTGACAGCCAAACTTTAGGAAAATCTGGAAATCCCCAGCCCAACCCGCCAGGATGGGATCCACCCCATCACCTCTCCATCCTCTTTCTGCCAAGTTGCTGTGACATTCTGCTCATCTTTTCAATGAAATTATGAAAACAGCAATAAAGGCATTGAGGGATCTATTTTTTTTTTTTTTTTTTGCCTTCAGAGCCATTTCACCTCCCTGAATCCTTAACCAAGAGCAATTCCTCATTCATCAAATTCAGCAGGTGATGCAAAATCTCTGACACGGGTATAATTCCTTATTTTCTCTTGGTGAATTATTTAAAAAAAAAAATCTTTGAAGTGTTTGCAGATGCTTTTCTTTTAAATAAGAAAATCCCAACTTTCCTAAGGAAAAATCTCTTTCATGAACTGCTGATCGCTGTGGGCTTTTTATGGACATGTGCTGATAAAAGGGAGATTCACCCATGATAACAGAGAACTCAAAGTCACATCTCACATCCCACCTGTTTGGATTTCACCTCCAAAGAGCCCCCAGCCACCTGGGAATGCTCCTTCCCACAATCCTTTAAAAATCCTGGTGAGAATTCCCCATCCTGGGACAAAAATCGGTGCGAGTTCTGCAAACGCTTTGTGTCCCCTGTAGACCATTAATTTCTGTATTTTTAACTTAAAAAGCATCCCCATCATTTGGAGCTCATTCAGTTCATTAAAATCTCATTTTTCCTTCAAAACTGCCCAAACTTCTCGCAGAGGAGACCTGGATCCTCCTGCCTCCTTCCCATCCCTGAACAGAACTGCAGCAAGGCTGCAAAACCTGATCCTATTCAAGTTGTAAAGCAGTAATTCAGCTTTTTTTTTTTTTTTTTTTTTCCTTGCCTGAGTTGCAGCTAAAAATATGGAAGCAATTGAGAATATTTTCAAATATTCGGAGCAGGGGTTTGAAAACAATATTCATAGATCATCCCTGTGTTCTGCCATGCAGCTCCGTGAGCACTGCCTGGGGAATAGTCCTGATCTATCGGATTTTTGATCAGGAGCTTTTCTGTGTAACAACAGCTGCTTGCATTTATTCATCAAAAGAATCAAAAAAGAGCTGAGGAAGAGTTGATATTTTCTCCCTGGTGACTCTGGACTCCCAAGAACTCCATTGAAATTCCTTTATCTGCGGGCGATAACACCACACATCTTCCACTGCCCCTCTCACCTGCCTGCTCCGGGAGGTGATTAACTCTATGATCACTATAAAAATGTTTTATTTAAGAGATAATTGTAGGCACTGGTATCTCCCATTTCCAAATCTCTTGCTTTATTATCCTTGCTCAAGAAGGTCTTAATATTTAAGTGATTTACTGCTCACTTTGAATGCCAGCCCGGCCATTAGGAGGCACATTTCACCAGGCAATGCCTAATTTTATAGGACATTATTTCTTTATAAACAGAGCCATTACTCTGCAGCATTAATTAAATCTCTTTGCCCATTATGAACTCCATTTGGAAGACAACAACATCACCAACTGCCTGCCCTGATGGATGAGTCTGCAATCCCATTTTTGGCTCCTGCCAAAGCACTTCCCAAGGAGTGGAGCCACCAGGAATGGGGAACATTTGTGCCATGGAGAGCGGTGATTTGTGGGGAGAAAGGAGCTCATGAATAAAACATTTGCACTTCAGCGACCCAGTTTAGCTAAACTGTTTTGCATCAATAACCCGGTCCTAAAAGGCTCTGTTTATTACTGCCAGCCTCCGAGGCTTTGGGAAATGGAATTACATCAGCCCCATTTATAACATTTAATGTTGGGAGCAGACCGCAGCTGTTACATCACTGGAGAGGGGCCTCGCCCACAAACTTCTCCTAGACAGCTGAAATCTGGGGGGTTTTCATGTTTCCACCATAAAGGACATTCAAAAAAAAAAAAAAAAACAGAATATTCCAGCCACCATCCCTGAATTCCTTCCAGAAGCCTTCAGGGCCCAGCACTCACAATTGAGGCAGATGAGCCCAAAATGCCCTCAGGAAGCAGAGTTTGTGCTCTCCTCAGGATTTCTACACAAGAGACAGAGGGGCCTTGCCCACAAACTTCTCCCGAAGAGAAGTGGCAGCAGAGATTTGGGGTTTTTTTCCATGTTTCCACCATAAAGGACATTCAGAACAAACAGAGCCCAAAATGCCCTCAGGAAGCAGATTTCTACACAAGACAGAGAGGCCTTGCCCACAAACTTCTCCTGGACACAAGCATGCAGAGATCTGGGGGATTTTCATGTTTCCACCATAAAGGACATTCAGAAAAAACCCAGAATATTCCAGCCACCATCCCTGAATTCCTTCCAGAAGCCCTCAGGGCACAGCACTCAAAATTCAGGCAGATGAGCCCAAAATGCCCTCAGGAAGCAGAGTTTGTGCTCTCCTCAGGATTTCTACACGATAAAGATCCATTCAGCCTTCCCAGCTCCACCATCACAGAATCCCACAGTGGTTTGGGTTGGGAAACACCTTCAAGCCAATCCCATTCCACCCTTGCCATGGCCAGGGATAATTTTTAATTTTCCCCTATCCCCTGTTGCTCCAAGCCCCGTTCAGCCTGGCCTTGGACATTTCCAGGGATCCAGGAGCAGCCACAGCTCCTCTGGGCCTTTGGCACAACCAACCTGTCAAAAGCTGCTTCTTTCTTGCAGTGTGGGAACCCATCCCACAATTTCTGCGCAAGGATCCACCAGTTTCACCCCCAGAACCCAACATCTACAGACTCCCAAGGCTGGAGGAAATCCCAGTCCCTGTCCCAAGCAGTGGAGCTCTGGAGCATCACTCCCTCTTCTGATTTTCACCCCAGGAGAGTCAGGCTTACAAGACCACCTGCAAAGGGATCAACCCCCAGTTCCCATAACTGATTTTTCTGATTATTTTACTATTTCCATATCTTTTTCCTTAGGTGTGCACAGCCTAATGTCTGATGATGTCTCAGCTCCTCCCTGTATTGCTCCAGAGGCCACGGCAGCAATTCCACAATTTCAGCATTTAGGACATCATGATCTGATGTATCTTAACCTCCCCATTAAAAAGTTTATGAGGTAAATACTGGTAGATATTTACCAGCAGATGTACCCAGCGATATTCCCTGTATTTAGGGTAGGAAATAACCCTGTTTTCTCAGGTACCAATGTATGGATCTGACTGGAAAATGATTTAATGGTGCCCATTCCAAATGGAAAAGCCAAAAAGCTGCTGAAGGAGAAAAGGCTGTCCCAGCTGGAGAACTGTCCTGGGTTGGAAATAGGTGTGTGTTCTGTCCCCATCAGTCAGAGCTGGGGCAGTTCTCTGCTGCTCTCTGGGCAGTTTTCTTTGTCTCTCCCACAGCCAATCCTCCCTCCAGGAGATCTCTGCTGTTCATGGCCACTGAGTGTCCCTGCATGGCTGAGAAAATTCCATCATCCCATGGGGAGAGGCTGTGCCCAGGGGAGGAGCCAAGCATTCCTACCTGGATCCAATCTGAGCCTTTGGGACACCACAGCAGCCTTTGCCCACTGCATTCCCAGAGGAGCAGCTTTCTGCCCCACTGCATTCCCAGAGGAGCAGCTTTCTGCCCCACTGCATTCCCAGAGGAGCAGCTTTCTGCCCCACTGCATTCCCAGAGGAGCAGCTTTCTGCCCCACTGCATTCCCAGAGGAGCAGCTTTCTGCCCCACTGCATTCCCAGAGGAGCAGCTTTCTGCCCCACTGCATTCCCAGAGGGAGCCCAGGCCCATCTCCAGCAGCCCTGGAGCTCCAGAGGAAAACTCCAGCCTTGTCCAGGATCCTGCTCCAGCAGAAGCACAGCTGGCACTGCAGGAGGGCTGAGCCCCCATGGAATGGCACTGCTGCCACCACCCTGACCCACAGCGTGCCAGGGCCTGCTCTGACTCTGGCAGTTTTGTTTTTTATTGCTGCATTGTTTATTTTATTTTTATTTTCTTCCCTAATAAAGAACTGTTATTCCTGCTCCCATATCTTTGTCTGAGAGCCCCTTAATTTCAAAATTATAATAATTCAGAGGGAGGGGGTTTGCATTTTCCATTTCAGGGGAGGCTCCTGCTTTCCTCAGCAGACACCTGGCTTTTCAAACCAAGACAAGAGCTCTTGGCTGAGCTGCACCAGGGGACTCATCTTGGGGGTTGGATTTATGGAGCACAAACCACGCCAGGAACAGCAGCACGTGTGCCAGACTGGATTTCCATTCGTTGGGAATCCCACAGGCACACAGGGCACCCTCATCCCATGTTCCCAGTTATCCAAGCTGTGCCACACCTCAGTGACACCCTGAGCTCCACAGAGCCCTGGAATAAACACAAAATGGATTAAAACACAAAGGAAGGAGGGCTGGGAGCTGATGTGGCTTCCCAGCTCCCTGCAGGCACCAGGAGAAAGGAGCTGCTGCAGGAAGATGTGCTGGATGCAGAATTTAAAGGAGGAAGCTGAACTTTTCCCTCACTCAGACACAGAAGAGCCACCCCAGCAGCTTCCTCTCCATCCTGATCTCCTCAGCTCCAGGTGCAGGATCCTGGCTGAAGGGGATCCATGCCCAAACCCTCTGAGCACTGCGATGTCCCCAGCCCCAGCGGAGCTCATTTGGATTCAGCAGGAGAGCTCCTAGAGCACTGCAGGAAGGGAGAGCTCAGGAGGGAGGTGGAAGCTCAGAATAGACATAATTCCATGGGGACATCCATCTTCTGGAGAAGAGAGCAGAGCCAGGCTGCTGCAGAGGCAGGTGGAGCTGCTCCACTGCTCCCTGAGCCTCCCACTCTCCCAACAACTGTTCAGACCCACACCAACCACTCCAAATCCCACCAGCATCCCAAATCCCCCTGCAACCCCCTTAGACATAAAAAATACCCCATCGAAACAGCCAGGGCCAGCTTGGATGGGGCTTGGAGCACCTGGGATGATGGGAGGTGTCCCTGTCCATGGCAGGGGGTGGGATGAGATTGGCTTTAAGGTCTCTTCCAGCCCAAACCAGTCTGAGATTCCATTAACTTAAGTGGAATTAAACAACACTCCCCATTGGGTTGTGGTTTTTTTGAGCTCCCTGCTTACGATGCAAAAAAGCCTTCAAACCCAAAATTGCAGTCCTGTTTCATCAGTTACATAATTACTCTGCTAGCACTAATTAGCAGCTGACTGTAAATATAACTTTTATCCCAGAAGACATTCCCTGTTCGGAGCACGGCTGAAAATGCAAGTCAGGCCCCGCTCCGGTGCTCCTTCCAATGTGCTTAATAATCCTCAGCACTCGTCTCCCCGTGTTCAGGAGGATTTATAGTGGTAAGGCAAGAGAAAAGCCGAGCAATGTTCCATTGGAAATTAGGAGGAAAAGCAAATGCTGAGGGAAAATATGCTCGGATGGGCAAAAAAAAAAGCGTACCTGGGCCAAAGAGTGACAAATTGCTCCTTTTTAGGAGACCTTTTTAGCAGAGGGAGGCACTGAAGAAATGCCATGTTCTACTCAGCAGAAAAACCAGAGATGGATGCAATTAAATCCCTGAAGGTCTGAGGGAAATGCAGCTGGGAATGGGAGCAAAGACAGGGATCTGCCTGCAGATAATTAAATGTTCATTTTGGTGCCAGCAGGATCGGAGGCCAGACCTTGAAAAGTGGCAGCTGGTGGGAATGAAGCGAGGTGGGGATGGGGACAGCCTTCCCTAAAAAAAAACAACTCACTCCCAAAAGTCCCTTTCCCTCATTTTCCACGAGGTCCTACATGGAACACAGGATGGGGCAGGAACCTGCAGGAATCTCCCACCACGGACAAGTGAGGTGGGAACGGCACTGCCAGAGATCCCACAAAAACCCTGTGGCTTCCCATCTCCAGCCAACACCCCAAGAAGGGCTGAATTCCCAGGAATCACTGTGGATGCGAGGGATAACGTGGAGGAGTCATTTCATCCTGGGAAAAATGTTCCAGGGACTTCATGAAGTCTCAGCAGTGACCAGGCTCGGGGTAATTCCTGCAAACTAAAAAAAGGTGCATCCTTCTAATCAACCATTTCAATCCCAGGTGCACGACCCCAAAATTCCCTGCTGGAATATTCCCTGCCGAGCTCAACATCACTGCAAAGGGTTGATATCATTTGCTACACCAAAAAAAAAAAAAAAAAGGCAATAATCCCTTATCTTAGCACCACCCTCCAGGGAAAAAGGACCCAGAGTGCTGGGAGCTGGGTGATGGCATTGCCTGAAGATCCTGAATTAACCATTCCCAGAGGTCAAATTGAGCAAATTACTTCAGAATCCTTGAAAAAATATGAAGTTAAACCTGCCCACAAACCTTCTGACTCCAAAGCACAGAAAACAATGTTCAACTTCACCCAAAACTGAGAGGTTTCTTCCTCGTGCAAAATAAAAAGTTTAGGAATAGATCAAATAGCATTGATTTAAGGAAAGAACAATTTAATCAAATTCTGCTGGATTCAGCACAAATTTCCAGGAGAGGCTCCCCAGCCCCTCCCAAGGCACATCTCGGTCCCCTGGATAACAACTCCAGAAGTCAAGCAGTTTTTAAGAACTGCAGTAACTTCCCAGCTTCTCCCAGAGAATCCTTGTCCTGGATTTCACCTCCAAAGTTCATTTCTAGACTGAATTTCATGGGGGTTTAAACTAATGCCAGTAGAAATTAAGATATTAATGAGAGAGGATTGCCACTGCCAAAGGGGCATTTTCACTGGATTCAGGAAAGCCAGAGGGAAAATCCTTCCTCTACCTGAGTCCAACTTTTGATCCAAAGTGGACTGGAAGGAAATTCCCTGAGGATTAGTCATTAAAAATCACTTTTCTCCCAAAAATGGAGTGCTGGGCACATGGGACCTCCATCCTGCCCTGCTGGAAAGATGAGGTCAAGGAGCTGAACGTGCTGGGACTTTGGATGGGGAGTTCTGAAACCCCAGAAATTCCCAGGGATCCTCACCAGTCTGCTCTGCGGGGAGCTGCGAACGTGGATTTGCAATTTATCCCAGAAATTCCACCCAAAACACCTTCCCACAGCGCTGGGCACGGGGAGCGGATCCTGCACCGGGATTTTCCGTTCCCTGAGCTCCAAGGACAGCGGGAGATGCTTTGAATATCAAAGGGGGTTGGGAGAGGCTGGGATGCTCCAGCCGGAGCACCGGGCTGTTCTCACCCAAACGACGCTGCCGGTGATTAATGAACCAACTCAGCCTCCTCTCCAAGGTACGTGACCACAAGGCAGAGGTCACAAATGAAACATCCTGAAATCCCGGGAAAAAGCGGATTTCTTTCCCCCTCAATGATTCAAGATGTAATATTCTGCCCGGCAAAGGCGAGCCCGGAGCCAGGTTCTGCTTGGACTAATTATTTGCATCTTCCCCGCTTTGCAAGCCTACAGAGAGAAGCCAGCTCGCCATTTCTCCATCCCGGGGTTTATTTTATTAATGAAAGCACCAGCAGAAGAATGACAAGTCGATTTTAATGATCCCATGCCCTTAATTTCTGCGGTGCACCGCGGATCCGCGGAGCAGCAAACGAACCTTGTGTGTGTGCAGCTTGTACCTACAGGCAGGAGCACTAACGAGCTTGATTTGCTGATCTGCAGATTTGGGAGTTATTTAAATTACTCCACAGCTCTAATTTGTTTCAAGAAAAAAATAAAAACTTAAGGATTTTCCCACCGGTGTTTTTAGCCGGCCCCTCACTCCCCTACAGAAGCAACGGGAGAGGGAATTTAGGAGCAGAAAACGCTGCCAGCAGGGAGCTGGGGGATGAAGATTTCAAATTTCAGGGAAGAATTAATCCCTGGAGCACCTGCACCCAGTCAAAAGCTGGAAAACACAGACCCAGCTGAGCTTCACCATCTGCCAAGGAGAATGCAGCTCCTCCTTCCAAAGCTGCCTCTCCCAGCTCATCCACAGCTTCATATTCCCAATTCCTCGCTCAGACCTCTTCCCAATCTTGTTCTCCTCCATCAAATCTCTAAATTTGGATATTTGGAGTGGGCAGCTCCTTCAAACACACAACTTGAGGTGGAAATCTCAACTTTTTCCCCTCATTATGTATTTATCCTTTCCATTGTGTGGGGGATGTGGGGGGACCCAGAGCCCTGCAGAGCTCTGACAGAATCACAGGAAAAGAAAAATAGGATAAAAAGGATAAAAAGTTCCAGTTTCCCAAACAGGCAGATTCTGTGAGGAGAAAAGTGGTGCCACTTGCAGAAGGAAAACAAAAAAAAAAAAAACAAAAAAAAAAACAAACAAAACAAAACAAAAAAAAATTAAAATGCCGACACTGAAGAGAATGCTAACAAATGGGAAGATATTTCCCTTAAACTCTGGTTATATTTTTCTTCTGCTGTGTTTTGTGTTACTCCTTCCTCCAGATTTATTCCCTCCCTCCAAAAAAAGGCCAGAAGTTTTTTATCAAGCAGATGTTTCTCACATCCAAAGCTTTCCTTGGAAAACTTTGCTTTTCAGCCAATGTGAACTAAAAACAGCCAAGGGAGCTCATTTCCCAAGACAACTTCATGTGCTCAGCATGAAGGTCCCAGAGCTCCTCCGTCAGAGTTCTCCTTGGAAAATTCAGTGTTCCAGGCCAAACAGAGGCTGCTCCACCCATCCCAGAACCACGATCCCACCAAGAGCTCTCCAGGCTGCTGGAGACCCCACAGGATCCAGCATCTTCCACCTTCTCCACCTCCATCCCAACGCTTCTCCCTCCAGCTGAGCCCCACAATTTCCCCCTCATCCTCCTCCTTCTCCTCCTGCTGCCGGGTGATCTCCCCAGGGAAGGACAAATCCCTGCCTCAGTCCAGGTGTGGGAACGCAGGACATCCCTCTGGCTGCCCTGGCTGTCTGAGACCCTGGCAGGGGCTCAGAGACCTTGGCACCAAGTCAAAACCACCTGTGGCTTTGATTTTAGCCTGTGGGAAAAGCTGCCAACTCTGTGTGAGGAATTACAAACCACGAGGGTTAGAGCAGTGTGGTAGTTGAATTAACACAGGGTGGAAAAGTGGAATTTTGGGGTTTTTAGAATGGGGTTCAGGGGTACAAGATGGAGGGATTTGGGCGTGTCCTGACCTTCTTCTCCTTCTCCTTGCCCTCCATGTCTCGCTGTGCTGGTGACACTTTTCTGTTGGTTTCAGGCACAGACACACTGTCCAACATCAATGGAGATATTGGCACGTTATTGTAACCACGGCACACGGAGTTTTGGGTATAAAATGTGAACACTGCCCTGAGGGCAGACAGAATGCCATGGCCGAGCTGCTGGGCAGAGCTCAGCAGGGCAGAGAGAGAATGTTCTAGAGAAGGGAAAATAAACACCCTTGAGAAGCCGACCCTGCGCATTCAGACTCCTTCTCTGGCTGCACAGGCTGGGGAACGAGGACTTTTACACTCTCGGGGTCATCCCGACACCCAGACCCCAAGATTCAGGCAGGAATTGCAGTGCCTGGTCTGTACCCCCCAGGGGCTGTCACCTCCAAACCATCATTCCCAGCCAGCTCCCACCCAGGGACCCCTGTCCCTTCTTCCTCAGCCTCCTCCTGCCTTCAGCCTTGCTCTGAATTCCAGGATCTGTTTCTTTTTCCCAAACATCTCCTGCTGTTTTTTTCCAGAATCATTGCAGAAGAAGCTGCACCTGCTGCAGAGCCAAGGTTACATTCACACACCAAGAAAAAGTTGCATTTTGGGCATTCCCAGAAATACCAACCCTGATCCGTGGTCACCAGGGAGGGAAGAAGGGCAGGGATGAGCCTGACCAACACTGAGGGTTTTGGGAAGTGCCTCACGGGAGATGCTGCAGGGCCAAGGTTTGATTCCCAATTCCTTCATTTGGCTGAAATCCAGACAAACCAGAGGGATAAATCCCACTAAAATGCACTTGAACTGGTCTTTGCCCCAGGGGCTACACCCAAAAACAGACCGTGGGTCACGGGTTTTCACACTTTTATAAGTTTGGTCTATTTGCATTTTGGGGGTTAATCTTCCAATTACAGCTTCAGGTAATGAAGTTACCCCAGGTTTGCTGCCTCCAACTCACTTTTGTTCACATCTCTGGGGGCCTGAGGCAGTGAGGTGTCCTTGACTGCCAGGCCTGGAGAGGAATTGTGCCTGCCCCAAAATGGGGAAGCAGCAGCTCACACTGCGTGTGGAGTTTGGAGTTACACACTAAAGAACTGCAGGATCACAAATGTATGAAAAATATAAAAGCCAAACTCCTAAGGCATCACAGGGAACGGGGTGGAGCTGTGCCAGGGGAGGGTTAGGCTGGATTTTAGGAGCAGGTTCCCCTGGGAAAAGGATCACCACACGCAGAGCACCCGCAGGCTTTAGGCCTGGCCCAAACCACCAGCACATCCTTTGCTCCCGTTTTAAGCCAAGCTCAGCGCTGTCGCCGCTGGGGAAAGGCGAGAAGGCATTTGATTAAATAAATGATGCAATTCCAATTATCCACATTAAACATGACTGCCCTGTGCAGGGAGCAGCAGCAGCGTGTTCCAGGGGAGCTGCTCTGTCAGGCTGGCTGAGCGAGCCAGGCACTGCCAGCATTCCCACGGGGAATGGCAGATGGAGAGAGCTGGAGTGTCCGTCCCCATTAATCCAGCCTGGGCTTTGATCCCCACCTTGCTGCCAGCAACTGGGAGCCCTGTGAGAGGAGGCACGGAGCAGATTGTGTGAGCCTCACACGAGGAATGGCACTGGGACACGGATGGCGAGCGTGGAAAAGCTCCTGGCAGCGCTTCCCTCGCTGCTCCGGAGCTGTGACACGCCAGAGGTGGCACTTGGGCAGGGAGGAATGAAAGGGAGAGCAGCCGCAGACACGCTGGCTGTGCTTTGCCCCAAGCAGCAGCTCAGGTGTGAGCAAGAGAAGGTTTTCAGGTGCGTTCAGCTTTGCAGGGAGGCGTGAAATGGACACAGAGCACAAAGTGCTGTGAATTAATGCCCCAGCGTCCTGCAGGGTGAGAAGGGATGGGGAAAAGCTTTCACTGTTCCTTTATGTCATTCTTTTGTTAGGTTTGTGCTGTTGGGGAGGGAGCCCCAGAGTGGGTTGGGTTGGAAGGGACCTTAAAGCTCATCCAGTGCCACCCCTGCCACGGCAGGGACACCTCCCACTGTCCCAGGCTGCTCCAAACGCATCCAGCCTGGCCTTGGACACTGCCAGGGATCCAGGGGCAGCCACAGCTGCTCTGGCAATTCCAGCCCAGCCAGGAATTCCCAATTCCCAATCTCCCATCCATCCCTGCCCTCTGGCACTGGGAGCCATTCCCTGGGTCCTGTCCCTCCATCCCTTGTCCAAAATCCCTCTCCAGCTCCTCTGCTTGCCCAGCAGTCAAACTGGGTTAAATCTCTGACAAAATGTTGGGCTGCTGCTCTCAGCCCCAGATCAGCCTTTCCCCTGACAGAGCTGCCCCACACTCTGCAGAGGAGTGCTCCAGGGTCAGCTGCCAGCTGCACACTCAGAGCATTCCCATTCCTCCTCAGGAGAAAAGCAGCTGCAAAGATCCTCCTAAATTTGCTTTGAGAAGCATTTGTCAGGTTCCACATTCAGCCAAATCGATGAATCAGATTCCAGCAGAGAAACAGAGTGATGAAGGCAGGCTGATCCTGGCATTTTCCTCCTCGGTGCTCCTTGAGGAGAAGGATTTTTCTTCACAATTTTGTTTGCTTCATCTTCTTCCTCCATGAGGTGGTGACAGCCCCAGCCAGGGGTGACCCAGGACTTGGGGCCATGAAGATTCTTCGAAATCTCCCTTGAACATAAAAATACCTTTCCCAAATAGCACAACTGTGTCCAAAATGACCCCAACATCAGTCAGGGACTGCAGTGAGAGAAGGAAAACACCATCAGGAGTTTCCTGGAGTCAGTGGAGAAGGCTCAGAGGCCCGAATGGACTCGCTCAGCTTTTGCTGCTTTAATGATTTCCTCGTTCTTTTCTTCTACTGGTGATTTCTTCTTCCAGTGGGATTGTTCCTCTTCCTCGATCCAGTAATGCCAATATTCCTGAGACTGAGGTCTAATAAATAAGGAAATCCCAGAGTTTGCATCCTACAGTGTGGGATACCCATAGTGCAGCCCGGAACTGCCCAAGGCCAAGCTGGATGGGGCTTGGAGCTACCAGGGGCTGTGGAAGGTCTTCAAGGTTCCTTCCAACCCAAACCATTCCATGATTCCCCAACCCTGTGAGTGACCAGCAGCCTCCAGTGGCTCATTTCTTAGCAATGAATAGCAATAAAATGCCAGCAGCTTCCATTGTCCTGTTTGTTCAGGGCTTTGAGCTCCATCTGCGTCACCGACTGCGGGGTCAGCACGTTGTGTTTGGGGGAAGGGAAATGAGCAGCCTGTCTGGAATTCTTCCCTTTGTCACTTCAGTCTCATCGAGGGCACCTCCTTGCAGATGGAAACGCAGACTGGCAGGAACTGCGAGCTGCCACCGCTACCTTCTGTTCCCTCCCGCTTTGCCAGGACGGATTCCGTCCCCAGACAGGCTGGAATTCATGCCAGTGGCAGACAGTCCCATTGGATTAGGCCTCCCCAGGTTCATTCCAGCAATTTGCAGGAAGATTTGCAGTTTGTTTCCCCGGTGCTCTGGGTCTGTCAGATCCATATAAACCAGCTGGCAGCAGCATGCTGGATTGTTATTTATGTTTTTAATGGGGATATGGGATATTAAGGCTCAGTTTAAACAAGTGCTTTGACAAAAAGATCATCACATTTTCTGCAGGAGATTCCATGGCCCAAATGAGGGGCAGGGAATGAGAACACTCTGCAAAGAAAAGTTTCGTTGAACTCGACTCATCCCAATTTCAGCCCGGAATTCCAAATCCCAGTAATTACCGCTGCCTATTTCCCCATCCTCCAGCACACTGTACAAATGGAAGAATAAATTTCCATCTCCCAGCTCCAAGTGTCCTCACTAATGGCCAAGAAGGAAAATAATGATCACGGCAAGGCAGCAAAACCAAAATTTGGGCAGCGCTTCAACGTCGAGGGCAAACAAGGGGAGAATCCAAAACGAGTGGAGAACCCAACTCCATCTTCCAGCCACTGGGCTGAGGGACTCAAGCCCAAAAAAAAAAAGGGGAAAGTAGACAGGGAAGTGTAGCTGGTTGCCATGGAGACAGCAAGATATGAAAGCAGGAGCTGATGGAACCTTTACAGTTATTTAAATGCTTGTTATAACATTATGCAAAAGAGCAGAGGAAAGACAGCGGCGGAGTTAACGTGCTGGGAAGGAAAACAAGAGTTGTTGTGGGATGAGCACGGTAACAATTTAGGAGTCAGAAATAAGGTTTGGTTAAATGGAGCCATTTGGAATAATGAGGTAATTGTGCCCTCGCAAATTAATGGGGAAATTCGTTATGAGGAGCAGAGGAAGGAGGGAGCGGTCACTGAGCCGCAGGGTTGGGGTGAAATCATTTCTTACCAAGAGTCCTCCTCCAGCACCTCATCTTCATCCCCTCAGCCCCAGCTGTCCTCAGGATCCAGGGAAATGGCTCAGGGATGAGACCTGGTCCATCCCAGGGTCTCACCGTGCTCCTTTGGCTTTGCATCATTTCACCATTTCCATCTCCGCTTTTCCTTCCTGCAGCAGCTCTGCTTGGGATGACTTGGGATGAACTGGGTCATACAGAAAGGCCAGGCAGGGATTTGGGGCCTCTGAAACTCAAATTTGGTGCAGGAACTGGAGATTATCTCCCTTGGACAAAAAGGAAACCAGGAGAGCAAGTTCAGCACCCACAGCCCCGCCACGTCACCCTGTGCCAAAATGCCCTCAACAAGTGCTCGGCTCCCACCTCTTCTGTAGGGCCTGAAGGATTTGTTATCCTTCTTCCTGTGAGGTAAAAAATGAAAAAGAAAAAGAGAGAGCCTCTTCTTACCCTGCAATTCCCCCAGTCCTGGGGCAGGGCTGCCTGCTCCAGCCAGACCAACGGGAGTCAAGTGGAGTAAATCCCATTCCAGCCACACTCAGGCTTTTGGGCTCAGCTCCTTCCTGGAGCCGTTTGTCAAGTGCTTTTCATCTGAAACATGACTCGGGGATTCAATTACTTTATAAAGTCAATATTTTAGGTCACAGCTTATGCATCAACAAAGACATCTCATGGGATTAGAGCTGAGCGTGGTGGAGCTCTAAGTAATGTTGCCTGTGCTGCTCCAGCTGGAAAAGTCGATAAGATCAGTTTGTTTCCCCCACATTTCACTCTCAGAGGCTGCAAAAATGATTGTTCACTTCTGTAAATTTAAACCAGTGAGAAGGAGAAAATGTTTCTGGCTTCATTATTTCCAGAGAGGTAAAACGGGATTGCTCCAGCAGCTCCTCTCCGTGCGCTTGGCAAAGGCAGCCAAGAGGGGGATGAAAAACAACTCTTTATGCTCAAAAACAATGTTAGCAAGAGACAAATATCAGGATAAGCTGGCCCCAAACACAGCCAGGCTGGAAGATGAGGAAAAAGTCCAGAGGAGCTTTGAAAAGAAGAATAGGAGAGACAGAGGTGTCTGCTGGGTTTTTTGGAATAGCAGAGAGCTGGAGCTTCCCAGCCTCTGCTCCAGTATTCCTCTAAACAGGGCAAATCTAATTATTCAGGGTTTTAATTAAAAGCTTCAGGAGAAAAACAAACGGTTCCTCTCTCATTTGAGAAGAGGGTTCCTCCTTTCTTATGATGAAGCTTAGCTCAATGCTAAATTAAATATTTCAAACTCTATTTTTCCTCCTGAAATCATCCAAACATTAAATTTAGAGTCTTTCTTTAAAAGGGTATCTATTGATCTTTGCCAAGGCCACAGCACTTCCTAAATCTCTGCTGAAGTCAGAAAAGCATCAAGGGAAAAAAAAAAAAAAAGGATTAAAAGTTTATACAACTAAGATCTCTTTTCCAGAAAAATTTCCAAGGCCAGAAGTGTTTTCAGCAAAGAGCCCCTGCAGAAGCTTCCTGGCCCTGCTGGGGCACAGCAGAGCCCCCAGGGATCTCGAGGTGGTCCAGGAGCAAATTCCTTGGTGGAAATCCAGGGATGGATTGCCAGGATCCAACAGCAGGACTCACCCATGGCTGTGCAGCAACATTAAAAGAGCTGCAAAACATTTGAAACTAAGTCAGAGGCTCAAACCTCTTCCAAAACCCCCAGGAAGGAGCTCCACGAGCAAACCGAGCCCCAGGAGCTGCTTCCACCCCACAGGAACCAGACCCGATCCCACAGGACTGAGCCCAGGCAGCTGCTTCATCCCAGCAAAGGGAAGCGGAGTCCGTGAGGTTGGAAAAACCCTCCAGGACTGAGTCCAACCGTTCCCCAAGGTCACCCCTGCCCTATGTCCCCAAGGGCCACCTCCACACAGAGTTCAAATCCCTGCAGGGATGGGGACTCTGATGCCTTGTGCAGGCTGCCCTGGAGCAGGGGCTGGATGGAGTCACAGAATAAAGCAGGGATTTATTCAAAGGATCTCCTCCATGGATCCCCCTTGGGCAGCACCAGAGCCCAGCCAGGGCTGCAGCCAAGAGGAACCAAAATGGTCCCAAAATGCACGAGCGCTCCCGGGGGCTCTCACTGGGATCAGCTCTGCTCCATTTGCACCTTGCAGTTCATTGTCCCATTCCAGCTTTAGCCCAGGCACTCCCATCCTGCTTGTTTTTCTCTCTCCAGCCCACGCTGTTTGTGCTCCTGGGCCTGAGCTTTGGATCATTTGTCCTTGGTGCCCAGCTGGAGCAGGAATTGTTTTGTCTCCCTGCTCTGTGCAGAGAGCTCAACATCCCATAATATGGAGCCCAGAACTGCACACCAAAGCAGCACAGAATGTGAAAAATAGGCAAGCCAAAACCTGAGGCATCAACTCCACCACTGCCCTGGGCAACTTTTCCATTAAGAAATGTTCCCAATATCCAATCCAAACCTCCCCTGGCCCAGCCTGAGGCCGTTCCCTCTCCTCCTGTCCCTGTTCCCTGGGAGCAGAGCCCGACCCCCCCGGCTGTCCCCTCCTGTCAGGAGCTGTGCAGAGCCACAAGGGCCCCCCTGAGCCTCCTTTGCTCCAGGCTCAGCCCCATCCCAGTCTCCCTGTCTCTAGCTGTGCCAAGGGAAATTCAGGTTGGATATCAGGATAAAGTTTTTTTACAGAAAGAGTGATAAAGTTCTGGAATGTTCTGCCCGGGGAGGTGGTGCAGTCACCATCCCTGGGTGTGTTTAACAAAGCCTGGATGTGGCACTGGGTGCCAGGGTTCAGTTGAGCTGTTGGGGCTGGGTTGGACTCCATGATCTTGAAGGTCTCTTCCAACCCTGTGATTCTGTGATTCTGGGAATTTCTGCCCCTTCCCAAACCTTACCAATCCAGCTTTTCTGGATTTTGGCTACCAACCGCCCCTCCTGTCCTGCCTTGGACGTCAGTGAGGAAGAAGAAGAGCGATGAAGGCGCCCTTCAACAAGAACCCACGGAGCGTGATTAATTTGGGCTCATTAGGAAGGGAAAGCGAGCCCGGCCATTTAGCAGCGCATCAGGATAAGGCACCGCGGGCATTTAATGGGATTTATTGGGATTATAGCAGCTGCGGGAAGGGCTAAACCCCACCCTGGAGCTGGGAATTGCTGTGCAAATCCACAGCACTCACCCAAAACTGCCCCAAACAGCCCAAAATCAGCCCCCGCAAGAAGAGCTGAAAACCCTGAGCCCCTGCAGGGAGGGTTTGGGGCGATTTTAGCAGCTCGTTATCACCAAACGCTCAGGGAAGGCTGCTCAATTAGCAGAAGTTGGGAAAATTGGGATTTCCCACCCCCGCCCCCGCTCTGACACTCTTTACCCATTGATAAGGAGTGATAAAGCTGCGAGAGCTTCCCAGGCATCTTCTGGCAAATGAGCCATAAAATAGGATAGTTTCAGGATTATCCTGAAACGGGAGAAACCTTCCAATTATGCCCGAAGAAAAATTAGTATATCCTAATGCTAATTACAGCATCCGTGGCTTGGATTTGTTTGATGAGGAGCTCGCTCGAGTAAAATAAATACCGGCTTTGAAGAGACGAAAAAAGTGGGAAAAAAGAAGGAAAATGAGAAATGGAAGATGTGGAGTGACCGAAAATCCAGGTGTGAGCACACAGCTGCATCCACCCATCCCACACTTCCAGCTGGGATCAACTGATGCCTTGGGAAGGCTGCCCTGGAGCAGAGGCTGGATGGAGTCACAGAATAAAGCAGGGATTTATTCAAAGGATCTCCTCCATGGATCCACCTTGGGCAGCACCAGAGCCCAGCCAGGGCTGCACCCAAGAGGAACCAAAATGGTCCCAAAATGCACGAGCGCTTTTCTATTTTTCACATTCTGTGCTGCTTTAGTGTGCGGGTCTGGGCTCCATACTATGGGATGTTGAGCTCTCTGCACAGAGCAGGGAGACAAAACAATTCCTGCTCCGGCTGGGCACCAAGGACAAATGATCCAAAGCTCAGCCCCAGGAGCACAAACAGCGTGGGCTGGAGAGAGAAAAACAAGCAGGATGGGAGTGCCTGGGCTAAAGCTGGAATGGGACAATGAACTGCAAGGTGCAAATGGAGCAGAGCTGATCCCAGTGAGAGCCCCCGGGAGCGCTCGTGCATTTTGGGACCATTTTGGTTCCTCTTGGCTGCAGCCCTGGCTGGGCTCTGGTGCTGCCCAAGGTGGATCCATGGAGGAGATCCTTTGAATAAATCCCTGCTTTGTTCTGTGACTCCATCCAGGGCACCCTTCTCAAGGCATCATCAGGATTTAATAGCAGCTTTAATTCTCATTAAACAAAGGAAATATGTAATAATTCAACTGGTTTTTATAAAATGCCCAGTTCTGGTTTTAGTAACTGTTCAGGAGGAAACCCTGCAGCACATCCCAGACCCAGAACAGAGCCAGGCTTGGAATACCTGCATGAACACAGATTAATTAATCATTAATTCATCCCAGAATGTATTCCTGAGACCATTTCCTCCCAGAAAAATCAGGTACAGATTTGGGAGCCACTCCTGCAATATTTACAGGAATTAACCTCAGGCCCTGAAGGGATCTCTGTGTCCAATAATGAAGCAAAATAAATCCCACACCAATGGTTTGGGTTGGAAGAGACCTTAAAACCCATCTCATTCCAATGGGCAGGGACACCTTCCATTATCCCAGGTGCCCAGGCACGAGGCAATTATCCCAAAACCACATTTGGGATATGGGAACAACCTTCAGGCAGCATCTGGATTAAGAAAACAAAAGGCTCAGCCCCAGAGCCGCAGTAAAAAAACCCTTTATTCCTCCAAGAACATTTCCATCCATGCCCATTTCCAGGAGAACATCCCATCCCCATCTCCAGTGGTGCCTCTTGGAGCAAATTCCATTAACATTTTTTGCCTCCTGGCTGTCAGAACAACTCCCCACCACCACCAAAAAAAGATAAAATAAAAAAATCCCCTTCTGCCAAAGGTTCTGTTTCGCCTGACAGCCCTGCCCACAATCGGAGCTGTCCAAACCCAGAAGTGCAAATGGAACCAGCAAGGAACGGTTCCAAAACGGGAAAGGATGAATATTCATTGGAATATTTTGGTTGCATCCCATCTATCTTTGTAACAGACATTTTGCTCCAGCTCTGGCTGGGGCTCTGACGAGTGACAGCAAGAAGAAGCTTAATTAGCATAAAGGGTAATAATTAAGGATGCAAATGCAGTAGATGTCACTCAGTAATTTAACCAGGAGTGGGCAAAGCACCACCAGATCCCTGGCTCAAGGAAAACAACCCCAGGACAAGGATTTGAGGAGGAAAAAAGCAGGGAATGAATGGAGTTTTTTAAACAAGAGGAAAAAAAAACCCAATCCTAGAATTCAAGGAGGTTCAGGACATTGTAAAAACAGGGAATGGGCTGGAATTTATGGGATCTTGCAGCAAAAGAGAGGAAAGAGGGAAAGCAGGAGGAAATAATTTATTAGGAAGGTGTTTTGTGCCATAAAAAAAGGGACATCCACAGTACATCCATAGGTAAATCCATAGGTAAATCCACAGGGGTAGCCACAAATCCCACACCAGCCTCAAACACTGCCGACATCCCTGAGCTCACTGGGATTGTTCAAATGGGCAGAACAAGGAGCTCAATTCTGCTAAAAAGGGCTCTGAGTTTTCCAGAATATTGGAATGGAAAAATAGTTTGGGTTGGGGGGGACTTTAAAAGGGTTTATTCCAACCCTACAGCCAGGGATAGGGACAACTCCCACCGGGATGAGGGCATTTTCCATCTCTCCTGTTCATCATTGATATGGGGACAAACTTGACCTGTAAAAACCTCTTAAAATATTAATGACATTGAATTAGGATCACAGGAAACCAGGCTGGAGCTTGATCCCAAGGATCAGTGACCATCCCCAGATTATTTGCTGAAGAAAAAATTCCAAGCCTAAAATAAATGAACAGGTGCAGCATCTGCCAAACCTGGGGAACCACTTTGAAAATCAACCAAAACATTCCAGTTTCTCTTAAACACCTGCAAAGCCTGGAACTAAAGAGCAGCACCTTTTAAATCCACCCAGCCCTGAAGCCTTGTCCTATAAAAGCGCTTCCCACACCATAAAAGGGCTCCTGTAGGATTTTTGGAAGCCTTTTTCACCCTATTTATCACACCAAAAGTGGCTTTTTGAGAGCACAGATCACTGATTTTGAATGTGGATTGGATTTTATGGCTCAGCTCCCAGGTTAGCACTCAGTGGTGAGCGTTGCAGTGGGACTCCTAAGCACCATTAATTCAGGAGTTCATCATAATCCCATAATATGGAATTAGCAGCACCCAGCTTTTATCCAAGGGCTGCTAAAATATGGATCAGGCAAAGATCTGTGCCTGTGCCCCAGAGCAAAACCCCAAACAGCTTCAGTGGGGTGACCTTGTTTGGGAGTGAGCTGAGAAAGAGGAAGAAAAGTTGGTGGAACAGAGGTGGGAAACGGATTTTTGGTGTTTTCCAGAATTGCCTCCGCGGAGTAAAAAATCAGCTTGGAAAATCATGGGAAATCATGGAATTCCAGACTGGGTTGGAAGGGACCTTAAAGCTCAGCCAGTTCCACCTTCCACTTCCCAGGCTGCTCCAAGCCCTGTCCAGCCTGGCCTGGGACATTTCCAGGGATCCAGGGGCAGCCACAGCTGCTCTGGGAATTCTATTCCAGGGTCTCCCCACCCTCACAGGGAGGAATTTTTCCCAATATCCCATCTAAACCTGCTCTCTGTCAGTTTGAATCCATTCCTCCTTGTCCTGTCCCTCCATCCCTATAAATCCTCTCTCTCCATCTTTCCTGGAGCTCCTTCAGGCCATTCCAAAGCTTCACTCCAGGTGAACATTCCCAGCTTTTCCAGCCTTTCCTCCCAGCAGAGCTGCTCCATCCCTCAGATCCTGCTGCTCCAGCAGCTCCACATCCTCCCTGTGCTGGAAGCAGGAAAAGCCAAGGAAAAACCTGGATTCTCCACAGGAAACCTTTCCATGGGAAGCTCCAGCCCCTCACTCATCCCTGGGAAATGCAGGTGCAGCTCCAAACCACACGGATCCAGCAGCAGGGAGGGCTCAGCATCTCCCGGAAAAGTTTGTTCAACTCGGAGAAATCCTCTGCAGCCTTTCCTGGGATCCGTTCTGGAACTTTATCCAGCTGGGAGAAAACCCCCTCCAGTCCAGGTTATTCCCTCAATGCCATTCCAAGAGGGAATCCTCCGGGAATGAAACACTGGCAGGACACGGGATCTTCCCAAAGGCGGGGAATCGCATCCCGCGGCGCTGGGAAGCGTTAACAAACAGCTCCATCTGCTGATTCCTGCCCCCCAAATCCCAACCGCGGCACCCAGAGCGGGTCAGCGTCCCCAGGTGCCGAACCCAGCCGGGGTTTCATCCCTCACAATCCCACGGGATGGGGGAGAACATCGGGAGGGGGAAAAGTGGGAGGTGAAGGCACTTTAATAGGGAAAGGAAAAGCCAAACAATGTTGGAGCTCTGGGTGCTGAGAATTTCAGACTTTCTGTGCTGACAGAGTCTGACCCCCAAGAGAACTCTGCATTGACCTGAGGCCGTGGAGAAGCTTCCAAAACTGAATGGCAGAACTGGGATTGTGGGGGTGGAGTTTGGATAGAAGTGTGTGATGTCACAGGGTGGAAACTCAGAGTTTAAGGGTTTAGAATGCAGGAATAGATATAAAGCAAGATGGAGGTTTTAGGGTGGAGGCTGCTCCTTCTTCTTCTCCTTCTCCATGGGTTTGGGTGGTTTTGTGTAATTGGATAAAAAAGTTCCCATTGTGGGTACAGGTGGTTGGTGATTGGGTTAAAAGTGAAAATAATTGAGGTGTCATTTCTTAATTGGGCAGTTTATCCTTAAAAGGCCTTGTAGAGAGAGAGATGGGGCTCCATTTTTAGTTTGTTGGAGTGAAGTGCTGCAGAACTCAGGGTTTGTGAGACTGTGACAGAGATGAGAACCAACAAACATCTAAGTCCAAACAAGAAATATCGTCTCACACATTTAATCCCGACCCTGGCAAACAGAAGATAAAAAACTCAACACAGTGCTGCCCACGTGTGAGGACATCTGTCACCCCCCTGTCATTCCCCCTTTCCCACAAACCAAAATCCCCACACCAGCTTTGGGGAGAAAAGTGACTTTATCCCAGCCCAAGCCACATTTTCTCCACCCTTCACTCCACATTATTTATGCCAAGCCCTATCCAAGACATCCTGATTTATTCCCACCACCCTTCCCATCCTCGGCTGTAGCATCCCCTCACTCTGTGGATCATCCCAATAAAATGTTTTAAATTCTGGGAACAGAACAAGCATTTCATGAGTAAATTCACATCCGGGGGAGAAGGGGCATTTAAATATTGGATTTTAAAAGAGAGAAATAAAGGAAGAAACTCTTTTTCTGCTGTGGTGGGTGAATTAAATCCCTCCAAACGCTGCCAAAGCATCAAAACCAGCCCTGAACAATCCCAACAATTCCCCACCTGTCTGCTGAGCTGGAACTTTTCAGGGCAGAGCTATTTCCCAGCAAATTGTTGGATATTCCTGCTCCAGCAGCAGCAAGAGGGAGTTTGGATGAAATGGCTGCAATCCAAGGAAACGCTGAAATACGGAGAGAAAAGCAGCTGGTCCTACAAGAAGGGAAATCAGGATTTAAACCCTTCCCGTGGCAGAACTGTGGGCTGGGTTCATCCAGATGTTCCTGCTGTTCTCTGGAGCAGCTGGAGAGGGATGGATAAACCTCACAGGCAGGAAAAGCTGGGATTTTACACACAGGAGAGCAGGAACTGGGGCTTGGAGCCACCTGGGACAGTGGGAGGTGACCCTGTCCAGGTGGGATTTAAGGTCCCTTCCAAGCCAAACCATTCCATGGTTTTGAGGGAATGAAGCATCCCAGGCTCTGTGGAGAGCACAACCTGCAGCGATGCAAAATCTCTGAGTGGGATTTGATCCTGGCCATTTATCCCCAAAAATTCCTGAGGACAAGGAATCCCCCAGTGCTGAGGTGGGAGAGCACCAGGTCCCTGCTGGAGGTGTCCATTCCCAAAGGGTGGGAATCAGAAAAACAGAAACTTCCACAAACACTGAAGGGTTTGATCTGTAGCCTTGGAAGAACCTTGGATTGATGTAAAAATACAATACACAAACATTAAGCAGAAAAATCATAAAATTATGATAGAGTTTCTGTAGTTATAAGTAAGAATATGCTTTAAATAAATGAGAAACTAAATAAAGATAGTGAAGGGTTCATGATGTAGGGGTGTGGTTGTTATAGAGCAGCTGAGTTTAGAAATTATAACAAAAGCAAATGTGTGCAAGGGAGACAAAAACCATTGGGAAAAAAATATCCACAGTACAGCAGAAGTAAATAAAAGTGATAAGTTAGAAAAAGAAAATAAAGTCTGTAACATCTGTTAGTTTAGAAAGTTACATATTACCTTGTAACTACTCTTAAACTATAACCAAATACTCCTCTAAAATCTCATGACCTCTGAGAATAATGTTTATCTAAGTAATAAATTGTTCTTAACTTTAAAATAATCCCATCCCTTCATTACTAACAAGGCCAGTAGCACCAAGGAATCCTTGGGAAGGAGCATTCCCCATTTCCTGCTGCCATTTCCATGGCTGAGCTCAGCTTGGAGCTGCAAAACCTTTAAAAATCTGGGATTTTCCCCTTTCCTGGCGGCCTTTGCAGTTCTGGGAAGTTTTCCTGCCGGAGAAGGGCTTTGCTCACCTGTTGGAATTTGAACTGTAGGGAATTCTGAGAACTCTGGGGTTGTAAGCTTAAGCTTAGAATTAAACACAAGATTTAATTTCAGACTTTAGGAAAGGCTCCTAAACTGAGGCGTTAGAAGCTAGAATGTGGATTTAAAGTAGAGACACGTTAAATTTAGAGTTTAAGACATAGAAAAAAATAAAAGTAGTTATAAAGGTAAATAAGAAGTTTGTTAGTTTAGTACTTTAGGTTTGTGTGTCATAACATGATTAGTTAAGAAAACTTACACTGTAGCATGAGTCTATAAGACAAAATACTTAAAGATTGAGTTAAAAATATAAATATTTTTGTTAGTAGTGTTTCATTAATTAATAAATGTTTAAAAGGCCTTGTAACTAGAAATCTTGTGACTTTTTAAAGGATGCTGTGAAGATGTGGGCTGAATTCCCTTTTTTTGTTTACGTAAATATAAGAAAAATAAACTGTATTATGAAAACCAATTTAGAAGTTTTGCCTTCGAAATTCCTCACAGTCGCCCTTCACCCTTGGCTGCACAGGAATGTCCTTTAAAGGTCTCTGTCCCCTGCTCAGCCAGCTGTCCCCTCCTGTGCAGAGCCACAAGGTCCCCCCCGAGCCTCCTTTCCTCCAGGCTGAGCCCCTTTCCCAGCTCCCTCAGCCTCTCCCCACGTTTTCCATATGGAAAATATGGATTCCATAAGGAAAGAAGTGGAGATTTGTATAAAAACCTCCTGGAATTCTGGCACCGTGCCGAGTGCAGGCCATGGGAGGTGGGTTTGGCCTCGCTGCTCCCAGGGACACCCAGAGATGTCCTGACAACCCAGCTGGGGCTCCACTCACAGCTTGGACTCGATGATCCTGGAGTCTTTTCCACCAAAAACTGTTCTGTGACCTCACCCAGGTGGGTTATTCCTGCTCCCTGCTCGGCCTTTGTGGGGAGTTCTCCCTCAGAACGACAATTCCTGCAGGAATGAGGAATGAGGTGAGGCAGCACAGCTCAGTCCAGGCTGAAAAGCCAGACTTGTGCCCCAACCCATCATTTTTTCATGTTTTTTTACAGAAAGGGTGATAAAGTTCTGGAATGTTCTGCCCGGGGAGGTGGTGCAGTCACCATCCCTGGGTGTGTGTAACAAAGCCTGGATGTGGCACTGGCTGCCAGGGTTCAGTTGAGGGGCTGGGGCTGGGTTGGACTCGATGATCTCGAAGGTCTCTTCCAGCCCAGTGATCCTGTGAATTCTGTGAATTTTCCAGAGCTGCAGTTCCCAATCCAAGCCCAGCTGACCTTTGGCAGGGCAGGATTGCATCTGCAGCTCCAGAAATGTCACTGCTGCTCCTCACGCCGTGTTCCCATCCATTGTAAACGCAGGCGAACCCGGTGGGAAGAAATGCTGATGTCTGCCTCCAGCTCAGGAGGCTGAATGATTTCTTTATTATAACTATGCTATAACACATTAATATACTATTTAAAGGAGATACTAAAACTACAAACCTGCTTTTTTTACTTACTATATTTAACTCACTCACAACTTGAGATATTCTCTTCAGAGTGCAGCCACAGGTGGGCTGGATTGGCCACCAGCCCCAAACAATCCTCACCAGAACCCAACCAAGCAATCACCCCAGGTAAACAATTCTCCAAACACATTCCACATGGGAAAAACAAGGAGCAGGAATAGAAATTGTTTTCTCTTTCTTCTCTCTGTGCTCCTCTATGAAAAATCATGAGAGAGAGAGAGAGAGAGAGAGAGAGAAATGTGCTGCCACACCCATCCATCACTCCCACAGATCCTGGGGACCACGGGAGCACAGCCCCTCCAAGTGATCCCAGTTACTCCTCATTATTCCCCTTGTTCTGCTTCCCCACCCAGCCCCTCACTCCATGCCGTCCTTTCCCTGTCCCTGCTTTAGGCCTGGAATTAATTAGGCAGGACCCAGCCCAGTGGCTCGGAGAGCGGCTTAGAGCAGCTTTAATTTTGATTAATATCTCCTCCCGCCTTTAAAACCATCTAGGCACGACTCCCTGCCCAGCCAGGCTTGTTAAAATCATAAATCAATCCATTCCCCTCCCTCCAGACGCTCCAAGACCTTTCCAGTTGCAGCCATCCAGCTCCTGCTGCCACGGACTTTTATTTACTGGGTTTGCTCTGCCTCTGCAGAAAGGAAAATCCACTCATCAAAGCCCAGAAAAAAAACTGGAATTTGTATTTATTTTAAAGGAATTCAAGTTACCTGGTGAGGGCAGGACACTTTGGACAGCTCTATCCAGGCTGGGAGCAAAAAAAGTCACCCCAGGATTCGTTTCCTGAGATTTAGCCCATCCTTGGAATGTGCCTGGGAGGAAAAACACACACCTGGACATGTGCTCACCTATTTATCTGATAAAAGTTCCTTCAGCTTTAATCACCAGCCAGTTCAAGTCCTCAAAATCCCATTTCAGAGCCCCAAACCAGCCCCTTTTATCCCTTCCAGATGCTCAGAGCCCTTCCCATCCCAACCCCAGCCCATCCACTCAGCCCTGGGGGAGAAAAACCCCCAGGAAATTACGGTTCTTTTGATATTTTTGGTCTTTTATTCCCTTTTCTGGCACTCAAGGAACAGATCTGGGGTTTGGACCTCACAGTAGAAGCCAGGCTGGGGTTTGGGGAAAGGGGGAATCCCAGTCTGGCCACACTGCAGGAGCTCTGTGGGGCTTTGGGACCTGCAGTGCCCCCAAAAGGAGAGGGGGACACCCTTTTAGGGCAGAAATCCCCACGTGGGAGAGTCCCACCATCTCTCTGAAGTCTGTTTGGAAAGCTGGCACTGGCAGGGATGAGCTAAACCCGCTGCTCTGTAATCAGAGATTCAAGGGCTGGTTGTCAGTTCTTCACTCCTCACCCCAAAACCTGAGTTTCCAGCCAAACTTTGATCAGTTCTCAGACAGAAAATGGAATTTTTTTGTGTGTTTTGTGTGGATATTCACACTCTGAGCAGGCCCTTAGGGAAGGGA
The DNA here is from genome assembly GCF_024509145.1 of Vidua macroura. NCBI lineage: Eukaryota > Metazoa > Chordata > Aves > Passeriformes > Viduidae > Vidua > Vidua macroura. The sequence goes on from NC_071576.1 coordinate 1,856,504, forward strand.
GGCATCACTCCATCCTTTTCACCACCCTTCCCACTATTTTTGTCCCAGTATTTTTGGGACAACCCATCTGCAAACAAAACTGATCCCTTAAAACGCTTTTCCCCCTCAGCTGCAAAGAGGTAAATTGGAAATTTATAAATGTTCAATTTCAAAGGCACACCAGGGCTGGCGTGGGGACAGCAGGGAGTGTGGCCAAGCTCTGGGACAGAATGGAATCAGGGAATTCCAGGCTGGCTGGGGCTGGAAGGGATTTTAAATCCCTTTAAATCCCATTTCACCCCGGCCCTGCCATGGCAGGGACACTTCCCCTGCCCCAAGCTGGCCTTGGACACTTTTGGGGATGAGGAACAGCAGTGCCAACCCCTCCCCATTCCAACCACTCAAATCCAACCCAAACAACCCCAAAAATCCAGAAATCTCCCACACCCACCCCAAATCCACCACGAGCTCTGTGAGTGATGCACAGCCAGCCCTGATAAGATTTCCCTGAGAACACCCAGACTTGTGGGCCCCACTTGATCCCACAAATCTTTTTGAGCCCAAATTCCAGCAGGGGAGAACGGAGCTGGGCGTGGGTTTTGTGCCAAGCCCGGGAATCACAGCAGTTTTTCAGCTCCTGGGAGCACTCTGGTGCTCCAGACACGGAGCCATAAACTCGGGACAGAATTCCAGAGAATTTCTTTTCTGGGGTTTGGATGGTGTTTACCAGCCCCAAAGCTGTGATGAATGGTGCCTGCACACACTCTCTAAAATATTCTCTGTGTTCTCAGAGCTCAAAATAAAAAAAAAAAAAAAAAAAAACAGTTAAACCAAATAAAAAAAAAAAAAAAACCTTTCCCCTCACCAAAAAAAAAAAAAAAAAAAAAAAAAAAAAAAAAAACCCACATACACATTAAAAAAAAAAAAAAAAAAAAAAAAAAAAGACAAAAGAAGAAAAAAATAAAAGAAAAAAAGTAGTCCCGAGCAAAGCTAAGCCCCAGGCAGGGCTGGCTCTGGGGTTTTGCCTGCTTTTCCCATTTTTTCATGCGAGTGAAGGAGAAGCAAAATGCAATTAAGCCATCAGAGGGCTCTGCAGGCGTGGGAGGATGCCAGGTGCTTGGTTAGGGAGGGATTTCTGCAGCACAGGTGAGATCCCAGCTGAAATCCTCCCGTTTTCCAATGAAATCCCAGCTCTGCAGAGCCACCAGAGGAGGAGGATGGAGAGGAGCAAGGAGATGGTGCTGGATAAGCAAAACCCCCTCTGCAAAGCAGGAAGCTTTAAGCAGAGGCAGGATTCCAGCTTTTATGGGATGAAATCCAAGAAATCCCAGGTTTTGGCATGGATTTCTCCTCACAGAGCTCACCTACAAACCCCTCGTGCTGAGGGAAGCATCCCACCAGTGGGTCTGGAGCTGGGTTGATTCACCAGCACAAGCAGGAGCTGCCAGGAGAACAAAAAGGGCCCTCATTCCCAGAATTTTTAATTTTAAGAGGCTGAGAAGCCTCTTCCAATCTCATGCCAGAAGAAAATGACACATATCCCAAATTCCGACTTTATAATTCGATTTATTCCTTTAGCACAGTCCTTTGCTAAACTTTCCCCATCCCAGTGCTGGAAAAATCCAGAGGGAGCAGCTCAGCAGGGCTGTGGGATGAAGCTGGAGCTGCTCCGAGGGAGAGGAGGGGCAGCTTCGGCCTCTCCAGAGATGCCAGATCCCAACAGGAGGGGACAGCCGGGAGAATTCGGGCTCTGCTCCCAGGGAACAGGGACAGGAGCAGAGGGAACTGTGGCAACACATTCTTCTCTCTCTCAGGGGTTTTTCATAGAGGAGCACAGAGGGAAGAAAGAGAAAACAATTTCTATTTCTGCTCCTTGTTTTCCCCATGTGGAATGTGCTTGGAGAATTGTTTACCTGGGGTGATTGCTGGGTTGGATTCTGGTGAGGATTGTTTGAGCTGATGGCCAATCCAATCCAATCCAATCCAATCCAATCCAATCCAATCCAATCCAACCCACCTGTGGCTGCACTCTCAGAGAGGGTCACAAGTTGGGAGTGAGTTAGAGATGGGAGTTAGAAAAGCAGGTTTGTAGTTTTAGTATCTCCTTTAAATAGGAAATTAATGTATTATAGTGATTTATTAAAGAAATATGGATATTGATCTAGTACTGATGTCCAGCTGTGACAGACAAAAACTCTCTTAACAGTTTAAAGTTAGAAATGTATGTTCATTGCGGCGCCGGGCAGCGTGCGGGACAGCTCCCAAATGCACACTGCGCCTTTCCAATGATTACAGAGTCCTTTTATCCACACCAGAATTGAATACCCAAAATACAAATACATATTCATCATTTTGGTCCATCCCATTCCTCACTTCCTATGCTAATCATTCCAAAAGCCATTAAGCATGCAGAGTTTGTTCCTTGAAATGGGCCGGTGGTCCCTTCCATGGGGAGGGGTCCCAAAATGAGGAAGTAAATGAAGTCTTCCTCATTCTGACCTTTCTGCCTTTTCAATGCAAATATGACAAATGAACCTTGGTAGAACTCCCATTCCTTGTCTTCAATTGGTTTCAGAACAGAGGAGGCCCACAACTGTCTCATGTTCCTAAAAGCTGTTTGTCAGTTTCTATATTCCTTGTTATAAACCCAGCTAATTAAACATTGTGTTGACAAGCAATCAATTATTAACTACTAACTCTTAACTTCATCAAGGCCTACTTATTTACTTTAATTAACTCTAGTAAGGCTTATCTCTAACTAAAATCTTAGCTCCTCTAAAATCTCTAAATCTCTTAAAATTTATGTTTCAATGGCATAGTTATAATAAAGAAATCATTCAGCCTTCTGAACTGGAGTCAGCATTTCTTCCCACCAAGTTCTCCTGCATTTACAATAGGGAACAGCCTCAGGCTGGCCCAGGGGAGGCTCAGGGTGGATTTTGGGAACATTTATCCCTGGAAAGGTTTGTCCAGCCCTGGCACAGCTGCCCAGGGCAGGGGGGAGTCCCCAGCTGAGGCAGAGTCCAACCATGCCCAGCAGTGCCAAGGCCATCCCTGCTCCGTGTCCCCAAGTGCCACATCCACAGGGACTTAAATCCCTCCAGGAATGGGGACTCCAGCACTGCCTGGTCATCCCAGAATGGGTTGGGTTGGAAGGGATCCTAAATCCCACCCCATTCCACCCCTGCCATGGCAGGGACGCCTCCCACTGCCCCAGGCTGCTCCAGCCTGGCCTTGGGCACTGCCAGGGATCCAGGGGCAGCCAGAGCTGCTCTGGCAATTCCAGCCCAACTCCTCTCCACCCTCCCAGCCAGGAATTCCTTCCCAGTATCTCACTTAAACCAACTCTCTCTGAGATTTAAGGTATAAATACACAGAGGCTCAAGCTGGAATGATAATTCCACCATTATCCATTGCTGATGCCTGGAAAATCACGGAAATCCTGCGAAAGGGGGAGACACCAGTTTGATTTTTAAGTTTGTTTAAAGCAGTTTCACCACTAAACAAGTAAACATTTATAACTGAATAAATACTTTTTCACTTTAGTCAAGGAGCATTCACTGGCTGTTGGCATAAATATTCAGTTATGGAAATGATTGGATGGAAATAGATTTTTCCATGCCATAAATAAACATTGTCTGCAAGGAACACACTCCCAACAAGAGGCGTGAATTAGAGCCACTGGTGCCTCATGCCAGCCCTTGGGAATGTTTTATTTAGAAGCACTTCAGCTCACCACACAGCCTGATCCCATCTGCCTGGATTTTCCTGGGTGTTTATCCCACCAGATTGTTAAAAACTTGCAGCAGAATCATGGAACCATTGATTTGGACAAAATCTTTGGGATCATCCAGTCCCAGCTGTGCCTGATCCCCACCTTGTCCCCAGCTCAGAGCTCTGAGTGCCACCTCCAGGAATTCCTGGGACACCTCCAGGGATGGGCACTCCAAACCTCCCTGGGCAGTTCCAAGGTATGAGCGCCCTTTCCATGGGGAAATTTTTCCTGGAAAATTCTCCTGCTCAGCAGATGCCACACCCTGTGCCTGGGGGCTCACCCAGCGCTGGCATGGGGAAAGTTTAGCAGAGGACAGGAAAATCCAATTAAAAAGTGGGAATTGGGGATAATGTGAGCATCACTGCAGTTCCAGAGAGGTGCTGGGAATTAGCAGGGAGAAATCCATGGGATTTCCCCAAATCCACGGCAGTTGCCCAAGTCTCTGGTGCTGGATGCAGGAGCAACACTTCCCTCGAGCTCAGCACAGCTTTTGGCCCCACAAAGTGACGCCCAAATGTCCCCAAGTGAGTTTGACTCTCCTAAAATGAATTTATGGATAAAAGCCCTCAGGTCAGGAATATTTGTGGTCCCAGCGAGGATGAGGAGAGCTCAGCAGGGGCTGGTGAAGAAGCAGGAGAAAATCGGGGATAAGGTGAGCAGGGATAAAGAGTACCTGTCTGGTTTGGGTGGGATTTTAAACTTTTTGCCCAAAATGACAGCATGTGCAGAAAGGAAAGGAAAAAGGGGAAAGGAAAAGGGGAAAGGAAAAGGGGAAAGGAAAAGGGGAAAGGAAAAGGGGAAAGGAAAAGGGGAAAGGAAAAGGGGAAAGGAAAAGGGGAAAGGAAAAGGGGAAAGGAAAAGGGGAAAGGAAAAGGGGAAAGGAAAAGGGGAAAGGAAAAGGAGAAAGGAAAAGGAGAAAGGAAAAGGAGAAAGGAAAAGGAGAAAGGAAAAGGAGAAAGGAAAAGGAGAAAGGAAAAGGAGAAAGGAAAAGGAGAAGGGAAAAGGAGAAAGGAAAAGGAGAAGGGAAAAGGAGAAAGGAAAAGGAGAAGGGAAAAGGAGAAAGGAAAAGGAGAAGGGAAAAGGAGAAAGGAAAAGGAGAAGGGAAAAGGAGAAAGGAAAAGGAGAAGGGAAAAGGAGAAAGGAAAAGGAGAAGGGAAAAGGAGAAAGGAAAAGGAGAAAGGAAAAGGAGAAAGGAAAAGGAGAAGGGAAAAGGAGAAGGGAAAAGGAGAAAGGAAAAGGAGAAAGGAAAAGGAGAAAGGAAAAAGAAAAGGAAAAAGAAAAGGAAAGGAAGCAACTGGAATTTTGCTTCCAGTGTTACACAGACTCAAGAGGGAGCGAGGAGAGCTCGGCTCTGCCCCAGTCCTGCTGTCCAGGAGCAAGGATACAAAATACTGGGATTTTTCAGACGAAAGCAAGGACAGGGAATCCACAGGACAAATTCCTGCACGCCCCAGCTGCTGGAGGGAGGCTGGGACTCACGGACACAGCACGGAGAAGGAATCGCAGGCTGACGGTGCCATCTAGCTGCTGCTCCTGGAGCGGGAATGCTGCGCTGGCCCGGCACTGGGAGCCATTCCCTGGGTCCTGTCCCTCCATCCCTTGTCCCCAGTCCCCGTCCAGCTCTCCTGGAGCCCCTTCAGGCCCTGCAAGGGGGCTCTGAGCTCTCCCTGGAACATTCCCAGCTCTCACAGCCTGGCTCCAGCCCTCGCTCTCCCGTTTCCTTCAGGACAGGACTCATGGTGAGAGCACACCTCGAGTGCTGTGCCCAGCTCTGGCCCCTCACTTTGGGACAGACCTTGGGACGCTCGAGCACATCCAGAGGGGGCTTTGGGAACACAAACCCGAGGCTGGAGAGGGGCTGGGAACACAAACCCGAGGCTGGGAACACAAACCCGAGGCTGGAGAGGGGCTGGGAACACAAACCCTGCGAGGAATGGCTGAGGGAGCTGGGGGTGCTCAGCCTGGAGAAAAGGAGGCTCAGGGGTGAGCTCAGCACTCTGCACAGCTCCTGAAAGGTGCCTGTGCTCAGCTGGGGCTGGGCTCTTTCTCCAGGAACTGACAGAACCAGAGCACACAGCCTCGAGCTGCACCAAGGGAAATTCAGGTTGGATATCAGGATAAAGTTTTTTTACAGAAAGAGTGCTAAAGCTCTGGAATGTTCTGCCCGGGGAGGTGGTGCAGTCCCCATCCCTGGGTGTGTTTAACAAAGCCTGGATGTGGCACTGGCTGCCAGGGTTGAGTTGAGGTGTCAGGGAACGGGTTGGACTCAATGATCTTCAAAATCTCTTCCAACCTTGTGATTCTGTGAGTTTTCCCTGCTGTTCCTTTATCACCGAGGTACTTTAGAAGCATTTTTGTCACCTGTGATGGCCCTGGCCACATTTAATTCCCTCAGCGCTTTATCCTTCCCAATTCCTGCGTGCTTGGATAAATTCCCTGTATCCTCTCAGGCTGCCTGGCCCCGCTCCCACCCTTTGGAGGTTTCCTTCCTTTCCATGGTTGGGTTTGTCCCTTTCCCCCAGAGTGGCTCTGGAATGCTGGACAGCCCTAAAATCAGCATCACCCCAAGCATCACCTGCAGCCTCCAAACCACCCCAGGTGGAGCTGGATCCCTGCAGGAATTGGGGAATGTCACACTGGGAGGATCAGTCTCACAGCTGGGGAAGGGAATTCCTGATCCAGGAGATCGGGATCCACCTGGGAGAAGGAGAAGAGCCCCAAGATCACCCCCAGGCTGGTCCCATAAACCCAGGAGGATCCCCAGCAGGGATGGGACTGCTTTCCTACAGAGCACTCCCAGCTTTTCCAGCCTCGGGATGAGCTCAGAAGCCAAAGTTTTCCCCAAAACGTCTGAAATTCCTCCCAGAGCCTGTGACAAGCACGGATTTTATCTGGTGCATAATCCAATGCAATTTAGTGGGGTTTCAGCACTGCAAATCCCCTAAAAACGCAGTTCCAGCAGTTGGAAGCTCCTCTCTCCCAAAGCATCACTATCTTTTCCTTGGCTCCGAGCAGGACATTTTATTTCCCCTACAGGAAACCATTTATTAGTTGTTTATTATTAATGCAGAGTCCTTGAAGTGGATTTTGATGTCACCTGTTCTTCAGGGGAATCAGCAGCTCTTTATAAATCACTTTGCATCCAAGTTAAGTTCCAGCTTCACATCCATGAACCTCCAGAGAGTGGAGCCACCAGAAACAAAATGCAATTTCCACACTGAGCTCAGGAAATTCAAGGTTTTGGCACCTCATCTCCGTTGTATATTGGGCAATAAATACCCGGCTGAGGCAGCAATGAGGTAAAAGGGAATCACAGCTTGTCCTACACCACTTTCTCCCCAGGCTTAAAAGATGGGAGCAACAAAACAAGGAAAAGGCACTTTTGTAATTTTACAAAATTAGGTGCCAACAGAGGTATTTGAATGTTTGCAAGGTAATTTAAACAACGTATTTTAGCTTTGGTTTCAATAGGGATTTGCATTGCAATTACCATCCCCAACTACTTTTTAAATTTTTGTTTTCCATGAGGAAAAAAAAATGTTCTGGCAGAGATTTGGGGCACAGATCCTCAGGGCAGCAGAGGGAAAATTATCCCAAATCCCTTTTGCCATCAGGAAGGAGCTTTGCTCAGGAAAAAAGGGACAAATAGCCACAACTCCTGGCTTGAACAGCTCTTAGAATCCAAAACATCCCAATCCTGCTGCCATTTCCAAGGCTCTCAGTGGTACCCGGCATGGGAGCATCCTCCTGTGTCCAACGTGTTGGGAAAAACATGGATTTCCCATTGGGAAATTTCCCATTTCCCACTGGGAAGTGCCTCAAGCACCTCTGAGGGACAGCAGGGGGAAGGTGGACACAGCAGTGGGAGCTGCACAGACCCTCCCAGCACCTTGTGCATCCTCACTGATCTTGTGTTTCACACAGCAGTTAAAACCCCCCCTAGAAATTCAGTATTTTGGTTCAAAAGGCAGTGAGGGTTTTCAGAACCACACTGAAGCCAAACAAACACATCCCACAGGATTCCCCTCCCTGTGTACATCAAAAAAACTGGGGGGGGGGAAGCCCAAAATCACCACCAGAGCAACTGAAATTTTAAATTTTTTAGCGTAGAAACTTCACACTGAGGAGTTTTCTGTAAGAACCAGGATTTAACCATTTCTGACTCAAAATGAGAGGCCCAACCTCCTGGTGAGGAAAGCCAACCCCTCCCCAGGGCTCCCTGATGATGCCAAATCCTCATCCCTGTGCCACACAGGGAAGGAGCTGTCCCTGACCATCCAGTGCCCCGTGTCCCTGCCCAGGCCAGGGGACTGGAATGGGCTGGGCCTCACGGGCCCTTCCAGCCCAAACCACTCCAAATCCTGTGACATTCCCACAGCCCTTCAGCTTTGGCCATGGGCACGCCTGGGTTTGCTCCCATTCCCTCCTCACCACCTCATCTCATTGATATCACAGCCAGAGGGACGTAACAAAGGCTCCTGGGCATTCCCAAAGGATCTGCAGAGCACTCAGCTGGGAGGGAGCAGCATTTGGGACCCCAGGTGTGAGCAGAGCATTTACCTGTGGCCAGTCCCCTCACAGCAGTGGCACTGAAGAGCAGAAGAGCATCCACCAGACACTTGGATTGCCCTTTAAAGGAAACCTAATTCCAGACCTCTGGCACACTTAAGTGTCTTTAACTGACTCGCTTCAGAGCAGCTCTGGCTGCCCCTGGCCAGGCTGGCCAGGGCTTGGAGCAGCACGAGGTATTGGAAGTTTGGGAAGCCGAGCACAGCAGGGCAGCCCCCACACTCCGGGCGCAGCCCCGCACAGAGGAGACCCCCCAGAGCCGCTAAAACCTGCACAGAAGGGAAACACGCACGGATCAGCTGGGTTAGGAGACCATTTATTAGGTAAGGCTGAGCCGAGACGCTGCGGATGTGTCAGGGAGGCTCTGGGACGCCCCGGGAGCTCCTGGCTGTCGCCTCATCCTCCCGGCGCTCAGTCCAGCTGCAAGAGAGCGAGAGACACGAGGGGAGTCAGCGGGAACCGGCACCCCCGAGCCCCCTCCCGCAGCCGCGGGGCTCACCTTGATGAAGCCGATGTCCTTGGCGTACTGGCGGAAGCACTGCCGGCACATGTTGAGCCCGTACTTGCGGATGAGGCCGTGGCGGTTGGAGCACACGCGGCTGTGAGGGGAACAGAGAGAGGCGCGTGAGGGCGGGGAATGGCGCCGGGGAGGAGGTGTCTGAATGTGAGGGGAAGGGGAGCGAGGCAGGGCGGTGAGACGGCAGCCACGACCCGGGGAGAGCAAGGGGCAGCACTGACCAAGAGCGGGAGCCCTGCCCGAACTTCCTGGGGTGGCTCCAGTAGAGCTGCTGGTGGCCCATGGCTGCGCGGTGCCGAGAGAAAGATGGCGGCGGCCGCCTGCCCTTATACCCCCTCACGGCGCCTCCCGGCGTGCGCCGCGCGACGCGCCCGTGACGTCACCACCGCGGGGTGGGGGGCGTCCCCGCTTTCCTCCCCACCTCTCTCTCCGTGACGTCACGCGGCGGGGCGGGGCCGCTGCGCCCGCCCCCGTGACGTCAGCGCTGCAGTAGCTCGTAGCGCCGGCGGAGCGGGCTGCGAGCGCCGGGCGCGGTGGCGCGCGCCTGTAGTCCCAGCTGCCGGGGAGGCTGAGCCCGACGGATCGCTTGAGCCCAGGAGTTCTGGGCTGCCGTGCGCTGTGCCGAGCGGGCGTCCAAGCTAAGGCCGCCATCAATATGGTGACCCGCGGGGAGCCGCGGGACACCAGGTTGACTAAGGAGGGGTGAACCGGCCCAGGTCGGAGACGGAGCAGGTCAAAGCTCCCGTGGCGGTCAGTAGCGGGATCGCGCCTGTGAATAGCCACGCCAGCGTAGCCTGGGCAATACAGAGACACGCGGGCTCCCCTTTTGCCACCGACACCCACCCCCGAACCCCAAACGCTTCCTTTTCACCCCAAAATACACACGCAAACACCGCCTCCTACTGGCGCTCCTCGCAAACAACCCCGCAACGCTCCATTACAACACTCCCTCACACAACCAAATCTCAAACGCTAATCGCGCCCTTAATTAATCCAAATGCACCAACACTCAGCAAACCTCCCCGAGTTTGGGTTTTTTTTTCCTCCCAATGCCGCTTCATGTGCTCAAAGCCGCCTCACGGCGCCGACACCAAGCCTGACCTAAGCCTTCCTGTCTCTTACCGAGCATCAGCTGCTGCTGTCGCACCCACCTGCCCTCGGCTCCTCTGTGTCCCCTCACCTCCCGTGTCCCCTCACCTCCTCTGTGTCCCCTCACCTCCTCTGTGTCCCCTCACACGCCACCATCCCTTCACCTCCTCCATGTCCCCTCCCTCACACCCTGCTGTCCCCTCCATGTCCTTACACAGAATTCTCGGGCCTTTCCTCTGCTCCCTCTTGCTCCTCCTCGCACCATTCTCCCCTCTAACCCCTCTTTTCAACGCCAACATGTCACCATGTCTCTTGTGCTTTACTTGATGTTTGTGAAAAACGCCAATCACCTGGTTTTTAAAGTTTTTAAAGTTTAATAATAATAAAATGGTTCTAAAAATAGTAATACAATTAGAGGAATAAAAACTTAGAGTTAGGACAATTACAAGACAATAAAAAGCAAAGAGTTACGGACGTCCGGATGCTCTCGGGCACTTAAGCCACGACAAGCATGCCTTGTGAACAAAGGAATAACCCTTAATAGCAATAGCCTGTTACATATACAAAACACTTCATGATTATGCATATATTTTATTTAAAACAAGAAATTCGTCTGGTACTTCTCAAAAAGTTTCTGTTAATTCCCAGGCGCCTTTGAGTCTCAGACAGGCTTGAAGAAGTTCCTTTCTGTTGATAAGGAAAGCCATAAATTCCTCTCCTCTGGAAAATTTAGGGGTTTCTGTAATTGTTATCTTTGTGCGAAGAATTCCTTGATTGTCTCATCTCTTTCTTGAGCTAGTTAAAAAGTATCTTACATAGTATAGTTTCTATTTTAACAATGTGTTAAAACCTAAAAATACATTCAACAAACTACTTGAGAGCATTAATACAGCATAACTTTCCAACATTACACATATAATATTCATTGTAACTATTGCAAAAAGCCAATCATAAAATATGCATTTTTCACAATGTTCATGGAAAACTTTATATTTTATGTCGTGCTTGGACGTGACTGTGTATTAGCTAGGCCGGAACTGGGGATTAGATGGGCGGATTTATGTAAACTTCAGTGTACAAATAATTTTCCTTTTTATTCCCTGGTGTGCTTGATTTGTGGACAATTTCCACCTTGCACCCTGCACAGAATAAACAATGTCTCCTTTCTAAACCTGTTGGTGTTTAGAGCCCCTAAGATTCAGCAACACCCTCAGCTCCTGTGTCCTCTCCCAACTCCCCGTGTCCCATCACCCCCCGTGTCCTCTCACACTCCATATCCCTTCACAACTCGTGTCCCCTCACGCCCCGTGTCCCCTCACATCCCCATGTCCCCTCACACTCCGTGTCCCCTCACGCCCCGTCTCTCCCCTCACACTCCATGTCCCCTCACGCCCCGTGTCCCCTCACGCCCTATGTCCCATCACACTCCATGTCCCCTCACGCCCCGTGTCTCCCCTCACACTCCGTGTCCCCTCACATCCATGTCCCCTCACACTCCGTGTCCCCTCACATCCATGTCCCCTCACACTCCGTGTCCCCTCACGCCCTGTGTCCCCTCACGCCCCGTGTCCCCTCACGCCCTATGTCCCATCACACTCCATGTCCCCTCACGCCCCGTGTCTCCCCTCACACTCCGTGTCCCCTCACATCCATGTCCCCTCACACTCCGTGTCCCCTCACACTCCATGTCCCCTCACGCCCCGTGTCCCCTCACGCCCCGTGTCCCCTCACACTCCATTTCCCCTCACACTCCGTGTCCCCTCACGCCCCGTGTCCTCTCACACCCCGTGTCCTCTCACGCCCCGTGTCCTCTCACGCCCCGTGTCCTCTCACGCTCCATGTCCCCTCACACTCCGTGTCCCCTCACATCCCCATGTCCCCTCACACTCCATGTCCCCTCACACTCCATTTCCCCTCACACTCCGTGTCCCCTCACGCCCCGTGTCCCCTCACGCCCCGTGTCCCCTCACGCCCTATGTCCCCTCACACTCCATGTCCCCTCACGCCCCGTGTCCCCTCACGCCCTATGTCCCCTCACACTCCATGTCCCCTCACGCCCCGTATCCCCTCACGCCCCGTGTCCCCTCACACTCCGTGTCCCCTCACACTCTGTGTCCCCTCACGCCCCGTGTCCCCTCACACTCCATTTCCCCTCACACTCCATTTCCCCTCACGCCCCGTGTCCCCTCACACTCCGTGTCCCCTCACACTCTGTGTCCCCTCACGCCCCGTGTCCCCTCACACTCCATTTCCCCTCACACTCCATGTCCCCTCACGCCCCGTGTCCCCTCACGCCCCGTGTCCCCTCACGCCCCGTATCCCCTCACGCCCCGCCGCTGCCGCCGCCTCTCTCTCCCTCTCCCCCGGGCTGTCCCAGCCGCCTCCAGCAGGAGGTGCCCGCTGCCCGCCCCGCGCGGCCGGCGCTGCGCGGAGGGCCCGCGCTCGGGCTGTCCGTGCTGCCGGTGCGGCCGCTGCCGCCGGTACCACCGGAGCCGCCGCCCTCCCTTCCCGCCCCGCGATCCCGCTCTCCGGGCGGCCCCACGCCCTTCAGCGGGCGGCGGGCGGGACGGAGCAGCGCGGCGGGCTGGCCCCGCGGCGGGCAGGCAGCACGGCGGGCGCCTGTGCGCGCACAGCGCGGGAGGCCCCCGGCGGCGCCGCCCGCCGTGCGCGGGCCGGGGCCGGTGCCGGGACCGGGATCGGGATCAGGACCGGGACCGGGACCGGGATGCGGCTGCAGTGCGAGGTGGAGGTGCTCAGCCGGCTCCTGCCCACCTGCGGGCTGCGGGGCCGCGGCCGCGCGGCGCGGGCGCTGCTGTCGCTCGGGCGCCCTCCCGGCGCTGCCGGTGCCGGGATTTACCTCATGGTGTGCACGGCGCGGGACCGCGGCGGGGCTCGGTACAAGGTGGGGACGGCGGCGGGGGCCGGGACGCGGCGGGGGTGTGCCCCGGGGCCGCCGCTGAGCCCGCTGTGCCCGCAGGTGCAGCAGAACGTGGAGCGGCTCTTCACGCGCTTCGTGGAGGAGGGCAAGGCCACGGTGCGGCTGCGGGAGCCCGCGGTGGATCTGTGCCTCAGCAAGGTGGGACCGGCACCGGGAACAGCGGCACAGCCGCGGCAAGGCGGGAAGGGACCTTAAATCCCACGGCATCCCACCCCTGCCGTGGCCGGGACACCTTCCACCGTGCCAGGCTGCTCCAGCCCCAGTGTCCATCTCGGCCTTGGGCACTGCCAGGGATCCAGGGGCAGCCGCAGCTGCTCTGGGAATTCTATTCCAGGGCCTCCCCACCCTCCCAGCCAGGAATTCCTTCCCAGTATCCCATCTCTCCCGGCCCTCTGGCAGTGGGAAGCCATTCCCTCTTTTCTGGGCTGTGTTCTAACTCTTCTGCTTCAGAAGTCCATTTTCATGCTTTGCTTCACAGCTTCTTTAGAAAAAAACCTTTTTCAGCTCTCTGATGCAGTGTTGGTCTTTGGCCTTATACTCCATGAAATTATTGTTCCTTACATTTTTTTCCATGGAAAAGAAATTGAGAACCCTCTTGTTTTCATGGACAAAACCATCACTGTGCTCACCGTGGCTTTCAAAGCACACGCAGAGCAGGGCACGGGCACCATCCCACCTTGTTTCAAATACCTCTGTATTTATTCACAGTTCCCAGAGGATTTGTAAAGTGTTTTTAACGGCGTTAAACTTACCAGAAGAATCACGTATTATCACTGAATTCTCGTGTCCTTTTCTTCTTTGCCTGTTACAGGAATCTTTTGTAGATCCATAGGAGAGAAAAAATGGGACAGGTTTTCTAAAACCTCAGAGTTCTTACCTAAAACTTTATAGTCAGGCTGTGTAAATAAAAGCAAATAATGGTGATTGCTGGTTTAGAAAATCCTTTTTCCTTTTTGTTACCTGAACCTGAGGAAAGCAGACTTAATTTTATGAACCTGTTAAAGGGTTAAATAGGAAGGGAGGACATCAAACCCAGGTTTTTTTTCTTGTTAGAAGCCAATGTGCTCTGTATTTTGCAAAAAATAAGGCTTTTGTATTAGATTCAGAATAACTTCTGCTCCCTTTACTCTGAATTTTTCTGCTGAAGAGTGAGAAACCAAAAAGTTTATCTCAAAATATTACAGGTTCCTCTTAAGTTCTCCAACTCCTGAACCCAAATTTATGATGTTTCGTCCCTTTTGCCTAGTTCTCTGCCAGATTTTTATGATTTCATCACAGAAAAGCTCCTTAACTCTCAAAGATGAGCAAAAACTTTGTGGAAAAGAGATTTCCAAACACTGGAGATGGGAATATTGGCTATGTGAAATCCCCCTGCTTGTGCTGTGCTGGATTTGCTGCACTCAGCCAGCTCAGGAGTGGAGCTGGGAAACCTCAGCAGAACTGGAGCAGAAATAACAAATCCTGGCTGTTCTCTGGGGCTTTATTTCCCTTCAGCAGGTCCGAGCCTGCTTCCCTGGATCCACCTCAGCTCCGATTTCCTCGGAGCTCTGACACTTGGGAGGCATCAACACAATTTAAATTCCTCTCCCAACATTGTCCTTGTGGCTGAGACTTCAGGCTTGGGGCAGGAAATTTCATCCTGAGCTCTTCCAAGGAATTATTTGCTTGCTTTTTTTTTTTTTTTTTTTTTTTTTTTTTTTTTTTTTTTTTTTTTTTTCTCCCAGGGTTTCTCAACAAGAGGTTTGGAGATCTTACATGGCCCTTAGGGAGGTCTGGTGGAGGGAATTGTGCTTTGTGAGCAAAGAAATCTTGCCTGTCACATCATTCTGGTGTGCAGTATTGATTTCACTTGGTCCTTACAGACCTGGAGCACTTTTTGGACTTAATTCCCATTTGAGTTATCTTGGAAATGCCACAAATCTGCCTGGAATGAGGGGAAATTCTGTAGCTAAATGTGTGTGTTAGACTGGCTGAGATAATGAGGGTTGGTGGTCTTAGAATCCCGGGCTGGTTTGGGATAGAAGGGACCTTAAATCCCATCCCATCCACCCCTTGCACTGTCCCAGGCTGCTCCAAGCCCCATCCAGCCTGGCCTGGGACATTTCCAGGGATCTGGGGGCAGCCCCAGCTGCTCTGGATAACCTTGGATACGAAGGTGTTTGTTGTGCATCTTCCCCACCTCTGGAAGGTGTCACAGCAGGACTTGTGCTTGGAATGCTTAAGGAAAATGATCATTTTAGTTTACAGATGCAGTCAATTAAGTTTGACCTTTAATGTCTTTATTTCTCCCACATTTCCATCCAGGATTATCTCCAGTATCTTTGTTTTCTTGTGCTGGGTGCTTAAAGCACATTGTGTGCTCTAGCTCTGAACCCTCTCATATTTGGTCTAAACAAACACATTTAGGAGCAAAATGTGTCCCTGGGCTTGGGCAGGTGACAGCTGGGAACACAAGGACAACCTCTGGGCTCTCAGAACTCCAAGTTAATTATTTTCTTTTCCTTCTATGGTTGCAATGTGGTTTTCATTTTAGAATTCACTTTTTTAGCTCAGTGCCTGTCAGCTGCACATCAGCTCGTGCAGAGACTTGCTGGAAAATCTAGAAGATACATACTTGGTCACAAATGTTCACAGAAGTGAATCAAGTCGGTGCAACAGATGCATCAGAGCTTTCTGGGTCTTTATTTAAAATACAGATCACTTGATACTCTGATATTGAGAGTCAGTGGGAGCCTTCAGTGGCTTCCCACTGCCAGAGGGCAGGGATGGATGGGAGATTGGGAATTGGGAATTCCTGGCAGCTGTGGCTGCCCCTGGATCCCTGGCAGTGCCCAAGGCCAGGCTGGACACTGGGGCTTGGAGCAGCCTGGGACAGTGGGAGGTGTCCCTGCCTTGGGCAGGGAGTTGACGAGGATGGGATTTAGGATCCCTTCCAACCCAAACTGTCCTGGGATTCTACTGGCAAAATATTGTATCCCAACTGAAGCATTAATTGGTCTTTGCAAAGAATTTGCCTCTTGTCTGCTGCTGGCACAGCCAGAACTGCGTGTGGTCACTTCACCGTCCTCGAAGCTTCACCTTCCTTTTGCTGAATTCAACCCCAGCTTCCATCCTTTTCTTTCCTAGAAACTTCCAGGAATTATTGCCTCAGAGCTCTGATTTCCCCATGTGTGTTTGTAACAGTCCTTTATCCTGGTGGATTTTAGGGAGCTCCCAGTGCATCAGGGCTTTTTCCTGTACTTCATTTCCAGCTGTGGATTCGGTGCTTTGTTCCTTCCCTGGGTGCTGCAGCACAGTTTGACCGGGATTGTTCGTAACAGAGCTGTTCCCCCTCCCATCGCACTGCCCTGCTGAGTGGCACACACAAAACAGCTCAGAGAGTGTTAGTAACCAGGATAATGAACTTTTAACTCCAGCCTTGTGTTCCCCTGCAGGCAAATGTGATCAATTTAAAGACTTTCCTTTCAGCCGTGAGACTGGCTCACCAAGGCAACGACACCGGAGTCCTCCCTCTCTCACCTCTGGTCCCAGCAAAGAACTCCGACGTGGAGAAACCCAAAACCAAAATGATCATCACTTCCAGGAGGGATTATCCCCTCACCAAGAGCTTCCCTTTCTCCCTGGAGCACCTGCAGACCTCGTACTGCAAGCTGGCCAGGATCGACAGCAGGGTGCTGTGCCTGAAGAAGCTGCGCAAGCTGGACCTGAGCCACAACCACATCAAGCAGCTGCCGGCCACGCTGGGGGACCTGGTGTGCCTGCAGGAGCTCGACCTGCACGACAACCACCTGGAGGCCTTCAGCGGGGCCCTGTGCAGCTCCGGCCTGCAGAAATCCCTGCAGCTGCTGGACCTGAGCCAGAACCAGATCCAGGCGCTGCCCATCGAGTTCTGCCAGCTGCGGGGCCTGGTGCAGCTGCGGCTGGACGACAACGCCCTGCTGCGCCTGCCCTGCCGCATCGGGCAGCTGAGCCGCCTGCGCTTCCTGTCGGCCGCGCGCAACAAGCTGCCCTTCCTGCCCTGCGACTTCAGGAAACTCTCCCTGGAGAACCTGGATCTCTTCGGGAATCCTTTTGAGCAGCCCAACCCGCTGGTTCCCAACATCCAGCTGAAGATCCCCTTGACTCTGCTGGAGTGCGCTGCCAGGGCCACCGTCAATCACAGGTAAGGGCGGTGAGGGCACACCTGGCACTGCTCCTTCACACCTGCCCTCCCTCCCCTGGTCCCTTCCTTTCCCCTCAGTGCCTGCTTTCTCACCTATTAACTTCATAAGATTAAAATTCTTTTGAATTCTCCTTGTCAAGTCATCAGGATAAGGCAGGGAATTGGTGCCTTTGGAAGCATTTAAGGAAAGGCAGAGATTGAAGTGTTTTCATCCACCAAAGCGGGATGAACAGAATATTTTTGGCCAACTTTGGGAAAGGAGAATCAATTCTACAACCCTGAGGCACTTCTTCTGCAGGCTTTCCCCTGCCATAGGTTTTCCTTAAGCTCCTCATATCCCTTGGTGGTGGAGTGAGGGTGTTCTGACTTATTCAGAGAAGCCCAGCTCTGAGGTAATTTAAAAAATATGATTTCACCAAGTAAACACCACCTTCCCAGGCCGCTGTTTGTTATCAGCTCCCTCCTCTTCCCCCACACCACTTCCACCCCTGATCCTTCAGAAGCCTCCAGGTAGCAGCAGCTGCTGCTCCCACCCTGCTCTGGGTGGGAAGGGAGCACAAAGACAGAAATTTGGCACAGAAAGGGAGGAGAGAGAGGCTGGAAGTGTCCCTAATCTTCATCCTGTGCCCGTTCCTGCCTTGAGGGTGGGCAGTGCCCCATGAACCCGGGGTAATTGTGCAGAAGTTTGCACCAAAGGCATCCACGGGCACACCCTGAAGGGAGCTGAGCCACCACATGTTCTGGGCCAAATCACCTGCTGCTGACCTCGCTGATTTTATAATTAAACCCCACGTGTCTCCTTTCCCAACTTTATATAAATTGCAGTGGGTTTGATGTAAATATTAAGGCTTCTTTCTACCTCTAAAAACCCCTCAGCACTGGTCAGGTTTCAGTTACTGTAAAAACCTTGAGAAAGGGATGAAACAGAGGGAGAAGGTGCAAAAATAATGTTTGGAAACCTGTCTTCATTCTGGGAAAGTACCAGAGTTCTTGATTATGCTTTTCCCAGAAAAAAAGAGTGTTCTGAAATTAAGGTGGTGAAAAAAAACCCCAGAAGACTCTTAGCTGTGTGAGTGATGGTGTGTGGAAAGACTTGGGAATGTGTAGGTGGAGGCAGGATGTGAGTCAGTGGGATCTGTGCTGAGTTTGGAGTGCCAGCTGGGCACTGCTGAGACCCACACTTCAGCCACCTGACAGAATTCCTCTGGGGAATTATTTCTTTTGTACCCCAAGCTCGACACTGCTCCGCTGTAAGTTCCAAAAGGAGCAATTCCCCTTCCCAACTCTGGATGTCATTGCTGACACGGTGGATGGAGAGAGCTGTGGAGCAGGAGAACTTTTCATTTTGTGCCTGCAGGGCAGTGCTGCTGCAAAAGGCTCGGTTTATCTCCTGCTTTCTCCGAGTTGTTTTTTAACACTGCTGCTCCTCGGTGTAAGAGGGAGGAGTAAATCGTGGGTGCTGTGTCAGGCCAGAGTGAGACACAGAATGTGAGGGAAGAACAGAACATGCTCAGTTGTCTCATTATTCTTAATCTTCTTTTAATTCTCTAATTCTCATTACTCTTAATCTTTCTAATTCCCTAACTGGCTGTGGCCCAGGCTGCCAGGATTGCTGTGAGCTCCCTGTTGGAGTGTCTCCCAGAGTTCATGTCCTTAGGGACTGCCTTGGGAAGTGGCATTTCATTCCTAAAAATCTCAGGAATTGGCATTTCAGTCCTAAAATGGGAAATTTCATTCCTAACATCTCAGGAAGTGGCATCTCAGTCCCAAATCTCTGGTTTTCCCTGTCTGTGTGATGCCTGGAGAGGCTCCCTGGAGCAGAGGCTGGACAGAGTTAAAGAATAAAGCAGGGATTTATTAAAAGCCCTCCCAGGACACACCTTGGGCAGTGCAGAAGCCCGGCCATGGATCAAGATGGACTCAGAGTCACAAGTTTCCACACTTTTATAAGCTTTGGTCCCTTTCCACCCTGGGGTTCAGTGCCCAATCCCAGCTCCAAGTGCTGCAGTCCCACCCTGCCAGGCTGCTCTCCTCCATTCCCTGCTGGTTGCACTTTTGGGGCTGGAGCTGCAGCGCTGTCCTTGGTTCTGGGCTGGAGAAGGATTGCTGTGTGTGCCTGGGCTGTGAGGAGAGCTGCTGGCCCCGTGTGTGCAGTTCAGAGTCACACACCAGAGCAGTGCAGAGCCTGGCAAACATGAGAGCTCAAACTGAAGGCATCATGTGCCCGGGAATGGCTGGTGCCTGTGTCCTGTCCCTGCCTTTGAGTGATGTGACATTGACATTCTCTGGACAGAGAGACACAATTCTGTCTCTCACGAGAAGCACAGAGAGAAGAGAAAACAATCTTTATCTCTGCCCCTTTGTTTTCCCCGTGTGGAATGTGGTGTGGAGATTGTTCACCTGCAGTGATTGCTGGGTTGGATCCTGGTGAAGGTTGTTTGGGGTCAGTGCCCAGTGGGATCCATCTGTGTTGGACTCTCAGCAGAGTCACGAGTTTGTAGTTAGTTAGACGGGTAAGTAAGAATTGAGTATGTAGAACAGGATGGTGTGTCTTTAAATAGTATATTAATGTACTATAGTATAGTTTAATAAAGCTATCCTTCAGCCTTCTGACCTGGAGCCAGACATCAGCATTTCTTCCCTGAGCCGGGGTTCGCCGCACCTTTTCTACAGAGTGACGCAGAGAACCCTGTGCTGAACTCACCCTCTCTCCTCTCGTCCCACAGAATCCCTTACGGCTGCCACCTCCTCCCTTCCCACCTCTGTAAGGACCTGGAAGTGGCCAAAACGTGCCGCTGTGGGAGCGCCTGCCTGAGCAGCTTCATCCAGATCACGGTGACCATGAACCTGCACCACGTGGCCCACACCGTGGTGCTCGTGGACAACATGGGGGGCACGGAGGCTCCTGTCCTCTGCTACTTCTGCTCCCTGCACTGCTACTCCCAGTTCCTGGACAGGCACCTCCAGAGCAACGGGTGACACGGGCCAAGCCCTGCCTCACCCTCACGGGGTGTGTGGGGATGGAGGAGCCTGCAGGCGCCCGCCGCTCGTCACCCGCCGTGTCACCTGCGGAGACAAATCCCTCTGGGAGTGAGGGGACACGGCCTGGCCTGGCTCTTCTCCCCCTCTGGAATCTCCTCTGGTTGGAACACGAAGCAATGTTGAGCTGGAGAGAACCTTCCTTAGGACGTGTTTCCCTTCTCCTGTGACCGGGGCGTGCTCGGGGCTTTCTGTGCTTTGCGGGGTGAGCGGGGTTCCCAAATTCCAAGGGAATTTATCCCAGACTTACCCGGGTGAGCTCCGGGCTCCGCCAGGGCCAGGACTGCACTCCACTCTTCCCAGGGGAGGAGAAACCACATCCAGACCGGTTATGCAATCCCAGGTGCTTCTTTTTTTAAAGGTTCTGTTACAACATTCCCCCTCGGAGCAGGGACCAGCATTGCTGGGTTTTTACCAGAGCAAACGTTTGGTTTTGGGGTTTCTCTCTTTGTGATACCAGAAATGTCTTTTTTCTAAATACGTGCCTCAAACTTTGTTTCTTAATCCTCCTGTTTTAACGATTCTTGAATTTGTTTCACTGTGTTGACTTATTAAATTTTGAAACCTTCTGTGGACGCGTGCACTGTGTTTTGTCTGAGGGGTTTTCCATCCAGTGTATTCCAGGAATTAACTGCTGGTATTTTTCTGGGGAAGACACCAAAATGTTGAGCGTATCCACAAATTCTTTTATTTCCTGTCTTGTCAGCTGCTCCCTGACTGGGAGATGGGAACAGCAGGGAACAAATACTTGAGATTCTAGAATTCATTAATCTGATTTTTTTAAAATTCTTACCATTCAAGAAGGGGTTCATAATCCTAATCTTTCAAATCTAGAATTCTTTTATTTTGAGAGGTTTATAGGGATCCCATTCCCTGGAACTTGTGATGGCTTGGAGCACACAGAAGTGGCACTGAGTGCCAGCTGGGGGAGGTTTAGTTTGGATTTTGGGAAAATTTCTTCATGGAAAGGGGGGCTTGGCACAGGGCACTGATGGAGTCCCCATCCCTGCAGCGATCTAGGACGGTTTTATTATCTTGTTCTTGCGATTCTGGAATTATTTTACTCTTACATTAATGTTGAAAACTTTGGAGTCATTTTATACTTGCGATTAATTAATCTGAATTTTTTAATTCTTACCATTCAAGAAGGGGTTCATAATCGTAATCTTTCAACTCTAGAATTATTTTATTTTATTCTGTCAATCTTAGAATTTTTTTCTTTCCACCTTAGAATGATTTTATTTTCCAATCCTACAATAATTTTACCTTATTCCTGCATTTCTAGAATGATTTCTCACCTTATTCGTGTCATTGCAGAATGCTTTTTAACGTGCTGTTTTTCAAACCTAGTATTCACTTATTTTTTATGTTACTCCCGCGGATCCCGGCTGCTTTCCGTGTGTTTTCCTTGCATTCCCAGAGTTATTTTCCCTTTTTTTTTTCCCCAGTCCCGAAGGACTTCGCGGATTTCCCGCCCTCCCCCCTCACGCCTTGGCCCCGCCCCCTCTCGGCACCGCCCAATCAGAGCGCGGTGCGGCGGCGGCGGCTGCGCGGCCCCCCGGCGCGGCGGAAGCGCCGCGGAGTTGATTGACGGCTCCCCCGACCAATGGCGGCGCCGCGGCTGCCGCAGCGGCGGCCAATGGGGAGCGGCGACGTGTGCGCGCGGGGCGGCGGCGGCGCGGGCGCGCTGGCAGCGGGAGCGGCGGCGGCGGCGGCGGCGGGAGCGGCGGAGCGGGGCCGCCGCCGCCGGGGACGATGCGGCTGCGCGTCTACAAGCGCAAGGTGCTGCTGCTGGCGCTGGCGCTGGCGCTCTGCGCCCTGGCGCTCTGGGGCACCGGCGGCGGCGGGCGGCGGCGGCAGCAGCAGCTGCAGCAGCAGCAGCAGCAGCGGGGCGGTCCCGGTAGCACCGGGGAGCCGCCGCGGGTCAGCGAGCCCCCGCCGCCGGTAGCGCGCCGCCCCTCCGCCAACGCGTCGGCCGCCGTGGCGGCGGAGGTGCTGTCCGAGAACGCGACGCTGAGTTACCGCTCGCTCGTGTACCGCCTGAACTTCGACCAGCCGGTGCGGAACGCCGGGCGCTTCCCGGCGCGGCCCGACGTGGTGCTCGTGGTGCAGGTGCACGACCGCGCCGAGCACCTGCGGCTGCTGCTCGAGTCGCTGCGGCGGGCGGCGGGCGTGGAGAACGTGCTGCTGGTGCTGAGCCACGACCTGTGGGCCGAGGAGCTGAACCGGCTGGCGGCCCGCGTGGACTTCTGCCCGGTGCTGCAGGTGTTCTTCCCGTTCAGCATCCAGCTGTACCCGCGCGAGTTCCCGGGCCACGACCCCCCGCGACTGCCCCCGCGACGTGGGCAAGGCGGCGGCGCTGCGGCTGGGCTGCATCA
Source organism: Vidua macroura (assembly GCF_024509145.1). Taxonomy (NCBI): domain Eukaryota; kingdom Metazoa; phylum Chordata; class Aves; order Passeriformes; family Viduidae; genus Vidua; species Vidua macroura. The sequence goes on from NC_071576.1 coordinate 1,878,950, forward strand.
ACGCCGAGTTCCCCGACTCGTTCGGGCACTACCGCGAGGCGCGCTTCGCGCAGACCAAGCACCACTGGTGGTGGAAGCTGCACTTCGTGTGGGAGCGCGTGCGGGCGCTGCGGGAGCACGCGGGGCCCGTGCTCTTCCTGGAGGAGGATCACTACCTGGCGCCCGACTTCTACCACGTCCTCAAGCAGCTCTGGGCGCTGCGCCAGCGCGAGTGCCCCGAGTGCCAGCTCGTGTCGCTGGGCACCTACAGCCCCGTGCGGGGCGGCTTCGCCGGGCGCGCCGACAAGGTGGAGATGAAGACGTGGAAGTCCACGGAGCACAACATGGGCATGGCCTTCGGCAGAGACACCTACCAGAAGCTCATCGAGTGCACGGACGCCTTCTGCACCTACGATGACTACAACTGGGACTGGACTCTGCAGCACTTGACTGTCTCTTGTCTTCCAAAGTTCTGGAAAGTGCTGGTTCCCGAAATCCCCAGGATTTTTCACACGGGGGACTGTGGCATGCACCACAAGAAATCCTGCAGACCGTCCACCCAGAGTGCCAAAATCGATTCTCTCTTGAACAGCAACCAACAGTACCTGTTTCCCGAGGCGATGAGTGTCAGTAAAAGGTACTCCATGGCTCCCCTGTCCCCTCACGTCAAGAACGGAGGGTGGGGAGACATCAGGGACCACGAACTCTGTAAGAGCTACCGCAGACTCCAGTGAGGATCCTCCTCGCAGCGCCTTTTCTCCTTGAGTTGTTCCATTGTGTCTTTTCCAGGCACACACGTGTATAAACAGCATTTATGAGTTGGTTTCTGCTTTAATATGAATAAACATTCTTGTTAAAGGTGTCCCAAAATAGTAATCTCTCATGTTTGGCAACCACGTTTTGGAAACGGGTGACGCGCTGCAGCCCCTACGCAAAAAGTGACCTGCTGCTGTGTTTGCTGGGAGGAGGAGGAGGAGGAGGAGAACACTTTTAAGTGCATCTTTTTTGGTGCTTCAAAGCTCTGGTGGTGCCTGGGGTCCCACCCGGGGTCATTTCACGCCCGATCCCCGAGTCCCGGTTCGGTTGCGCTGTGTCGATGAATATATGAAGGAAAAAAAAATAAATTTCATTGTTTTTACTACGATGTAGATAAATATATGATTTTTTTAGTTCTGCCAAAATAAAAATTCCATTGTTTTGTAAGCCTAGAGAAGTTCTTGATTGTCAGCAAAAAGATGATGTCACCTTGTGTTCCTAAAAAGTCAGGAGGGGGAGGAGGGGGGAGTTCCTCTTTAATCCCAAGGGCTGGACACGTGCCATCACTCCTTCTAGCAGTGTGCATTTAACTTCATTAAGTTTTTAATGATACTTATTAATTGAGGCAGAAAAGAGTAGCAAATTGGTGGCACAACACCTCTTTTGTTTGGAATTTTTTTTTAAAAAGTTGTTTCAAGTTAGCTGTGTGAAAACTGCTGCCGTGTGGTGGGAAGGGGCTGAGCTGGGGCCACGGAGCCACCTGTGAATGCTCCAGCAGCTTTAGTGCCACTCCTGTGTGAGCTCAGCTGTGGCAGAAGCACCTCAGCAGCTTTTGTAGAACACAGAAGTATGTCCGAGAAAGAAAACGCTGCTTTTTCTTTTCCCAGGGGTTATTTAAGCACAATTTTGCAAGGTAATTGCTCCGTGTTCTGTTCCACTGGGTCGGGGCTGGTGCTGGAGCTGTGCTGGTGCCTCACCCTCAGAGGCCTCTCCCAAAAAAGCTGACGGGGTTAAGCTGAGCCCAGCAAAGCTCCGGCAGGATGTGCCACCAGGCAGGGTAGGGCAGGTGTTTTGGGCAGCTGTGGCTCCTGCTGAACTCTGAAACCACACACCCAGACTGGTGTTTCACAGAGAAATGTGACAGCAGTGCCAGAGCAGCCCTGAAAAGAGGCAAAATTAACTCTCCTCTAAAACACCTCTCAAACAAAAGCAAGTTGGTTCAGCAGCAGTGAGAAAGGGGAACAGGAAGTTTATTATTAGATGTGTTCTCTTGGTTATTCTGCTTTAGGGAGGTGAGAAACGCTGAAACTCGAGGGAAACTGAGAAAAATAAATAATCTGGATAAAGAGAATCCATTTCACCAATTGTAAATACTTCAGAGCAGACATGCACCCAGAGGATGTTCTTGTGCAATGGGGGATAGCTGGGTGCTGCAGATCTGAAGCACAGCACTAGGATGGAATACAGGGTATAAATGTTGATTATTTCTAGGAGACTAATTAGAACTTCTCCGGGTAATTAGAAATTTCATTTGATTGCTAAGAATCACTGTTAGTCTAATCCTGCAGTTATCACAAAATGAAAGGTTTGGAAAATGATGACTACTGCTCAATTCCCGAGGGAGCCATTAGACTAAGGATATATACAAATAATCCCTGAAACGTGGGAAGAGAATAAAAAATTTATGTAAACAATAAGATACATTTTTTTTCTGGGAGCTCAGAGACACCTCCAACTGCAACTTTTCTTGTAAGTCAAATTATTGCCATAGATGTGATTAGAAAATAGTTAAGCTGTTAAAAACAGAAAGTTTTGGTGTTGCACCAGTTTTAGTGGGAACCCATGGCCTCCATGTCATCCACCAGCACACGGAGCTGCATCAAACAACAGAAGGAAATCCTAAAACAGAGCAAGCATCAAACAAGAGAAGGAAATCCTAAAACAATGCAACTAATCCAGCTCGTAGAGCAGGGAGCTGTGGAACACCACGGGGCAGCGCGTTCGGTGGTCGCGGAGGATCCGCACGCTGCCGTCCTCGGGGTTCACCTCCCGCAGGACTGGGGAGCCTGCCCTGCTGCCCAGCCCTGGGGCTGCCTCCTCCTCATCCCCACCCCCCTGGAGTTTTCCTGGTTTTCCAGAGCCTGGGGCCGGGGCTGTGTCTCCTGCTGCAGCAGCACTTTCTAAATCGGGCTCCGTTCTCCCAGATCCGCCAGGAATCGCTGAACTGGTGGCAGGAGGTTCGTGCTGCAAACAATGGTGTGAAGCACAGCCTGCTTTTCCTATTGTTCCAGCTGTGGGAGCTGGGCTGGATCCTGCAGCACCTCCCTCAGCTGCAGGACACTTTGTTTCTGCCTTTGTTTCGGGGTAGTTGCTGTCGGTCTTTCCAGCGAGGGTTCCCCCTGAGCTGCCGAGTGTTCCTTGTCCATCATGTTCCTGTGGCTGTCAAGGAAATAAATGAATTATTTTATAGCTGGAACAAACTGTGCACACAAAGACAGGAGGGATTTGTTCTCCAACAGCTCAGCTCCACTGGGATAGTGGAAAGTGTCCCTGCCTGTGGCAGGGGGTTGGAAGCAGATGATCCTTAAGGTTCCAGATCAGGTTGTAATTCCATGATTCTCCTTCTAGAAGCCAAGTGAGCGGGTGCTGAGGTTTTCCTGCTCTTCTCTGGTGTGTGGGAATGAGGGGCAGGGAGGTCCTGCTGCTTCCCCAGGGTTTCCTGCTTTCCTTTCCAGCAGCGGCCACTTTCCTTCCACACCCAGCCTGATTCCCAAATCCCCAAATCCCAGCGGCCACAGAATCAGCCAGGGGATCTCAACTCTTGTTGCACGGTTGGAACCTTGCAATTAGGGAAATTCCTGGCCTGTGGGGCTAATCTGAGAGTTGCAGTTTGCCTCAGGAGAGGAGGAATTTGGAGAGGTGCTGTCCAAACAGCAGTTCCCCCCCTTTCACCATTACTGGGAGTTTTGGCAAAAACCAGCTGGTAATTCATAGGTGCCTGTCAGTGGAGAGTCAGGATCAGGTAGAATCCATCCAAGAGCAGCTGGATTCATGGATTCAGAGACAAGAGTCTCTCTCACACCCCCAAACCACAGGAAACTGGGGAAACACCAGTCACTCCTTTCCAAACTGGCCAATTCTCCCACATGAACACGATCGTGGAATGCCCTGAGTTGGAAGGGACCCTCAAGAACCATCAGCTCAGAGTTGGAGGTTTGTATAAATGGGATGGGACTGCTGGGATATGTTTTTTGACTTTTATTGTGGTATTAGTCTTATTACATGGTTGAGATAACTGAAAGACGGTAATAGTTTATATCTTGTTAGTAGTAAAGACTTTTCTGTTACAGAGCATTCTGAAAACTTTCTAGCCAATAGCATACTAAACATATTTTTCTACAATATTAAAATTTATCTTAGCCAAATCTAAAACTCAAACTATTATTTCATATCCTTACTTACTATACTGTTATAACTTTTCTACTTTCAAACTTTAAAACTACAACTAACTCTAAATTCTCTACTCTTTCTGTTTTAAAAACCTACTTTCACAACTTTCTAAAAACCTTCTTACCTTTCCTATATTTCCCACAAACTCCAACTCCTGGCCCCACACAGGAGCAGGAATGGGATGATTTAAGGTATCTCAGTTGCTCTAAGATCCCAAAAGGGACTCATCTGCTCTCCAACATTTAGAATTTCATTTTTTTGTGTCCAGCCCACAGCAGCTGTGAGAGTTAAGCTGGATCCACTATCTTTGGGAAACTCCTCGGGCCTCCAGCCCAGTTCCAGAGGTCATGTGCTTCCTCTGAACTTGCCTTCCAACAAACCAGCTACACATTAACCCCAGCTGCAGCCCCCGGTCCGTGGCCACAGCAGGGACCTGCTTCTTCCTGCTTTTTATATTCCCTTTAAGAAAAGTTTCATCTGAAGTTTGGATGCAGTGCCTACCCAGAAATCCCAGTGAACGTGGGGGCTTTACCTCACATTTTCCTCCTTACAAAATGAACATTTTGATTTCTTCATCTGTCCATTTATTTTGCCAAGGGAGGACAGTTTAATCCCGTGGCAGATCCCAGAAACAGCCTGGCTTGTTCTACACAGAGGAAGGAGAGCCTGAATGAGGCCTCAAACTACAAGGATTGAATTTGAGACCAGTGTTTAAGATTAATAGCCTCATGTTTAATTATCTACACAACAGGAACCCACCAAGTATTCCAATACATGGATTGAATAAAGATGAGGCAGGATTCTTCCCAGACAAAACCCTCTAGGATTTCTCTACCTGTACAAGGCTGAGTGGGTGAGCTATTCCTGCAAGGAAAAAGCACTTTTTTAAATGACTGGATCACAGTTCTGCACCTTCCAAATTAAATAGAGGAGGTTTCAATCCTCTGGTCACATGAAATGGCACAAACACAAGTTTTACTCCTGAAAACTGACATTTACACTTGCAAATAACCCCAGTCCTGGGTTCTCCCTGCTTCCTCAGGACAAAACAGGAACAAAGCTGTTTCAGTGGGAGTTGATAGGATCTTGCTGAAGAACATAAATCAGCCTGTGCTGCTCCTGGATCCTTACCTCCACCCTGATTTGAATTCTGTCCTCAGTAACATCCAGCACTTCAATTAATGGCTGGCTTTCCAGTGCTGATTGGGAGCAAGGGGAAGGGCAGAAAGCAGTGCCTAGAAATCCATCAACGTTCTCCTCACTGACAAACAATCTTTCCTAAAGAAAAAGAGAGAAAACAGCAGGTTATGTTCTTTTTGTGCTACACTTCAGGGCTACTGGGGCTAAGAACTCACTGCAAAGAAAGCCAGGACAGCAATTCCCAAGTTTCACAGCACACTCAAGTCTTGACAGAGAAATTCTAAGCCAGACATTCAAAAAATGAGGTGAAATGAATTAAAACCAGTGCTCAGCTAATTTTGCTTGAAAGTACAAATCTTCATCGTATCAAATATAAAGGAAATATTTTTTCTCTCTTTGGATGGCTGGCTAATTCATTGATGTAGATTCTCTCTGAAAAATTATTTGTACCAACCTTGTTCCACCATCCTCACCTGTCTTAGCACCAGGAAGGTGTTAGACTGTTGTGGGTTTGTCTCCTGGCTGTCTGTAGGAAACACAAACACCTCCTTGGAGAGGCACTGCAGGATCTTCACTCCAAGATCAGATCTGGAACACTCAGGGCTGGATCCATTTCACACCCAGCCACTGAGGCTGCTCTGATCTCCAAGCAGACAAGCCAGTTGGAAAAAAAAAAAACAACCAAAAAAAAAAAAAAAAAAAAAAAAAAAAAGGAGAGATATCCACAGGCAGAGACACAGCCTGGGGTGTGTTTCCTGGCTGCTCATAAACAGCCTGAAACGTGTTGCTATGGGTTTAGAGATTTAAATCAGTTACAGGTAATTAAAGGTCCTAAAATATATCCTGGAGGGGCTGTTTCACAGGAACTGCAGAGCTTTCCCTGTCCTTGTGTTATTCACACATCATCTGTGTAGGCTGAGGGGAAGGACAGACAAAATAAAAATGGTCTGACCTGAAGGAGTAGTTTAGGTTCTGGGAATTACCTTCCTTATTTAATTGGAAATAACAGGGACAAGTTGCAAACCTTCCACATTAAGTCACGCTTTTAAATTTCTCGGTCCAGTTCAACCTTCCTGTCAATCCAATGAAAGTTAAATTCAATTATCACTGACATCTTGCAGACCAAGAAGCAAAAAGGCAATTCTGCACATTTTTGGCCCCCTGTGGATGGAGCCTTATGCACAGCCAGATGTCACATTGTGTCTGAGTTACAAAATTTAACTGTCATCTTGAAAAAAAAAACAAAACAAACCAGGATTGGAAAAATAAGCCAGAGTCCTATTTTTTCCACTAGTTAAATTAGAAATCACAATATGGAAAGTCATAACATACATACTGTTGGTTTTCCAAGGCAGAGGATTGGATTCATTTTCTATCCAGCAAGATTACAATCCAGGCAAAGAGCCAGCACTGGATGCTGGGATGGTTTGGGGAGAGATTAAAGTGCAGCAGAGCTGCCCTGACTGAAAACCCTCTCAGAACATCCCTTCTTCTTGCATTTCTGCATGCAAAGCCTAAAATTCTTATTCCCTCGTGCTGCATCCTCTCCTGCCTGCCAGAGAGGGATCTGCCAGAGCTTTAGGCTGTGGAAATACTCTGCAGAGTTCAGGAGAAGGTGTCAGAGTACAGAACAAGGCAGGGGCTGCAGACACAAAACCTGTGCAGCACCCAAACTCCCACAAGCTCCCGAACTCGATCCATGGGCAGCTCAGAGAGGAATTCCCAGCTCTGCCTTGCTTGGCCCACAGAGCACAGAGAGTTCAGTCTCCCCCACAGGGGATTTGGGATTTTGGTGCCCTGCCTGTACTCCCAAGGAGAGCAAAGCACAACCCTCCTCACCCAGCTGAAAAATCAAAGTCAGGGAATCACGGCATGGTTTGGTTGGAGGGGACCTTGCAGCTCATCTCATTCCAACCTCCTCCCTGGATATATTTCAGGACCTTTAATTACCTTCCACTAGACCAGGTTGCACCAAGTCCCATCCTACTTTTCCTCTATAAAATGAGGAAAATAATCTCTTTTCCCTCTGAATCTGCCTCTGGCACCCGTGGCTGTGTGAGGGACAGCCTCTCCTCCTCAGCGCCATCAGGACTTTGCAATTTGGCAACAAATGCCCTGAATCTTTCTGGAGAATTTCTTCCTGATTAAAAGCAAAAGAATTTGTTTTCTTCACAGAAAATACAGTTAAAAAAAATAAAAACTGAATGGGAGGTCTGTTATCAGGGAAAGGTTCTTCCCCAGAGGGTGCTGGCACTGCCCAGGCTCCCCAGGGAATGGATGGTGACATTCCTGAGGCTGCCAGAGCTCCAGGAGCTGCCGGGGATGCCCAGGGTGGAATTGCTGGGGGGTTTGGGCAGGGCCTGGAGCTGGATCCCATGATCCCTGTGGATCCCTTCCAGCTCAGAATATTCCATAATTCTCTGATTAATCAGTGCTTTAAATGAGGATGAAAAGTAACCGCTTGTGCTGTTGCTCCCTTAATTCTGACTCGCTGCCCAAACCAATTTTACCAAGTTTCATCCCAGCCCAACACTGAATTCCCAGAAGAATTTACCATTTTATCCCATCCCTACCCCGTGGCCTGCCATAAATCATGGACCTGGGGTGTGTTTGTTGTCAATAAGGTGATTATCATTACCCTATTCCACCAGGCACTGTAACTCAGACTTTGCATTCACAGGGAGCACACACCGAGGCATTTATATTACTGCAGATGTTATCAGAGCACAGACCTTGGAAAAAAAATGATTCAGGAATTTATTCTAAAGCCTGGTCTGCCTTCCAAGCCAGAGCAAACAGAGGACAACCATCTGCAGCTGATTTCAATGACCCTGTAAAATAATTCTTCAATTTATGCTGTTTATTTTCTGGTATTTATGATGCTCTCTTAGCAACTTTGAATTTAATTTGTTTTTCCCTGCACACACTGTCATCTGCTGTTTGGTACACATTCATTTTTCCCCGTGACTAAACTGAGACCAAATTAACATAAATGTTAGCAGGGATGACTTTGGTTTCTGGAACACTTCATCATTCAAACCTGTCCTTGTGTCTCACGGCACCGAGAGCGCAGAGCCGCTCCCCTCACGGCTGCCCTCAGCACTCAAATGGGTTTATTCTGCTTTAATTTATCCAAATTGAAGACAGTTTCCATCCAGAGTTACCTCCCACGCAGCCTGCAAGTTTGAAAAGCAGGACAGATTTCAGGCTTAAATTATTTTGGTGGCTCCTGTAACGAGAGGATCAGGGAATCTCAGAATGGTTTGGGTTGGGAGGGGATTTAAATCCCATCCAGTTCCATCCACTATCCCAGGCTGCTCCCAACCCCATCCAAACTGGCCTTGGACAATTCCAGGGATGGGGCAGCCACAACCTCTCTCGTCCAAACCCAGCAACTGATGCCAACATGGAAAAGCATTCCTGGATTTCCTGACCTCTGCCTTTGTGGGATCCCAGTGCAAACCAGCTCTGAGAGCTGAGAATTTGAAGCTCAAAGTTTCGGTACCTGTAGTGAAATGAAAACTTTTCCAAGATGCTCATGACTGCAAAGATGAAACAGCTCCAAAGCAGCTTTGATGAGCTGCATCAGTAGGTTAATAATGTTCCTGACATAACTGTTTTGTGTATCACGGTATTCCCAAAATGCAGCTACCAATTAAAGACTATTCAGAAATTAGTTTGTTTTATAGCAGAAGCAAACTAATTATGGTCCTTAATGTAGCTTGGGAAAGGGATTACTTTGAAAAATGTGAAATAATAAGTTTGTTGTGTTCTCCTTCTTTGTCCTTCTCTGACCTCCCAAAAAACTTGCCAAGAGTCTTGAAATGCTGAGCACAGAATTAACTGAACCAAAAATAAACTGCTGGAGGATTACATTCAACAGCTCCAGTTTCCAGCAGCATCTTCTTAGAAGTAACCCCTGACTATTACAATAAGTCTTTATAGCAGCTTGGAAATTGAAAATTTTAAGTCCAAATAGTTCAGAAATGAGAGCAAAACAGCTCTCCAGGATGGATTTCTCCATGAAAGGCAGCAAAGGTTTAAAACATCCATGTCTGACACGTCCCAACATGGCTCTCAAGGGTTCATGCTCGGCTGACTCACCAACCAAGGAAAACTTTTATCCACAAGAGCCCTAATTCTGAGCACAGCGAGGACAACGACAGCCCAGCATGGCCCACGGGGGCACTTCCAGCCCTTGGGGGCACTTCCAGCCCTTGGCCTTCTCCACATGGTCCCAGTGCCAGGAGCAACAGAACTCTGCCACCTCCAGCTGCACACAAGTGATGTAGGAAAATGCAGATGGGATATTGGGACTTGGGAATTCTTGGCTGGGAGGGAGGTGAGGCCCTGGCACAGGGTGCCCAGAGAAGCTGTGGCTGCCCCTGGATCCCTGGGAGTGTCCAAGGGCAGGCTGGATCAGCCCAGATCCCCTTACCAGGTCCCAGCCTCTTCTAGGGGGCACCTAATCATCCCAGAATCCCAGAATGGTTTGGATTGGAAGGGACCTTAAATCCCATCCAGTGCCACCCCAGGGACACCTCCCCCTGTTCCAGGCTGCTCCAAGCCCCAGTGTCCAACCTGGCACTGGGCACTGCCAGGGATCCAGGGGCAGCCACTGCAAATCTGGGAATTCCAGCCCAGCCAGGAATTCCCAATTCCCAACCTCCCATCCATCCCTGCCCTCTGGCACTAGGAGCCATTCCCTGGCTCCTGTCCCTCCATCCCTTGTCCCCAGTCCCTCTCCAGCTCTCCTGGAGCCCCTTCAGGCCCTGCAAGGGGCTCTGAGCTCTCCCTGGAGCCTTCTCCTCTCCAGGTGAACATTCCCAGCTCTCCCAGCCTGGCTCCAGCCCTTGAAGCAGCTTCATGGCCTCTCTGGACTTGCTCCAACAGCTCCACATTTTTTTTTACCAGCTGCTTTCTGAAGGAAAAAGCACCAGGAGCTTCCAAAGGGTCTCCTTCACAAGGCACCGGTGGCTGTGCCAAGCAGAAAAATCACACCCATGTAGAACATCCTGCATGGAGGCCTCAACACTCCCAGAAAAGTTAAACAAAACTTCCCTATCTCTGAGCAATTCCCATTTGGATCCCTCACACACAGTGTAACTCAGACCCAGCTCCAACCATGAACTCCTCAGGAATGTTCAATATAATCTTTTTCAGCCTGTAAATGTGGGGGAAAAAAAAAAAAAAACAAAGCAATGCATAGGAAAGCAGAGGAAATACTTCCTCTGTTTTCCTCTGCTCCCTGCTGTTCTCTGGAGCCCCGTGGGGGTTTACGTGAGTTAAATCCCAATATTCTCCAGAAGATCTGACGGGGTCTTTTAGGAAAGGGATGGGCTGGCTGCAATTCCCTGCCCAGCGAGGGGTACCCAGGGGGAACTGACCAGAGGAATGAGCACACATCCTCTGAACAAACCACTGCAGGCCTCTGAGAAGGGCAGGAAGGGTGTGGATCAGCCTAGAAGGTAATTCCTGCATGAACCAGTCTTTTTCTAATCCCATGAAAATGAGCAGACACGACCCCAAAACTGCAGAATTAATTCCCTGCCAAATGTGTTTCACATGCTCCAAGAACTGAGCCCCCAAGTCTCAGCAGCTCAATACACCCCCAGAAAACTGCTTCTTATTTCTGTTAGGAATCGAGCATTTAACCCCAGGAGGCCAAACATTCCAAGACATTCCAAGTGCTTTCCAAAGGCATAATTTCCATAATTGCCCAGCCCCAGCACTACCATAAACCAGGACACACTGGGACATGTTCTCAGAAACCCTGCCTGGCAGGCTTACAAATTGTATTAATGGTTATTTAACTCCCAACCGTTCTTCCTTCATCATTTACTCCCCAGGCTGTGTTGTCTGGAAATGAAGGGGAACTCTCTGATGCAGGAGTTTCCCAGGCCTGAATTCCCAGGATTTAAGCAAAAGATGTAGAAGGTTACAGAGGGTGAACTGCAATGAAGAGTAATGGGGAGAGCACAGCCCATGGCTGGTATTTCGAGGCAAAGAGCAGAGATTTTGGCAGTGGGGAAATCAGGCAGCTTCCTCAGGTCATGAGATTATTCCCTGGAAAAACAGGGCCTGGAGCAGGCCCTGCAGAAGGATCAGCACTGTGGTCTCTGGTGCAGTGACTGAGCACCAGAGCAGTGACAAAAGGTGGCTTTTAAACCCCTGAAATATGTGACCCTAAACCCACAACATTCGAAGTTATGGAATCTTTATTTTTATAGGATTTCTGGTCACCATAACAAGTCACAGAATCAAGAGGATGGAAAAGACCTCCAAGATCATCATGTCCAACAGCAGTGTGGACATTCTGGTTTGGCCAAGGAGTGAAACTCCTCACAGTTCAAGTCCAGGGAGGAGCAGGACACTGTAAAGATTTCCTGAAAAGAGGCACTTGCTGCAGTGGGAATTCCAACTGCTCGGCATCTATGGAAACTGAGCTCTAAATCTTCCAGCTCAGGGATTCAGCCACTGCTGACTACAAAAGGAGAAGCAGCTCTTGAAGTTCTGTTTCAAGCATGGCATTCTAAGGATGAGCCCAACTCATTCTTCTACCAGCATGTGGATCAGAGCAGCTTCCAAGAAGGAATTGGCACTTAATGGGAATGATTTGGGCAGGCAGCCTCAGAGGGCACTGAACAGCCACCGTGGCATGGGGCACCGAGGAGGGACAGACTCTGGACTAAGCCAGGGAGGAATCTGCTCCATGGAACTCCACAGCAACCCTCGGCCTCCAGCAGCAATCAACTTCCCAGAATGGAGCAGAGCAGGAATTCCATAGCTGTTAAAAACATTGGACAGGGCTTGGAGCAGCCTGGGATAGGGAAAGGTGTCCCTGACCGTGGAACTGGTTGAGCTTTAAGATCTCTCCCAACACAAACCATTCCATGATTCACTTTTGCCAGGCACCATCCTCTGGCAACGCTGCTGTGCGAGAGGAGATGACCAACAAGCAGATTGGGAGGTGCAGGATAAAATTCCTGCTCCAGGATAAAATTCCTGCTCACCTCAGCCCCAAAAGCTCCCTTTAGGCATTGACGCTGCTCTGCACTCTGCAGTGACTGATGTGATTCATTACAGGTCTCAGTGCAAGAACCACAGCTCTGATTTCTAGAATGAGACTCAAGGCAGAAAAACCCCCAAGGTGGCATCAGACAAATTGAAGGAATCAACATAAGAAGAAGAAAAGCGACCAGGAACAAATGGTTAATGGCCAGAAGGCAGCAAGTAATAGTGGCTCTAATTAAATATTCACTTTTCTCCCTTCAATCTGAGTGAGTGCAGCTCTCAGGCACTTTGGGGAAATAGCACAGATTAAAAAAAGAAAGCAAACAGGACAAATTACTTCAGTTTATTTCTCCTGCTTCAATTTGCAGACCCAGTGTCCGAAAGGACTGGAGGCCAGGAGAATCTCTTGGAGTCTGCTGTGAATGAATGGCCAGGAAGCTGATGACTAATGCCCAATCTCTTTCTCCTACTCCACCCAAAACATTTTGCAATATATAATAAAATCAGCTCATTCAAGGGGTTTTTGTAACTCACAAAGCCAAAAATCTCATTACTGGGTGGCCTTTTAAAACCCTTCAATCACAAAATGTTCCTCCAATTGCCATAACAAATCCATATACCAAACTTCCAACCATTAGTGCAGCCACCACCACGTTCACCACTAAACCATGTTCTCAAGTGCCACATCCACAGGTTTTTCTGAGCATTCCCAGGGATGGGGGCACCACCAGTGCCCTGGGCAGCCTCAGTACCTGCACAGAAAACAGGCAGGAGTTTACACAGTGGCTTTTTTGACGTGGCAGCAGCAGGCAGTGCCAGATCACAGCAGTGAACAGCAGCACTGAGTGTTCTGTGGCCCCACTTGCACAGACTTGCAGGCTCCTGCCCCGGTAAAAGCAAAGGAAATGCTCTGCAAACAGCTCGGCGTGGGTGGTTCCCCATAAATTCATCATCTTTGATACTTCCCCGAAATGATCAGCTCCTCCTTCACAGGAATTGCTGCTGTAAAAGGTGTGCGGCCGCTAAATGGGAAATTCAACGTGGTTTCAGCTGCACAAACACTAATTGGATAAATATCTTTCAAAATCATGCACAAGTCATTTCCAGTTGTAGGGATGGAGCAATTAAGCTGCTCCAAGCCAAGTCTATCCCAGTGGATATGCTTGAAGCCTGCCAGCTTCCTGGACTTGCAATCCCACTGCACGTGATCCAAACTGCAGAGGATTTTATTGCTCTCAACTCCAGCCAAACTCCAAATCCCATGGCTAGAAGGTTGCACAAGAACTGTGCAGCTTTAATCCCTGCTCATGAGAAACTGTCTGCAAGTCTGAGCTCACAGAGGAACGTGGTTCTCCACAAAACTTGTGTGAGTGCTTCTGGACAAAGAGTGTCACAAGGTGGCATCCCTTTGGGGACACTGGATGCAGCCACCCCACTTTCTCCCACCCCAGGAGCATCACTGCCCAAAAACCCATAAATTTAGAAAATACTAAATTAGAATCATATTCAGACAGAGCAGGTGAGGCTTTACCCCAGCAAACTGGGAGAGCTCAATGCTGCTGCTTGCTGTTCTGCTCTGGTTGAACTAATGGGGGTTACTGTGGCTGTAAATGGGAATTCTGTCCCAAAACAGAGACAGGGACACTCCCTCTACACTTCACGAGGGTGTATGCACACGTGTGTAAAAGCCTGGTGTATCATAAAGAGCTTTCTTTGTGTGAACGGGCTGCACTCTATAGGGCTTTAAAAGTGAACACGAAGGACATAGAGGGCATAGGCACTGCTTTCATTCATCACCAGAATTTCCCTTAGAAAAAAAATTGTATGGGAGGCAGAAGTCATTCCAATTCCAAGGATGAAGGCGGCAGCTCCACGGTGTGACCTTGGCGCTGCTCGTACAAGACTCGCACAAATCAGGTCACGGCACTGACATCCGGGAGCAGCTCTCCGAGGAAGCAGCAACTTCAAACTCCCCCTCACACCTCCCTGAGCCACCACTCAGCAAACAGCAGCCACACCCAGCAGCGGCACCTCGGGCAGGTGACACCCCAACCGTGCCACCGTTACCTGCAGAGCGGAGGGGTGGAGGCCGAAGCTGAACTTGTCCCAGAGCCCGGTGCTGCCGGGGGCCTTGGCGAGCCCCACCGCGGCGTTGTGGGCAGAGACGCTGACGCTGCTCTCGGGGGACAGCAGCGCGGCTGGGAAGCGCAGGAACAGGGCGAAGGCAGCGGTGTCGGTGCAGAAGCGGAGGCTGTAGTGGTGCGTGCCCACATCCCCGCGGAGGCTCTGGGGCCGGATGCCGGGAACGAGCAGGAGCAGCGTGAGGGACGCCTCGTCCTGCCGGGCACGGAAGGGAGGGCACGTGGCCATCTCGCTGGGGTGGCCCTCGGAGGCCTGCGGAGGGGTATCCCCGGTGGGCATGGCTGGCTCGGGGCTGGCGATGGGGGAAGCGGCACCGGAGCAGGGCAGTGCCGGGTCCGGGGGCTCGCTGGGTGGTTCTGCGGGTGGATCAGCGGCGGGTTCGGTGAAGGGTTCAGAGCGGGGGTCCGTGGTTGGACCAGCGGGGCGTTCAGAGCTTGGATCAGTGGCCGGTTCAGCGGGGGGTTCAGAGCTTGGATCAGTGGCCGGTTCAGCGAGGGGTTCAGAGCTTGGATCAGTGGCCGGTTCAGCGGGGGGCTCAGGAGGGGAGTCAGCAAAGGGTTCAGAGGTTGGATCAACGTGGGGTTCACCCGAGGGGTCAGTGAGGGGATCAGCGGGTGGATCACAGAGTGGTTCTACGGGGGGTTCAGCGAGGGGCTCAGCAGGCGGACCAGCGGGAGGATCACAAAGTGGGTCAGCCGGGGGTTCGGCGAGTGGATCACCGGGCTCCCCGCCGCCGCACGTGCTCCGGGCCGCGCCGCCAGGCCCGAGTTCCGGGGGAGGAGCCGCTCCGCCGCCCGCCTCTGCCGGCCCTGCCTCTGCCGGCCCCTCGGCAGCGGGCTCGGCCCCCTCCAGCCGCTCCCCCGCCGGCGGTTCCCGCGGGCCGGGCGGCAGCACCACGGGCAGCGTGACCTGCAGCTGCCGCTGGGCCCGGTTGAAAGCGGCCCGCCCGCCGCTCTCGTCCACGTCGTAGGGGAGGCGGAGGCGCAGGCGGTAGGCGGGACACTGCGAGTCCAGCCGCAGCTCCCGCCCGCGGATCTCCAGCTCCGCCTGCTCGGCAGAGCGCAGCAGCGGCAGCTCCACCGTCACCACCAGCTCCCGCGGCACCGGGCTGGGCGCCGAGTCGCGGCAGTGCCGGTAGTCCTGCAGGTCCACGTAGGAGCGGTGGCGGATGCTCCAGCGCGGTGTGGTGGGGCCGGAGGGCGGCGGGGCCGCGGCGGGCGAGGAGCCCCCGGCGGCGGGCGGCGGGGCAGCGGCGGGCGGGAAGGGGAAGGGCGGCAGCGGGGACTCGCCGTCGTCGGGCGGCTTCGGGGCGCCGCCGGGCAGCGGGGAGCGGATGACGGGCGCCTGCGGGACGCCCTTGTAGGAGACTCCTCGCAGGACGGCGGCGTTGTTGCGGTCCAGCCGCACCCCGCAGTGGCTCTCCACGGCCTCCAGCGCCGTGTCGCGGAGCAGGCGGCGGAAGCGGGCGCTGCGGGCGGCCAGGCGCAGCGCGGCGGGGTGGAACACCACGTCGTACAGGAGGCGGCGGCGGCCGGCGGGGCGCAGCTCCTCGCGGCCCGGGGCCACGCTGTAGGGCAGCTCCCAGCGCTGCCCGCCGCGCTCGGCGCGGGCCCGCGGCTCCCCCATCAGCGCGTTGCTGCAGACATTGATGTAGCAGCGGCGGGAGCCGTCCTGGCTGGTCCGCAGCACGAAGCCCGGCGTCGGGTGCACGAAGCGCACCTCCACGCCGCGCTCCCGCTCCAGCGCCGCCACCTCCTCCTCGTACAGCCGGCGCTGCTCGGGGTCGGTGAGCTCGGCCGCGTACTCCGCGAACAGCGCGCGGAACCGCTCGTCGCGGAAGGCGCGCTGGAGCCGCTCCGCCTCCTCGGCGCTGAGGTCCAGGTCGTGCAGCCGCCCCGCGCCCGCCATGGCCCCGGCACGGCCCGGCCCGGAGCGCTGCTGTGGGCACGTCGAGCAAGATGGCGGCTGTTGCTGTGGGGACGGTAAACAAGATGGCGGCGCTGGCGCGGCTGTTGCTATGGAGACGGCAAACAGCATGGCGGGCTGCCCCTCAGGGCCGAGGCCTCTCCGTGCCGGCCTCGCCTTTCCCCTCCCCTCAGCGGCTTCCAGCCAGCACGCCTGGCATCCGCAGGGCTGGTTTTCCACCGTCATCTCTTTATCTTTCAGCAAAGTGTATGTTCCCTCCCCGTGCCACAGCTCCGAGCTCCACTGCCATCCCCTCACAGGGCACTTTTAAATCCGCAGCAGACCCAGCTTCCCTCCCAGCCCTGCTGTCCCCTCAGAGCCCGTATCCCACTGTCCCTCCTCGTTCCTGCTGTGGAAAACGAGGTTCACTTTCCTGATAAAAATTAAGTAAAGGACAGTAGGACACAAAAATAAAGCAAAGGTAACAGCTGGGTGCTTGGCATTCAGCCAAGAGCACACCTATTTCGGAGACATCCTTTCTATAGCTTTTCTATTGCATCAGCCTACTGCATATTCAGAAACAATTATGCATATTTAAACTTTCCCCCGAACTAGTTTACATGTTCTACGAACTGTTTAGCATTGGGTGCACCTTTTTAGAGCTGTGGTTTCTCATGATCACCTCAGTCTGTACTTTTTGCAGACATAGGTGTTGACAGTAGTAGGGGTTTTCATCACAAGTTCACTGGGTGCTATCCCAACTAAGTGGGCAGTTTAATTATCACAAACATAACTATATCAGCTATCTCACTACTCTAAGTTTAGTTAATAGCAGAAATAAAAACCGTGGAGCAAAGTTACTTGAACTTTATACATACAGAATCCAATTCTCTTAGTATTTGTGAAAAGCCAGTATTACAAAATGTATTTATACCAGTGCCAGCAGAGCAGCTCCTGTCCCCTCTGTGGCACACCTGGTGTGGCACTTTGGGGTACCCTGCTCTGCCCTCCATGCCCACAAACACCTGGAGCAGGTTTTGGTTCACTTTCACACTTTTCCCACTTCCCTCCATCTGGATTTCCTCTTCCCAGCCTTCTCCAGAAGTTTCTAAAGGATCATGTCCTTGCTTTTACCTCTCCTTGTCCTGTCTGCATAGCACCACCTTCAAATAGCTGCTGCCATTATAAAACACCTCACAGATCTTCCCTGGGTGTTTCCAAGACAAATTAAAATCCTACCCCCATTTCCAGGCTCCTTTGCAGATAACCAGCTATCCAAGTTCTCCTTATCTTTAATTCTTTTTTTTTTTTTTAAAGATGCTCCTTTCCTGTTTGATACAGCTGGTTCCTCCACTTAACCTTTTTTTTATGCTTTGCCAATTATTTTTCACTCTGATATACAATTTATCTAAACTGACACCAGTGTCTTTTCCTGTGAAAGTTTATTTGTGTACAAAACAAATCAGTTTTGGAAAAGTCCATAATAAATCACAAAACTTAGGCATGTAAAAAAAAAAAATACAGTTGGCTTCCCATGGGTTCACTGCCTTTTTTCAGTGCCACAGAAATTCAGAGTCCTTGAAGCTTGCTGAAAATACCAAAGAAAAACAGTATTTAAGAGGTATATTTTAAAAATAGTTCATAATGCTCTTTTCTATTTTTTTTATCTAGGAAAGACTTGATAATGTTTTCAACTGTTTAAAGACCTAAAGTATATCATGGTGTGAGACTTTTTATATTCAAGAAGAAGTTAAATAGGCTGACCCATTATTAATTCCCTGAGAAGGTTTCTCCAACAAAAAGAGGATAATTTTTTGCATTTCTTAATGGGTTATATCATCATTATTTTAAACAGGTAAATTTTCATCCATTTTAAGCCCTTTGATATGTTTTAATACTTTTTTGGTGTTGCAACTGGCTTTTTTCCAGTCAGTGGAATGAAAAAGTTCAGATTTAAAAATATATGAAATCAAAGCCTGAAAGTGGCTTCTGGGCTTGATGATTATCATAAAATGAAGCACAAATTGTTCCTAAATGTAATTAATTTATGTAACAACCATCATCCCCAGAAACAAATCTGCTCTTTTAAGTCTCTATCATTGAAAATCAGGCAGTGCAGTCATCTCCTTTTACTTTTGGACTGTGCTTCCCATCACTGATACTTGGAATTTCTAAATTTATTGCTTTAGTTCTGGGCATTTGGATTTGTTACACTGCCTAAGTATGAAGTGTAAGTTAAGCTGCTGGATCATTCAAATATTAGACATTTTCTACGCTTTTTATCTTATTTTTATGATAATCAGGAACTCAGCACATAAGAAAAACCTATTTACCTGTCTTCAACTGTCTTGTTGGAGGGGTAAAACACCTTGAAGGAAAACCCACTCCTGGGAAACGAACCCTGTGAAGGAAAAGGGGGGGAAATCCCCATTTGTGTGAGGCAAATCCCAGTGCAGGGAGTGAGGAAGGTGGGGCTGGAGTGCTGGGGGGCTCTTACAGGGTTGATGCAGAGGCAGTCGCTGCTGGTGACAGTGAAGGGGTCGTGTTTGTCAGCGGTGACCAGCAGGTCTGGCAGGGGATAAACCCTCAGGGAATAATCGTAGGCCCAGAACACGGGGCTGACGTACAGCGGCAGCGGGCTCAGGTGCCCCTGGGATAAAATGGTCTTCACAAACTGCAACAACAACAAAAAAAAAAAAACACCACATACACTTGGTTTGAAGCATTTAACCCCTGGGATAAAATGGTCTTCAGAAACTGCAACAACAACAACAAAAAAAAAAACACATACACTTGGTTTGAAGCATTTAACCCCTGGGATAAAATAGTCTTCAGAAACTGCAAAAAAAAAAACCCCACTGATGTCCTGAGAAGGCTGCCCTGGAGCAGAGGCTGGATGGAGTCACAGAATAAAGCAGGGATTTATTCCAAGGATCTCCTCCATGGATCCACCTTGGGCAGCACCAGAGCCCAGCCAGGGCTGCAGCCAAGAGGAACCAAAATGGTCCCAAAATGCACGAGCGCTCCCGGGGGCTCTCACTGGGATCAGCTCTGCTCCATTTGCACCTTGCACTTCATTGTCCCATTCCAGCTTTAGCCCAGGCACTCCCATCCTGCTTGTTTTTCTCTCTCCAGCCCACGCTGTTTGTGCTCCTGGGCCTGAGCTTTGGATCATTTGTCCTTGGTGCCCAGCTGGAGCAGGAATTGTTTTGTCTCCCTGCTTTGTGCAGAGAGCTCAGCATCCCATAATACGGAGCCCAGACCCGCACACTAAAGCAGCACAGAATGTGAAAATATAAAAGCTAAACCTGAGGCATCACCATAAACACTGGTTTTAACCATTTGAAGCATTTATCCCCTAGGATAAAATGGTCTTTAAAACTGCAAAAAATCCCCCACAAATACTTGGTTTGAAACGTTTGCTCCAAGCTCAGTTCATCCCTGCACGTCTCAGTGTGTTTTAATAAAGCTTTTTGAACCTGGAAATGTTTGGGGTTTTTTTCTATCTCATTCCTTCTGATTATTAATGATTTCTAGAGTAAACAGTGACTCCCCTCCAGCACTGAGCTGCTCTTTCCTTTCTTCACTTGTGGGGGTTTAATACAGAAAGGCTTTTTTAAAGCACATCAGCCAGGATTTGAAGATGTCACAATTATTTCATCAATCAGACTCTCCAGGAGAATCTACTTACCTGCTCTTCCAGCCCAGAAAGTGCCAACACTGCCACAACTCCCATTTTTTGGTTTTTATTTTCCTTATTGCTTTCCAGTTAGACTCACACTTCAAAAGTCTTCCCTGAACTGAAGAAATAATTTGATTCCCAGGTGATTTTCCTTTCTCTGTGACAAAATTTCCCTCTCTCTCATTTTTTTACTCTGATGGCTGAATTAAAATAGGCAAAAAAGGCTGAGGAAAAGTGGAGTATGCAAAAAACAACCTGCAGAAAGTGCTGCAATTCTACATTTCCTTCCTGGAGAGCCCTGGATGAGGACAGGGAAGTGTCAGGAATGCAAATGTGCCCACAAAACCAAGGTACCTTGGTGTCCACGGGGTGTTCACAGAGACTCTGAGCTAAAACAACTTTCTGAGGCACACAAACACAAAAACTCCTGTAAAATAAATAAAACCAGACTCCATCCATCACTGCAATGAGCCAGGACTACCTGGATTGTTCTCATCCAATTATTTCAGTAAATCCCATCAGCTCCTGCTGTGGAGTCAATAAGTGGAACCACAACCCAGAGCACACTGCTGATGTGTGAGAAGCAGAATTTCAATTTCAAGTGAGGAGACAAAGCAAGCAGATGAATTTTGGAGGAAGTGACCTGCTGCTTTACTGCAAATGGCACTGGGTAACCAATCAAATCCTTAAAAAATGGTAATTTGCATTAAAATTTGCCTCTGTGAATCAGTGTTTCTTGGCAGGACATTGATGGTTGCTTGCTGCTCTGAAGTTCTGTGTTCAAGGGCAGCTCCAGTGTGACAGAATGACTCAATCCCACCTTAAAGTATCATGGTTTGAGTTGTTTTGCTGTCAAAACGTAAAGAAAAATAAAAATACTAAATGTCTAAATCCTTCTTACAACCCCTCTGGGTTACTCATGCAATGTGGCACGAGCATGAGGATCAGAGCCCCCAAAATCCAGCCCTGCTGATCAATAAAAGCAAAAACTCTTGGCAAAAAGTGCTGAACTCCACTCACTCACATGGTTGGGAATGTCCATGGTGCTGTTTGGGAAACGGACACAGTTCCTGCACATTTTGTTGACCAAATCTTCCCGAAAAATAATGATTTCTTGGGTGCAGTATTGAACCCTGAGTGGGAAACAGCAGTGAAAGTAATTAAGGTTAACCTAAAAATGAGGAAGATGCATTAGGAAGTTGATCTCCCTCTAATACAGACAATTGAATGAAAATAATGCTTTCCCTTATGATGCTTTTGAGCAGGATTTTTATAATCAATATCAGATTTTTTAGCACTACTTCCTTTCTTCACTGATTTTTTTATGTCTTACTGTATTTAAAACTAGTTACATTTCATGCAAGTGAAGAATTCTATTAATTTGAAAAATTTAAGGCAAATTTTCCCCAAAATCTGTAGGCTTCGAAAATGGTATTTGCACATAATTTAGCTTTTAAAAAAAATTTTTTTTTAAATTAGCAGTTACATGGTTACCTGCAGGGATTTGTGGTGAAAACTGAAAATGGCACCAGCTGTCTGAATTCCTGAGTGATAGTTTCAGCCAAGGGGGGTCTAAAATAAATAGCAGAGGTATCAACAAAGACTCTTACCATCTTTAACTCAAATTTCACTCAAAATTCCAAGACTTGAGGAAATGAAGCAAACTGACCTTGGTAAAATAGAACCAGGCCCAGGATCTTCAGGACCAGGGACAAACACAAATCGACTACTGCAAATAAAAAAAAATAAAAAAAAAAAAAAAAGAAGTTTAATAAATCTCTTTTGTATAAACTGATCCTAAAAACTGGGTCTGATGTTCTGAATTCAGAGAGCAGGAGCCAGGAAAGTATCCCAGGGAGAGACCTTGGCTCCCTCATTAGCAGTTTCCATGCCCGAGCCATTTTAGATAAAATCAAACTTACCCTGCTCCCAAACAAACCTGCAGGCCTGTTACAAAACCAGCTTTTTATCTGATCACAGCTGGCTCACAGGACAGAGAAAACAGGGTAACTCTCAGCTTCTTCAAGTAATTAAAGGCTTCACAAAATAAACAGATTTCCCCCTTGCTCTGTACCTTTTATGGATGCTGGGATATTCACATATAATATCTGCCAGAGCCTTCAAAGAACCTGGAGTCAGGGAAAAGCAGGACACAACCCCTGGTTAGAAATAAACACACCTTGGGTGAATCCCCCCTCTGCTGCAGTGCACTTAAAAAAAAAAAAAATGTTTATTTTCTGCTGTCTTCATCTGTTTGCCATCATTATTTTAATTCAGTGCACATGTCTGGCTGTTTACAAAGCCCTCCCTACCTTTCAGGGACTGGATTTGATTTTTGCCATATGGTGCAGATGAAAAATTTCCACAGAAGAAAAAGCAGGTGGGAGGTGCAGAGGAATAACCTGGGGAAAGAGAGGATCTGTGAGTGTTTCCATTGACTGCAGCACCTTCCAGCACTCAGCCCATTCCAGGAAAAGCAGGAACTGAAACAGCACTTCAAGCTCTGCTGCTATTAATACACCTGACTGATTTTCTTTATCCAGGCTGTTTTTAGCTCAAAAAGGTGATGGCAATGTACAAATGTCCCTTTGAGGGAGCCCTCTGGCATTGACAGGCTGAGTTCCAGCAGTGTTTGTGTGCATCCAACTCCTGACCCAGTCACAGAATTATACCAAGTGCAATTATAATAAATAATGCCATTTAAAAATGTATTATTGCCTTCAAGAGGAAAACAGCAAGCAGGCAGCACTGGATTGCTATTAACCTCCCTGATCATTCCAATTTAAGGGCTCTCCCAGCATCCAATTCCCCCTTTGGCATTATAAAGCAACAGTAACTGGAATTGCCTGAGCAGTTTGAGGATCTGATGAGTGCTCACAACCTCACCCATTAACTGCTTCAAAGCAAAGGGGGGAAAAAAGAAACCTGATTCCCATCCCTGAAATAAAAATAGAAACAGCTACTCAGGCATTCATCTCACATCCCAGTTACTCTCCATTTTCCTGACACACAGAATCACACTTGGATTTACTTCACTGGTTTTCAAAGGGGCTGGTAAACAGAACAGGATTGCTTATCCCAGAGAAATGGCTCATCAGTATTTTTCCTTGCTCTCCCCCACAGCTGCTCATTTAGTTTATAATTAAGAAGGTTATCACTCGCCTGTTAAAGTCTCAAAATAGCAAATGCAAGGTCTGCATCTCTGCCAGGTGAGTTCAGCACACAAACCTCACTGACCAAAGTCCCTTTCTGCCCTCAGCACCTGCAAGCCTGGGTCAAGCCCAGCTTGCCCACAGGATTTGCCAGCTCTGATCCAGACACTGAACTGGTTTTGTAACTTCTGCACGACTCTGCTCATTTGTGTCCAGTTCCCTTTTGGTGAGGAGCAGTTTCCCACCCTGAATTCTGGGTGTTTTTAGACCAGTCACTCTCTCACACTTCCATTCTGCCCGAGGCAGGAGGGACAAGCTGTTCCCAAACTGCTGCAATGCAAAGGAGCAATTCATAAATGCTTGTTTTCCCCAGTGCTGCCCACATTGCTGATCCCAGAATCCTGGAATGAGCTGGGCTAAAAGGGACCTTAAAGCTCATCCCATTCCACCCCCTGCCATGGCAGGGACACCTCCCACTGTCCCAGGCTGCTCCAAACCCATCCAGCCTGGCCTTGGGCACTTCAGGGATGCAGGAGCAGCCACAGCTTCTCTGGGAATTCCATCCCAGCCCCTGCCCACCCTCCCAGCCAGGAATTCCTTCCCAATATCCCATCTGGCAGTGGGTTCATCTCCCTGAACTAAGGAATTAGTCTTTAAGCTAAGCCCAGGAAGAACTTTCAGGAGCCAGGGAAACATTCTTATCACAGCCCAGAAAATGGCTACTGGTCCAAACACTACTTGTACTAAGAATTTATGGAAAGAAATCATGCAAACAAGCTTTAGAGTGAAAGGAATTCTCACCTACCCGAAAACATCATGTGAAGCTTTTCCAGCACTTCTGCTTGGTCCAGCCACACATCAGACACAAACACAAACATGGCATCTTCATTCTCTTCCTCCAGCTGCTTCAGCTTTGCAGAAGCCTTTACTGATGATGAGGAAGGCCCTCCAAAGAAGTTTATATTCCCATAGAAGGCTCTGCATCATTCAAATGCTCCAGTTAGGATCCCAGAATGGTTTGGGTTCACAGGGACTTTAAAGCTCATCCTATTCCAGCCCCTGCCAAGGGCAGGGACACCTTCCACTGTCCCAGGGATGCATTCTCTCAACAACAAGGAATTTATTATTCCCATGGAACAGTTACCTGGCTTTGCATTTGAGAAGGGTTTACATCCCAATTTCCATTAGTATGCAGAACCCTAAGGCCTTTGGAAAGGTTTTTCTGCCAACACTACAGTGCCTGTAAGTCCCAGAATTGCTTGCTTAAAATGGTATTTATTTTAAAGCATTTGGGGAGGAGGAAGAATAACATACTTGAATGTCAGAGAAATTACAAAACAACAATGATCTTACTTAGAAACCCATAGGAAAACATGGAGTGAGGCTGCCAAAAGTCACTTTTGTACCTCGTGGTAGCAGAAGGCTCAGTGGGCGGAAATCCAAAAGCGTTCACATGAAAAACTTCATCTTCATACCAACCTAGGAGGTTTTGGAAGAGCAAAATAACCCTTCAGTTTTTCTAACAGCATCATGTCCCAGACATTAGTCAGAGAGTTGGCAGCCGTGCTGCACTGCCAGCCCCAGCCTCCATCAATCCCTCTCTTGTGGCAGCTCCACAGAACCAGAGCATGCGACGGTCTGGGTGGGAAAAGGGCTGAGCAAGAAATCAACTTTTTTTAAACCCCAGCCACTTCTGTGAATGGATTTGCTGCACAGCCACATGAACAACGCCCTCAAGCCACTGAGGGGGAATGCAGGGGAACAGGAATGATTTTGCTGGCCCTGTCCTGGAAGGGTCCCCATCCAAGTGCTCCTTGTCTCAAATCCCACTGTTGAGAACAGAAGGAACAGGGTGATATTTATTTATCCCCACTCTCATTTCTGCTCCCAACTTGTTCTTACAAGCATAAAACACACCAGAAAACAGACTGAGACCATGGATCTTGCACAGAGGAACATTCCACATACAGAAATAGCCCTTTTTTTTTTTTTTTTTTTGCTAAAGCAAAGCTCCAAAACTGCAAGCTCTTACATCATCCTAATGAGAAGCCTCATTAAAAAGCTTTGCCAGCACAGAGCAGCATGTTCAGATCATTAAATCATTCCTTTGGTTATTCCAGGCTGTCTTCCTAATCCAGTCATAACTTCTCCAAGCATGCTGGGGCCAATCCTCAAAGCTGCTCCAGACCCTCACATGCCCCAACACCCCCAAATTCCTCCTCTCTGCCTCCAGAGTCCACGAGGTCCCAGCAAAAGCTGAAGGCCAAAAACCTCAGTCCCAGACTCACTGATGGTCACCAAAATGAGATTTCTCTGCTCAGCCACATCTGGCAGCCACAGCTTGAACAGAATAATTTATTACAAGCCAAAAAATAAACCCAGTCTGCTTTACCTTCTGCCAGCACAAAGGAGGACTCAGTGTACAACCCGCTGTGGAACTGGTGCAGGAAGGTTAAGGAATGCATTTTTCTCAGATTCAAAGTAGGTTTTTGAACCAAAATTTGCTTTCCAGCTGGTGTAATAGATTTGGACAGCACTGAAAGTTCACAGGCTGCCTGAAGAGCCTGGAAATTCCCTGGTACCTGAGCAGGTAAGTCCAGAGAGAGCCCAGGAACGGGAACAGGCTCTGCTTCCATGGGGAGGGAAAGTGACCATGTCTGAGGGAAAGGCAGGAGCCAAGGAATTGCAAACAAAGGAGGAAGACAGAGCTGCAGCTCTCAATATGTAATTTTTAATGGTCAGCATTGATTTACTGTTCAATTTAAAATCTTGCAGCTCTACAGGAAATTCCTCCAGCTCTTCCATCACAGCAAAAGGATATTGCTTTACTAAGGTCTAGCTGCACCACTCCTGTGGGATCTTCTAGGAAAAATTTCCCCTACAAAACAGGATTCATTAATAAAGCAAAATATACCAAACACACAAGTGCTTCAATCAAAAGCATCTATCAGTCAGCATTTAGAAATAATTTGGCTGGGTTTAATGTTTTAAGCTGGCAAGAACTGAAAATAATGTCATTTATAGTAAATGTATCTCAGCAGCTTCCCTGGGAGCTGCTGCAGTTGGGATTGCTGGTGCTCCCCTCCCTAAAATCACAATCCAGGGTAATGGCAAGTCCAAACTCAGCCACTGGAAGCTCCAGCCTCTCAAGAAGGGACATGCCAAAAAATCCTAACTGCTTCTGGTTGCTGACATAAAAATTTTATAGTGGGAAGACAAAGAAAGACATTTTCCACACACATTGGCATTGAATGCTTGTGGAAAAGTCTCTTAGAACGGGTCAGGTGTGAGATATTTAAGTTTGCTCATTTTTTCAATGTATTATAGCACTGAATGAGCAGTGATCAGAGACTCCACAACAAAAAGGAACTCACCTCCTTGAGCTGAGTGATCATCCCAAGCACAATCACTTCTCCCACTTTAGCTGGATTGCCCAAGAGAGTTTCTACTGTCCTTAGCTGGGATCAAAGGCAAAGAATCCCATCAGAATCAAATCAAACTCTCCAAACTCAAACTCTCTTGCTTGCATTTTCCCAAGCAAGACAAAGCCCCACACAGGCCATGGCTGTACATGAACACACAGATGAGCCAGAGGATACAGGCTCATTACCAAAATCAGAGCCTTATTTCTGAATGTGGCTTAGGAGATTCCCAAGAGTGGCTGCTAACTTAAAGAACTGCTGTGATTATTTGGATTAAAACTGGAAAGAACTCCATTTTTTTACCTGGAATTTGCTCTTGCCATCATCAGGATGAGCATCAACTGGTGAAGGAGTGAACAGCTCATGTCTGTGAGTCCTCTGCACAAACCAAAATTGAAGGGATTTAGTTTAAAAATAAACGAGCACTGCCAAAAAGCCAGTTTGCTAAAAGCACTATGCAAAACACTTCAGAAAGTTCTTACTCTACTTCATCCAGTAACTTTTAATAATTCAGTCCTTTTGACAAGAATTTACTTCCAAGAAACAGATGATCAGTAACACCGGAAAATAAAACTAAGCCTAAAAAAACGTGTCATGAAAGCATCTGTAGGGCTGCTAAAAGGAGTTATTTGTGACAAGCTGGAAGGCAGAGAGTTCATGAGGCAGAGAGCACGATGTATTTTTGGAAGGAGAAGTGGGATCCATCCCTGTGGACTCCTGACCTGCTGGAGGATGGAGTAGCGCTCCCGGAACAGCTCTGCCTTGTCCCTGGCAGTCCCAAATAAACTCGGCCTAGGCAGGTCAGTCATGGACAGGCTGCAAGGAATCAACACAGTCACCATTTAGAAAAGGGATACTCCCCACATAAAAATGATTTCTTGACCTAAAAGCTCTGGGAGGCTGCAAAAGCTGCACCATGATTTCGGTAATTCCTGCTCAGGATCCTGTGTTTCTGCCATTTCTGCATCCATTTCATTCCCCTCTAACTCACAGGCCTTGAGATTTATCCTTCCACCCAAAGAGATCTCTGCAGAAATCCATTTTAAAAAAAGCAGTTATGCCTTTAAGCAGTTGTGAACAAAAGCATTATTCCTCCAGTTTCTCACCAGCTGCTCCTAATTTTTCTTTTTTACCATTTGAAGCTCTCCTTAGAAACCCCCCAGGGCTTCAGGGAGCTGCAAGATACAGACTAAGAAATAAATACAGGCAACAGACAGATCAAATTTATTAAAAAAAATAAATTTAAACAGCCCAATGTGAGAAAAAAAATAACCCCAAACCACCTTTAGTGATGTATGTCCTTAGCCTTACTGTCTTTTTTATTCATTAGGTGGCATAAACTTGGTTTATGGTCTTAAACATTTATTACTTTTCTCACTCAGGCTTCAGCTGAACAGACCCAAGAGGGAAAGATTAAAACCAGACTTATCTTACAGAGGCTTTGTTCTTAAAACAGGAAGTGCCTGAAACTTAAAATATGGGGGACTTACGGCAGGAACTTCTTTCTTTCTGAATTATAAATGTAACGTGGAATGTCAAAGGCTCCAATAATGTTGAAAACGTTTTCTCTGAAATAAGAACAGTTACAGCATTAACTGAATGTCACCTTCCAACCAAAACCATTCTGTGGTTCCATGAAGTGCATGAAACGAACTAACAAATATGCTGGCTAAAATGACATTTGTTTTGTTCACTATCATCACCACTTCTCTTTCTGTCTTCTAGTCTATTTTCTCCTGCATCTTTTAGTTAAATAATTAAAAAGACTTGTCCCTCTGATCTGTAGAGCTTTTCCCTTCAGGACTCAGCACTGAGAATCTGTACATATGGAATTTCTCTTCACTTCTGGAGCAAAAAACCCCCTTACATTAAGTATAAAAAAGCACCACAAAGAAAAATCACACTCAAACCATCTGCATCATAAAGATTCCTAGGCAAGGAGCAAAGTTAAACCCAAATTTTCTCCATCCTGAGAGGCTGTGGGATGACAGGATCTAATTGACATGCCCAGCAAACCATCTCTTTTCATGCTCTGCATCACGATGGGAACACGAAAAGAAACACATCCATCAGGATCACAAAGGTCTCAGAAACTCCAGTAATTGCTCCACACTTTGCTATCACAGAAGGGAAATCAATCAGGGCTTCAAAAAACTAAACAGAAAAGCAGGAGCAAGCACCCCTGAGGAAAACTTTTCCAAAGTGCTTTCAGAAAAGAAAGGAACAAAAGGAACTTGAGATAACTTTCATGTAGAGCAAAGCAAATAAAGCATGGCCAGAAGTGTTGGTTAATATTCCACCTGCAGCACACCCAACACACAACCCCAGCAGCTGAACTCCAGAATTCCAGATTCTATTCAGGGCCCCCTGGAGGCCCAGCCATGAGAACAAACGCTCAAAGGAGCAACCTGGTGATGCCTTGGGAAGGCTGCCCTGGAGCACAGGCTGGATGGAGTCACAGAATAAAGCAGGGATTTATTAAAGGATCTCCTCCATGGATCCACCTTGGGCAGCACCAGAGCCCAGCCAGGGCTGCAGCCAAGAGGAACCAAAATGGTCCCAAAATGCACGAGCGCTCCCGGGGGCTCTCACTGGGATCAGCTCTGCTCCATTTGCACCTTGCAGTTCATTGTCCCATTCCAGCTTTAGCCCAGGCACTCCCATCCTGCTTGTTTTTCTCTCTCCAGCCCACGCTGTTTGTGCTCCTGGGCCTGAGCTTTGGATCATTTGTCCTTGGTGCCCAGCTGGAGCAGGAATTGTTTTGTCTCCCTGCTCTGTGCAGAGAGCTCACCATCCCATAATATGGAGCTCAGAACTGCACACTAAAGCAGCACAGAACGTGAAAAATAGAAAAGCTAAACCTGAGGCATCACTGGAGCAAAGGCAGCAGCAGGAAGGCAAAAGCACAGAGCAATGACTGCAGACAATGCCTGGCACTCATTTCCCCAGGAGGAAGAAGGAAATGACAGCAGCTCCCAGAAGTTCCCATGAAATTCATAATGTCACCCTACATGGCCTCATCCGGGGCCCGGCTGCATTCCTGGACTGCTGCTTCCACCAAGGGCTGCTCAATCATGTTGGATGACACTGGAAAGAAAAATCCCAAGGATTAAACCTGCAGCAAGGAAGGAAGTGGGTGTCCAATATTTCACATTAAATGGCTGAGTCTCCTCGCTGGAATAAACACAAACAATTCATGTTTTCTGTAATGACACACAGATGGATCACTTAATATTGCCACCAAAAAGACACGTTCCTAGGGAAAAAATACCCTGTGCCCACCCTGAATTCCCCAGACATGGAGAACAAGACAATTATAGTTTATGCAGAGCTGCCAAATATATCACAAATGTGTTAAGAGCTGAGCTTTAACATTCTGGAGGTTAATTTGGTTCCAGAACATTATCACAAGGATTGCTGCCTTAAGTATTCCAACACAGTTCTGGAGATGGGCACATTGTTGTTTTCATGGATTTAAACTGATAATTGAAATGTGAAGGCCTCCCCATGCTAACATGTAAGACTTCCTTCAAAATATTCCATCAAAATATTCCTTCAAAATATTCCTTCAGAACATTCCATCCATCCCTGCCCTCTGGCAGTGGGAAGCCATTCCCTGTGTCCTGTCCCTCCATGTGTAAATAGTCTGTCTCCACTTTTTATATTTAAAATTACAGTTTCAGGTACAAAGATATCCAGACAAACTCTTAGTAACTGTCACTGAAAAATGCTACCACTCTTGGAAAACTCAGGATATTCTGCACTGCCAGCTCTTTAAATGGCACAAATGTCCTCTGCTGACATTGCAAATCTCAGTGTTTAACCAAAATAAAAGGCTAAAAAATACATTTATCTCAATCAACACTTTACACTACAATGACACCTCAGTGGCTCTGCTGTCTTTGTCTTGATGACATCAGAAATGCCAGGAAAACTGGCTCAAGAAAAATAAATTGTTCACTTACAAGGCTGTTTTTCAACTGCATCGATGACATTTTCAATTATATCGTCAAGTTCTCCCTCACTGGTGGACTGGAAAGCTTCAGTGAGATACTTCAGGGCATCCCTAATCCCAGAGGAGAAAGCACAAAAAGCAATTAATATTCAATAGTTGACACAAACTGTGCTGATTTTGGCAGGTGTGCACATCATCACCACGTGGCTTGTGGTTAAAAAGCAGAAATAATTAGTTCTGCATAATAGCACGTGGGTTTAAGTCAAAGAAAAAAAAAAAATCATTGGGATTGAAAATATCAGGGAAAAGATGTGGAGAACCTCAGCTTCAAATAAAAAGTTCCATGTTGGAAGGGAATTCTGAAGAGCCTGTGGTCCAACCTTCTCCTGAAAGCAGGGCTTGGGTTATGCTGTCCAGGGCCCCGTGGAGCCAAGCCTTGAGAACTTCCAGTGAGGGAGATTCCAGCACTTCTCTACTCCATCAACTTCAAAGTTTAATTACTATTACACTGAAGATTTAAATGTCTCTTGCCCTGTCACTGTGCATCCTTGACAACACTTCTCACTTTTAGGAAGACTGGGATTAGCTCCTCATGAACCTTCCCTTCTTGAGGCTAAATAAACCCAAATCCTTCACATCCTCTCCATGCCACGTCCTCTGACCCTCTAATCACAGAATCCCAGAATGATTTGGCTTGGAAGAGACCTTAAATCCCATCCCATTCCAACTCCCTGCCATGGGCAGGGACACCTCCCACTGTCCCAGGCTGCTCCCAGCCCCAGTGTCCAACCTGGCCTTGGGCACTGCCAGGGATCCAGGGGCAGCCACTGCAAATCTGGGAATTCCATCCCAGTATCTGGGAATTCTCTGGGAATTCCCAGTTCCCAGTCTCCCATCCATCCCTGCCCTCTGGCACTGGGAGCCATTCCCTGTGTCCTGTCCCTCCATCCCTTGTCCCCAGTCCCTCTCCAGCTCTCCTGGAGCCCCTCCAGGCCCTGCAAGGGGCTCTGAGCTCTCCCTGGATTCTTCTCCTCTCCAGGTGAACATTCCCAGCTCTCCCAGCCTGGATCCAGAGCAGAGGGGCTCCAGCCCTGGGAGCAGTGGCCTCTCTGGACTCGCTCCAGCAGCTCCACATCTCTCATTTTGGACTCCAAATCCAGGTGCAGCCCTGAAGCTGGGATGCCACCAGAGCAGAGCTTCCAGCTCTTCCTGCTTCCCCCACGGCCTCCAGCCCAGGGCCACCCCAACAGCTCCCACAGGACCTGCTCCAGTTTACCAAGATATTTGAAATAGAAGTTATTTTCATTCTCAATAACACAAGATTTAGAAATCCGGTTTTCCCCTCAACCTTAGACGAGAGTCTCGCATTAAAGATAACAATTTTCTTATTCATGTCATCTGTTGGCCAACCAAACTGGCATTTTGGTGATCAGCCTGCCCTTCAAAATGTCTCAGCTCATGGAACTGTGGCGTCAGGAGTTCTGGACTTGTGCTCCTCTCTAATGAAAGTATCAGGGCACTGTCCAAAAGAATCACATCCCAACCACGATAGAAAGAGAATTTAATTGATATTAACACAAACGAGAAAGGGAAAGTAAGAGCGATGGGAGACCCAGTCTCTTATAAATCATGACACCTTCCACTGCAAGCAGGAATCCCTTTTCATTGACCTTGGCATCTCTAAATAACACAACCCATTATATTTGGAAATACACCATTCCTGTCTTTGGAAATGCCATCCCTTCCTCTAGCAAAGAATGCTGAGCACAAGACTGGCAAGTGGAACTCAGATCCCAGAGTTGTCAGGGTCAGAGGCAGACAAAAAAAAACTCAACCAAACAGCCGGCACCAGCGTCAGGGAGGGCTCCAAGGGGAGACCATGGGCAGTTTTTGGTGGCACCCAGGGTCATGAGAGGGATGGATGGACGGACAGAAGGATGGAAGGAAGGGGCCAACAGCAGCAGGACAGGCGAAAGATGGCTCTGGAGGAGCCTCCAGAGGCCTCGATGCGGGGGAAGGAGGAAGAGGTGGGAAAGGCAGCCCCACATCCCGAGGAGGCGCCGCGGGGGATGCGGAGCGGCCCCGGCCCCATCCCGCACCGGCGCTCCCCGGGCCCGAGGCCCGCCCGGGGCCGATCCCCGCGGGCAGAGCGGGACCGGAGCAGGGTCCGGGATCGGAGCAGGGTCCGGGACCGGAGCAGGGTCGGGCCCGGCGCTACTCACGGGCGCAGGACGAGCCCCCGCAGGCGGAACGCGGAGCTGAGGCGGCGCCGCAGCCGCTCCGGCTCCATGGCGGCGATGGCGCCAAACGCGCCCGGGCCGCCCCCTCAGGCCGGGCCGGCCCCGCCGCGGGAGGAGCCCGGCACGGCCCCGCTCGGGACAGCGCCGGGGCGAGACCCGGCTTGGGGCAGCGAGTGTCCCCTGAGCTGGCTCTGCTGGGCTCCGCCAGGCCTGAGGGCAGCTCCGGGCCCCTCCTGACAGGAGACATGGAGGGGCTGGAGCGTGTCCAGGGAAGGGAACGGAGCTGGGAAGGGGCTGGGGAGCTCCTGAGGGAGCTGGGAAGGGGCTGAGCCTGGAGCAAAGGAGGCTCAGGGGGGACCTTGTGGCTCTGCACAGCTCCTGCCAGGAGGGGACAGCCGGGGGGGTCGGGCTCTGCTCCAGGGAACAGGGACAGGAGGAGAGGGAACGGCCTCAGGCTGGGCCAGGGCAGGCTCAGGGTGGGCAGCAGCAGGAATTTCCCCATGGAAAGCGTTGTCCAGCCCTGGCACAGGCTCCCAGAGCAGTCCCCATCCTTGGAAAGATTTAAACACCGTGTGGATGTGGCATATGGGGACATAGGGCAGTGGTGGCCTTGGCAGACTCCACCTTCACAGAGGGCTTTTCCTACCTAAACAATTCCCTGATTCCATAAAACACTTGCTGTGACTGACACAAGTTACCCAGTACAATTAACCACGGTATCACTTTGTTCCTCTGCAGGCATTGTAGCTCACAATATTTCTCCCTCCCCTTTCCCTGTCGGCCCAGCACAGTTTCCTCTGCATCTCCCATACTCCAGAGTCTCTCTCACTTCAGATTTTCTTGCCACAAAACATCCATCAAATACATCTGACCGTGAATTGGTCCTGTGAGCACAGGACACTCTCCAGGGCTCTTTTTACATAATCACAGCATCCCAGAATGGTTTGGATGGGAAGAGACCTTAAAAACTCATCTCATCCCACCCCCTGCCACCACGGCAGGGACACTTTCCACTATCCCAGGCTGCTCCAAGCCTCATCCAACCTGGCCTTGGACACTTCCAGGAATCCAGGGACAGCCACAGTTCCAGGATTGTGGAGTAGCTGCCTTCTCTCCAGATGGAAAACACCTGACATTTCATTCAAACACTCATCCCCATCTCTCAACAGTACAGCTTGATTCCACAGAAGGCTCACAAAGCAACTCTTGAAAGAGTTTGATCTAAAGACTGCAGGGATTTAAAGACAGACAGAAAATGTCAGCTATTTTCTATAGCCCATTCTCAACTGCGTAATTTATAATTGCTCCTCGTCGGGGAGTGAGCTCATGGGTGAAGCTGCTGCTACTCTCTTCAGACAAAGAGCTGCCATCTGACAGGTCTCAGCTATTTTGGCAGGAAATATGATTCATTTTTTGTCACAGGCATGCAGCTAGGTACAAATTATAAGCCAAATTCTTATATAAGTACCTTCATTTGCTCAAATTACTGCTTATTCTCCTTCTAAGAAAACCTGATCCTGCCATTCAGCTCCTGTCTCACCACATGAAGGAAGGTGCACCTTGGAGAAGGGATGTGTCCCTTGTCCAAAAATAGTTTTTTCTAAAGCTATGACCAACCAGGGAATGTAAAGCAAACTCCTACAGCATCCTGCTGGATTTGGGGGCTCTCTTAGCTTGCCTGGAGCCTCCCACCAGAGATATAAAAGTATTCCAGCGTGAGTTGCAGCCTTGTGTTTCACTGAGCCATCTGCAGCTCTGCAAGCCATGCCCAGATCTTTGTCTCTGTCACCTCGTGTGGCTTTGCTGGACATCTCAGCAGCTGGAGAGCGACTGGAGAGAGCCCAGTGCTCCAGGATGAGCCAGCATTGATCCATGGAATTGTTTTGTTACGCTGACAAACAGCTCATTTCCAGGTCTGCCACTGCTCCACTGGCAAAATCCCATCTCCTGAGACAGCACATTGCAGCTCTACCTGACCTCGAGATCTATAGATAGAGTTTGTCTGCTTCCCATGGCTTTTTTTACCTCTTCCAAATGCTGACTCCTGCATTTTAACCACCACCCCAATGCACCATCAGTACCTTGCCTCATTTTGAGTTCAGGACAGGTGCTGATCTCTGTGTCACCACTGAGAGAATACCTGGAGCTGTGCCAGGGGAGGTTTGGGTTGGATCTCAGGGAAAGGTTCTTCCCCCAGAGGGTGCTGGCACTGCCCAGGCTCCCCAGGGAATGGATGGTGACATTCCCGAGGCTGCCAGAGCTCCAGGAGCTGCCAGGGATGCCCAGGGTAGGATTGTTGGGGGGTCTGGGCAGAGACAGGAGCTGGACTGGATGATCCCTGTGGGTCTCTTCTAATTCAGGAGAACCTGTGCTTAACATTACCAGTTTATCAATGTGAATAATTAACATCTTCCCTCCTAGATCCACCAGAGGAAGTGTATGTCCTACTGTCACAAGAAAATCTTGACAATTACTTTGTGGTGCCCTTTTATAAGATGCTAAAGTGCACATTTCTCCCAAGTTCTACTCTGCTATTTCTGAAGAGCTGTACCTGTTTTATTTTGAATTCCATTAATTCCAGCCGGACACACAGTTCAGCTGGAACTGACTCAGCTGTTGATAAAACAGAGTAAGAACTGGAACTGTCCAACTGTTTAATTAATATCTGCTACTATTTCACAGCTGCTGCTTCTGGCAGGAGCGTGGCTTGTCTCACCTTCAGAGAGACAGGGAGTTCTGCCGTGCTGTCACAGAATCCACAGGATCATGGAATGGTTTGGGCTGGGAGGGACATTAAAGCCCATCCCATTCCACTCCTGCCATGGCAGGGACATCTCCCACTGTCCCAGGCTGCTTCAATCCCTGTCCAGCCTGGCCTTGGGCACTGCCAGGGATCCAGGGGCAGCCACAGCTGCTCTGGGAATTCCATTCCAGGGCTTCCCCACCCTCACAGGGAGGAATTCCTTCCCAATCTCCCATCCATCCCTGCCCTCCGGCAGTTTGAAGCCATTCCCCCTTGTCCATCACTCCATGCCCTTGCCCGGAGCCTTAAACCCCGTCCCGCTTTAGGACCCGGCTCCTCCTTCCCTTCTTGCCCTGTGGTTTGCGTTTAGCTCTCCTATTCCCGGCGCTCCTTTCCTCCTCTCGCGCCCATTATTCACATCCTCCCGCATTATTCACATCCTCCCGCACGGTTTATTCCGCCTCACGCCTCAGCCCGGCACTGCTGCCCGGCACCGGGGGCAGCGCGCTGCTCCCCGTCCGCTCCCACCCCGACGCGCGCCGGGTGCCGCCCCACACTTTGGACCCTCCTCGCTTCCCGTCCGCCCCAGGGGAGCGACCGGCGGCGGAGCCGCAGCTTCACCCGGAGGAGGCGGTGGCGGGACGCGAGCCCTGAGGCGGCCGAGCCGCTTCCTCCTCCTCCCTCTCCTCCTCCTCCTCCTCTTCCTCCCCCCAAGATGGCGGCGGACCCCGCGGATCAGTTCTGCGTGGCCGAGGAGCGCAGCGGCCACTGCGCCGTGGTGGACGGCAACTTTCTCTACGTGTGGGGAGGATACGTGGTAAGGCGGGCGGGGGAGCCGGGAAGGAGCGGCGGGAGCGGGCTCGGGGAGCGGGGAGCGGGGCAGGGGGGGTCCCCCCGCCGCGGCCCTCAGCCCTCGGCGGGCGCCCGGGGCTGTGGCGCGGGCGCTGATTGGCTGCGGCGGCCGCGCGCCGTTCGAATGGCGGCGGGAGGCGCTGAGGGGACAGGACTGAGGGGACGGCGCTGAAGGGACAGGACTGAGGGGACAGGACTGAAGGGACGGCGCTGAAGGGGACAGGACTGAGGGGACAGGACTGAGGGGACGGCGCTGAGGGGACAGGACTGAGGAGGGGACGGCGCTGAAAGGGACAGGACTGAGGGGACAGGACTGAAGGGACGGCGCTGAAGGGGACAGGACTGAGGGGACGGCGCTGAAAGGGCGGCAGTTGAGGGGACAGCACTGAGGGGACGGCGCTGAGGGGACGGCGCTGAGGGGACGGCGCTGAGGGGACAGGACTGAGGGGATGGCGCTGAAGGGGACAGGACTGAGGGGACGGCGCTGAAAGGGCGGCGCTGAGGGGACGGCGCTGAAGGGACAGCACTGAGGGGACGGCGCTGAGGGGACGGCGCTGAAAGGGACGGCACTGAGGGGACGGCGCTGAAGGGACGGCGCTGAGGGGACGGCGCTGAAAGGGACAGCGCTGAGGGGACGGCGCTGAGGGGACGGCGCTGAGGGGACGGCGCTGAGGGGACGGCGGGGCCGCTCCGATCGCCTTGTCCCGCCAGCCTTTCCCTGCGCTATCAGCGCCCTCCCCCCGCCCCGCTCGCAGCCGCCTCCCTCACGGAGCTCGTGTGGGGAAGGGCCGGTGGAGCCGGTTCGCTCCCGGCCCCTTCCAACGCGCCCTTCCTTCGCTCCCCAGCGCGCAGAGCGCGTCTCCCTTCAAGCCTCGGCTCTGTCATTTGTGGCTCAGTTTTTCCAGGGTGTAATTCATGTTCTCGCTGCTGAGTCCCCGTGGTTTTTATTTATTAGTACTTGCGTGGTGCTTACAGCGCGTTTTCCTCCCGTAGAAAGCACTGCTGTCGCCTCAAAAACAAGCTGGTGGCAGGCTGAAACCCACCCACAATTTTTAATTTTTTTTTTTTTTTCATAAAAAACCGCTTCTGGTTCTGTCATAAGTAAGTCCTTGTGTCTTTTAACTCTTATGAATACAACCCAAAAGGGAGCTAAGAATGATATTACATTAAATACATCCATTTAGTATTACCTGTTATTTTTCTGTTTATATTTATCTGTTTATCTTGTCTGTCTCTGCACATTGGCCATAAAATTGAAAATACCTGTGCTTGGTGTAATTCCTGGTCTTGATCAGGTGGAAACTGTTATTTCTATAAAAATATTTCATATTCTATATATATTTTTCATGGTCTAAGGTAACTTTAAAGTGTTCAAAGCTTGTCCTCAAGCAAAGAACTCTAGTGGGAAACTCCTGGATTTAAACTCCATAATACTCTGTACAATTAAATATCCCCTAAATCACTGGTAATCTTTAGTAATTTTTATGTTCTGGCCTTTAAAACTGAGGTTGAACTAATGAGCACAATATTTTCAAAGGTTTTCTAATAAAAAATTCTGGGTTCGTGGCACTTTCAAGACCACATATATGGAGTTTAGCAGATAAACTTTGCAAGTGTTCTTAGTAGTTTTACGTATTTATCTGTTGAAAATATTATTAAAACTGTTGCTCTATAAGCAGCCCTTTACACAGATGAATCATTTTTCACGTGTTGCCTCTTGGCTCCTGCCCAGCAAACTTTATTTTTGGCATCAGTGTGTTTGCTCAGAGCTGGTTCTGGAGCAGGTGCTCGACCTCTGACATCTCCAGATGAAATGGAGATGAAACTTGTGCTCCTGGCAGAAGCTGCCAGGAGTGTCTAACAGCAGAGCAGAGGTTAAATAAATCTACAGGTTAAATAAATCTAAATGTGGCAGAATAAATCTACCAAAAACAAGATGTACCTGCCTGCTTGGCACCTTTCACGGTGAGAAATTCATAGTGAAACATCATGTGAAGGCAAGTCATCAATATCAGTCACTGAATTGTCACTAATTAAATTTCAGTTTTGTGTTTAACTTCTTCACATTCGTTTAATTTTGAGCCAGATTTTATTTGTTTACTGACTCTGGCTGCTTACTCACTGCCAGACTTTAATTCTTTCTAGTGCCAGGGTAGTAATTAATGC
The DNA here is from genome assembly GCF_024509145.1 of Vidua macroura. Classification (NCBI taxonomy): domain Eukaryota; kingdom Metazoa; phylum Chordata; class Aves; order Passeriformes; family Viduidae; genus Vidua; species Vidua macroura. Next base: position 1,917,548 of record NC_071576.1, read on the forward strand.
TGTAGTTGTTACTCACCATGAGTACTGCATTTTTTTGGGCTTCCTCTCCTGTTGTTTTTCCTCATCATTATTTCCCAAATTATCTTTCTTAATGACCTCTATTCAGGAATCTTCATAAATATTTTTTCCCACAGAAGAATTAATTTTCTCCTTCATATGTGACCCCTTGGTCTTTCAAGTTACTGCTGCAAGTAACTTCTTGTGTTTTCAGTCCACTTTTTATATTCTATTTATTTTTCCACTATGCCAATGGAAACAGCTCCTGGTAAAAAGGATCTAAATAAGTTTTAATTCAAGTCTGGTTGATGTTGTTACACATCTTTACTTGGTAAAATGTGAAGTTGGTCCATCTGTGCCTTTATTGAGTGGCCCTGAGGAGGAATGAGTTGTTTGTTTTTAAAATAAATTCATTTTCTGGTCAGAGCAGTAACACTGGGGTGTGACTTCTGATTTCCTTGAGATCATTCGGTGCTGCTGAGTGACATGGCTTGGCACTGTGTGCAAACACAAAAAGCAGAACTGATGGAGCATTTTAATGTTCCCCTTTCAGTCCATTGAAGAAAATGAAGTTTACCTGCCCAGCGATGAGCTCTGGATCTATGACATGGACAGTGGGCTGTGGTGAGTGGCACCATTTCTATTAAATTATTACCTGAAGCTGCTTTTTGTCTCTGATCTGCAGGGAAAAGCCTTCAGGGACGTTGGTCCTGTTAAACAGCAGGTGTTTAATGTCAACACTGAAGGACAGACCTGTGCTGGCAAATTAACTCCAGGAAACACAATCCCTGCTGAAGTCTAATTATTGTGGGCAAGGGAAAGGTGGAAATGGTTGGCTCCAGGCTCTGTTAACACAGCTGCATTTACTTGGCAGTTTATTTTGGCTTAGTTCTTTAACTTTTATGTTAGAGCAGTTAAACCCTGGCTACTTGGGCTCTTGATCTAGTTACAGTTATGGATTTATTATTTTTGCATATTAATTCCATGTACATTGCAACTCAAAAATAACTCAGAACTTCCCCTTTTTCTCTTTCCTTCCACTTTCTTTTTTCCTCCCAAAAATAACTCAGAACTTCCCCTTTTTCTCTTTCCTTCCACTTTCTTTTTTCCAGCCAAAAAATAACTTGAAACTTGCCCTTTTTCCTTCCACTTTGTTTTTTCCTGCCTTTTTTCTCTTTCCCTCCACTTTCTTTTTTCCTCCCCTTTTTGTTTCCTTATCTTCTTCATCTCCTCTTATTTTCTTCTCCTCCTCTTCTCCTCCTCTTCTTCCCCCTTTCCTCCTCTGCCCTTTCTTCCCTTTCCCCCCATTCTCTTGCCCCTTTTCCCCCCATTTCTGTCCCCCTACAGACCATGATTTGCTGTCCCTTCCCTGTGGGACAGGGCTGCCCAAAGCCCCTTCACATTCCCTTTTTTCCCTGCTGTCCCAGTCCAGCAGTTTGTGGTGCCAGGGATCAGGAAAGTGATCTGGGTTAAAGAGAGTTTTCCCGGGTTATATTTCAGCAGGATCTGCTCCTGGCCTGCCTGAGCTCTCAGCACAGTCCCACACGTGGAGCTGAGTGCAGGGCACAGCAGAGCCCCAGTGTTCCATTTCTGACATCCCAGCAATGCCAGATTCTCATTTCAGCAGTTCCTGGAGTTAATAATATTTCCAGATTTCGAGTAATTAATGTGTCAGCTCTACTAAAGCTCTCCTAATGTGAATTTCACCTCCAGAAGAATCAAGATACTTTATTAACACACAATATCCACCTGGAAGTTCTTTTCCACCACAGGAGCCCAACTTCACCTACAGCTCCAAATCCTAGTTATGGCCCAGACTGTATTTTTACCTTTTAAATCTGAAAATTCTGAATAAATCTGTTTGGGATTGTTACATTTTGGCAGATTGGAAGGAGCTTCATGTTTGGTTTTTTTTTTTTTTTTAATTGCAGGACAATGCACCTGATGGAAGGGGAGTTACCCACCTCCATGTCAGGCAGCTGTGGGGCCAGCATCAATGGGAAGCTGTACATTTTTGGGGGATTTGATGATAAAGGATACAGCAATCGGGTATTGTAGTCTTTTTTCTCCCCATAATATTGTATTTTCATAAGTACTAATACTAACCTTGTTGTTTATCTGGTATATTTGTATTTGAACTAAAGAGAAATTTGAGAAAAAGCTTTATTTTTTTAAACCTTCTTTATTTATACCAGTGCTTTCCCAATTGGTTTTTTAAAATATTCTGACAACCTTAATTGAGACTAATCTCTGAATATCAATTTTCTTTCTGCTCTTTGATAGCAATTCACTGCTTTAAATAATCAGGTCATAATTAAGGTTAAAATAGAGCTACCAGCTTTCCTTATAACTGAAAACTGAATTAACAAAATAGATGAAATCTGTTGTTTTATCATTTAATATAAATAAAGTCAGAGTTGACTCCTGACTAGCAAAAGAGTGAATTGGAGCCTTTGGTGGAACTTTGTGCCAGTTCTCCCACTTTAACTTTGTTTTTGTGGTGTATTTGCCATTGTTCACTGCCAGTTCCTCTTTTACTTCCAGGCTTCTGGGGGTGGTGGGTTGTTTTTTTCTGGTGGTGATTTGTGCTTTATACTGAAAACATTGTCATTTTTTCTTTCCTTTCAAGCTGTATTACGTCAATTTGAGAACAAAAACCGGAACCTACAGGTGGAAAAAAATCACAAATTTTAAAGGTCAACCTCCCACACCTCGTGATAAACTTTCTTGCTGGGTGTACAAAAACAGGTAACACATTGAAAAGATTTAATTTGTGTTAATTGCAGAGAGAAACTGTTAAAAAGTGAAGAGAAGTCAAATTGGGATGGAGGAATGTCTTGATTTTTAGCTTGACTTGCTGGGGGATTTTGTAACAACTTTGTACCACAGTTTCCTCACATGCGAGCTGAACTACTGGTAAATAAAATCCCACTTTAGGAGAGGGCTGGGATATTTATGGCAAGTTTGTGGAATGTTTTACACTTTAGAAAGCTGTCATGCATCTATTATATGATTTTAACACATTAAAAAGCTGTATAAAATTACTTTCTCTGCAATATTCATTATTTGAAGCATTACATTTACCTGCAATAAATCCATTTAGTGTTTTCCCAAGGATTTTAACAGCTGGCAGTTGCAAAGGCATTTCAGTGATTATCTTTATCTTGCAAGGACTGAGTCAGCCTGGACATTTGTGTTGGAAAAGTGACTAAGTGTGTTTAGAAAACAGACTTGGCTAAACAGAAATACTCCAGATTTTGTGTTTATTATGGAAAATGTCTGGATAATGAGGCAGAAGTGATCACAAACCGGTGCCCTGTCAATGATTTATTATTAAATGTGTTACAAACAAGTCAGAATGTGATTTATAGTGCACATTATCAGATGGAAATGATTTATCTCTGCCTGGACTCCACATCTAAAGAGGTTTTGCATAAGCTGTGCAATGCCCCTGGGTGCCAGATCTTGGTTTTGTAATTCTAATGTAACTGCAAGAGATAGGAAAATACAGATATTTGAACAACTCCCTGGCTGTTAACACAAGATTATTCAAAACTAATTGCATTTATTCAAAGTATTGTGTCATCTGCATGCTGAGAAAATCACCTATTGTGGGTGATAGAAAGGAACCTTTTGATGTAAAAAAAGATTCTTTGTGAATGGCCCCTTCCTGGGTGGAATATTGGGCTGGGAGATGTGTGAGGATCCTTCAGTAGTGCTTGGCTGAAAAATTTTCTTCTAATCCAAAAAGGGGCTTTTTGTGTCCTGTGGGACAAACTTTGGGAACATTTCTTGCCTAAAATTGGACACAGAACAAAGAAATGCAGCAGGAATTGCACTAGGGAAAGGCAGAGAAGGAGGCATTTCACTGTCCTGGGTGTTATTTCCCTTTTTTGCCTGAAAACAACACTGGAAATAAACTTTTAGGGAGAGGAACAAAGACTTTGAGGTGTCTTGAATAATTTCCTTGCGTGGATTTCAGTCAGGTTTGCTGAGGGTGTGGCTGTGACCTTCGCCTTGTTTGGGTTTGCATCACCAGGTGCAACACAAAATATTCTCAGTGTTTATATTACTGCTAGTGCAGCAGTAACCCAAAATATTCATTATTACAGCTTATTCATTTTATTCTTACCTACAGAAGAATGAACTGGTTTTGTTGTTTCAGGCTAATTTATTTTGGAGGTTATGGCTGCAGGAAGCACAATGAGCTCAGTGATTGTTTCGATGTCCACGATGCATTTTGGGTAAGAGATTTGTCCCCATTCCCACTGATTTGTGCTTTCTGATTGGGGAAAGAAAGATCCTTTTTATCATCCTTGATAAGCATGAAAATCTGATTTTTCTTTTATTTATAGCAGCAGCAGAAATGCAAATTTGGAATCTTTTTAAGGTTTGAAATTCCAGAGTGGTGGTTGTTCCACATATTCCAAGTTCCAGTGCTGGGCTTGGAGTGCAGTGAATTAAATGCTGTCACAGAAGGAAAAAGGCAGGATTTTAATCTGAAGGCATATTTTAAAGCTAAAAATCCCAGGGAAAAAAATATTTTTAATAATATAATTTAATAATTTTTATAATTTATTTCTTTGAAATAACATTAGAGAATTCAGAGCTTCCCAAGTCTAAGTGACAAATACTCTGAGTTAATTTATTGAATTTATTTTCCAGAAGGATGCCTGGATAATCAACTTTCCTACAGTAATTTCTTGTAATTAATACAAAGATGACTGAGCAGAGTACTGACAGGAGGCTCCTGACCTCAAATGTTAAAGATGGACACACAAGCATTGTTTTTTTACAATCTCTTAATTTCTCAGTGTATTACAACAAAATTTAGAAGGTGAAATTTGCTGCAGTGTCTGATGTTGGGGCCCAAAACCAATTTTCAGGTGTCACCAGCCTGAACATCCCTGGGTGCTGCTGACCTTCAAGTGAATCTAAGCTGCTGCAGCATTCTTAAAAATATCACCACATCTTTTCATGAAATTGCCTGTTTTAGTGTATTTTCTGTTTGGACAGATCCCTTCCAGGTTTGTATCCTTCACTAAGCAGAAAGAATTTAAAATAAAAAATATTTTTTTTTTAATTTCTTCTTTTTTTTAGGAAGGACAGATATTCTGGGGATGGCACAATGATGTTCATGTTTTTGATACAACCACACAGACTTGGTCTCAACCAACAATTCGAGTGAGTGGTTTTTAGTCTCACATCTTGACACACTTGGGATTTTGCTGACTTTTGAAGAATTCTTGTGCTCTAGAAACTGGGGAAAACTTCCACTATCCCAGGCTGCTCCAGTCCCTGTCCAGCCTGGCCTTGGGGACTTCCAGGGATCCAGGGGCAGCCACAGCTGCTCTGGCAATTCCAGCCCAGCCAGGAATTCCCAATTCCCAATCTCCCATCCATCCCTGCCCTCTGGCACTGGGAGCCATTCCCTGGCTCCTGTCCCTCCATCCCTTGTCCCCAGTCCCTCTCCAGCTCTCCTGGAGCCCCTTCAGGCCCTGCAAGGGGCTCTGAGCTCTCCCTGGAGCCTTCTCCAGGTGAACATTCCCAGTTTTCCCAGCAGAGGAGCTCCAGCCCTTTGGAAATCTGTACCCATCTATAATTACCATGGATAACCTCTCACAGATAACAGGAGAGCTCTGCCTTATTGAGATGAAAATATTCTCTAAAGTTCACAAAATCCAGGTGAGTTTGTGTAAGAACTCAGCAGAAGTTGTATATTTTAAAGAGTGTCTGGCAGCAGTTTATGATCTTTACAAGATGTTCTAAAATCCCTATAAAACCAAATGCAAAATGTAAAATTACCATTGCAAAGTAAAAGCCAGTTTTGCCACCTTCAGTTCTGATTTACACAGGGAGGACTTTTTAGCACGGGGCTATAACATCAGATTTTAAGATGTGATTTCCAGGGGTTTCAGCAGCAGTTCCTGATGATTTGTAGGTCAGAAAATAAAACTGTCCAGGAGATTTGCTGGTGTTCTAAAGGATTATTTTGGTTCTTTCAGGGTGGAGATCCACCTCAGCCTCGAGCAGCTCACACATGTGCTGTGCTGGGAAATAAAGGGTACATCTTTGGAGGACGAGTGCTGGTAATTCAATATTTTCTTAGCAGTCATATTATTCTCCTGGCCTTTTTTTTTTCTTTTTTTCTTTTTTTCTTTTTTTTTTTTTTTTTTGGTCATTTTGTAGTAGGAAAAAAAAAATCCCAAATGTCTTTGGCCTAACCTGGATGTTCAGGGCTCTGAATCCAGGATGCTGATTGTCATCACCCTCTACAAAAAGAAGAATATTTCTGTCTGTCTGTAATATTAATGATTGTCCCAAAAAAGGTAAAACACAGATGACTGTGTGGTAAATAACAGATTTGAGTTGGCTTTATAATTGAATTTTGCCACTTTTTGCACATAAGTGACTGAAATACAGATGTCTGGAAGAGGTAATAGACAAAAGGATGCAATCTGTGCATAAGTGATTTAGGGTTGTGGCTGTGTAATTTTTACTCTTCCTGACTCTTTTTAACTTAAAAAAGCCATAGGCACCACCCCCCTGATTACAGCAGGGAGATACTCAAACCTCTCGGCAGCACTTGGAATTTCTCCAGTGCTAATTAAAGGAGATTTTCTACTCAGCTCCTCTCTGCTGAAGCACTGATGTAAGAAACAGATCCTGTAAGGCAAGTTAAAAACCCTCCCAATTTCAGTGACTGTGCACTCTTGTGTTTTATTTTAATTGAAGTTTTTAGCTCTTTTCACTACAGCTGATTTAGAACCTTTAATCCTACTCAGCTAGAGGATGAGCCTGGATGTTTTCTATCTCCAAAATTGACAGTGAAGAAGCTTCTGAGAGCCCCCAGTGCTGTGTTCCTGTAGTTCTGGTCTAAAAAAGAGAAGGAATTAGTTTGGGAATGAACATATTCCAGCTCCACCTTGGAAAGCTGCCACAGCCTCAGCCCTGTATTCCCAAATCCTGGCAAACAAAGCAGTGTAAAACTGCACTTTGTTCCCCATTCCCTGATTTTCCTGATGGCTAATCTGCACTCCTTCCACTCCTGTTGCTCAGAGTGACCACACCATGTCCAGCCATTTCCCACTCTCAATTGCCTCCCACACCTGCAGGAAGTTTTTTATTTAAGTGCCTTTCCAGAGCAAACAGAAAAGAAAAGAATTAAAATGGATCCTGTTTGTTCCTGCCATTATGTGACCTTTGATTCAGGATCTCTGGAATTGTTCCTCAAGCCTGAGAGAGCTGCACTCAGCACCTCCCAGAGCTGTAGGATTGGACAAGCTGGGTTTGCAGATAACTGAAGGAAATAAAGAGATTTGAGGAGAGTGAAAAATCAGGATTATCCATGCCCTGAGTGAGCCCTGTGCCCCTGTCCTGTGTGCTCACAACTGAACCCTTGCTGACCACAGCCAAGTCCTGCTCCTCCCTCAGCGAGCTGAGAGGGGAAAAACCCCAAATGTGGGCATGGAAAGGTCCCTTGGATGATTTGGTCCTGCCCTGCCAGTTCCTCCTGAGCACCTCCAAAGCCTCCTTCCCCCAGGGCTCTGTGCTCACCCCGGGGGCTGCTGCACTCTTGAACTGCTCTGTAACTCCAGCTGGGGTTCCATGCAGCCCCTGCCAGTGAAATCCTGATTTAGCTGGAGCTCACCTGTCACTCCTCCACTGCCCTCACAGGATTTGCCCTCAGGCTTCTGTTTAACTCTGTTTGACTACAGCATTCCGATCTCAAAAGGTTTTTCTCTTCAGCTTCCTTAAAAGCTTGCTAAATTTCAGTGAAACCACTCGAGAGCCCATGTCAGAGAAGAGTGAAATTGTGGAAAGCTGTGTTTAATTCTGTAGGAGAGCAGCAAGTGTAATTTTCACCTTGGTGATTATTATTGATCCATTTTCTGTCCTAGAAATAAATGGAAGGAAACATAAAAAGGTGAGGGAACATTCAATGGGGCATGAGGAATTAATGTAAGTCATGAAAAGAAAAAGCTAAAGACAGCAGAAAACCACTAAATTTCCTGACACCAGGAATAATTCCTCCCCAAAGGATGAAGTTTTGCTTTTCTCCAGAAATTACGGAGCAAACACGGGGTTGCTCTGCTCCTCCTTCTCCTTCTAGTTCACCATAATACAAATCTTCCCAGGGAAAAGGCTCTGCAAGGAACCAGAAAGGGCCAGGAAGTGTCATGAGGCTTCTCCTATTCATCTTTCTGGGAGGAAAGGGCACCTTTTTCCAAACTTGGAGCTAGAACTGGTAAAAGAAGATGATGATGATGATGATGATGAGAATCAGTTGTACCAGGAATCATTTGAAAACAGGCTCAGAAGTGTTATGTGGACTCAGTTCCTTCAGGTAAGCCCCTGGAAAAACAGAAATGGGAGAAAGTGGGAAGGAAGGAGAGTTAGTCCAGAAGTTGATGCGAGTCTTGTGTTTGATTTAAGTGGAAAAATTTCATGTTGAGAATGAAGTAAATAAACCAAAGTCTTTGCAGCAGCAGCTCTTCACACATCTGGTGCCTTAATGTAAGCATGTTTATATTTCCTGTCAGCAAAGCTCAGAAGATCCGTGGAGCTGCAGTCCTTCTCTTGGCAAAGCTCGGAGCTGGAATAGCTTTTGATTGTAAATCCAGGAGGGAGAGCTGCAGAATTCCCTGTCCCAGCAGGGAGCTGGGAATAATGTCACCCTTAAAGCCTTTCATGGTGCTAATCCTGAGACCAGGCAGCTCCTGCTTAACTTGCACTGGGCTGCCAAGAAATCAACTTGCCAGAGATAAGCAGAGTGTCTCAGGAGCCCTTGGAGCTCCAAGGGAAATTCCAACCCTCTTCGGAGGCTTGGTGCTCTTAAGCCAATTAAAAATCACTTTAGGATTGGCAGCAGAATGATGAAATAGAGGAGGAAAGAGAAATCCATGAGAGACTGCAGGAGAGCTGTGTGGCAAGTGATGATCCTGTAAACCTGTGTGGTTCCAGCTTCCCAAAGAAGGGTTGGGTAGAAAGGTGCTTTTATTTGTTAAAGGCCTCAGTCTTGGACAGTTGGTGGTGTTTTGAATTCAGAATGAGGTTGCTGTAATTCTGCATCTGCCCAGCTGTTGAGCCATGAGAATGCAAAGATGATAACACATTGATTTCCCAGGGAGCAGGAAAGAGAATTTCTCCATCTTCTGCCTAATGCCCAGGAAAGGAAAGTCAGCGAGGAGGTCTTGAACAGGATCCTCTTGAAACCTTAATTTTCACCATAACAGCAACTTTCTTTGATAGATCTCCTTTATATCAAATTGTATTACTCCAACATGATTGAATATTTCAGTTGTAGAGGCCAGGATGTTGGGTTTGCCCCAAGTGTACAGAAGATGCCAACCGCATTTTGCTTTCTGCTTGGATGATTTGATCCCCTCGTGCCCTTCAGAGGCACCAGAAGGAGCAGGAACCTGGGTAGGGGTGTCATGGAAGACAGATGTGTTCCCCTGGCTGTCAGCTGGACCACACTTGGTTGTTTTAGTCACCCTCTTCAGGGATAAAATGGCTCAGGCAATGCCCCAAACCCTCACAATCTTGTTTTTATCCTGTTGCCCTCCCTCCCCAAAATGCTGCTTCCCATTCCCTTCCCAGCCCAGCAGGGCAGCAGTGCTTGGCAGAGGAGGTTGTAGCATTCCTGAAAGCCTTGCTGTTCCCTGAAATCCCTGAGAGACTTCCCAGAGCTCTGCTGGGCAGCTCTGGAGGTCCCTCAGCCTCACTCCTAGGCTACAAGCACTCCTGTCAGCCTAGTTCTGCCTCAGAGGATCTGCAAGCTGGAGAAAGGCTTTTTCTAATAGAGCTATGGACTGCCCAGGGAGAAAAGGAGTTGGAAGGTAAGGCAAGAAACATTTCCCTACTTCCCAGATGGTTTTTGTAGTTCCCAGGGGAATCCCAGCTCCCAGGCAGGCAAAGAAATCCTTTTGTCACCACCCCAAGGCAGTCAGAGACTTCCTCCATCTCCAACCCCAGGCAGATAAGCAAGAGGAAAGATTTCCCATTTTATTTTATGGCAAATGCTACAGGGTCCTAAAACCTTGCTGGTGGTCACTTTGTGAAAGGAAAAGAGGGAAAAGCAAAAATGATGGACATTTCTGGGGATATCCAGAATACAGCACTACCAGGATACTCCAAGGAGTAGTGACCAGACAGGAGGATACAAACTTCTGATCACAATGTCAAGGAAAATAACACCAGGCAACAATAGGAGAGTAAAACACCTTCTGCATTGCCCTGCCAGGAGTTCTGTGGATGGAAATTAAAAACATTTGCAGGAACTGGATAAATCCCACAAAGTTCTTCACTTTTAGAAGCTAAAATTGGCCCCATAGTTGCATGACTGGAAATATTTCTCCAGGCACTTTCCTGAGAGTTGCATGGTTTTTATAAGGAGAAAAGCTTTTCATCTGCCACATAATTCAGATTTATATTAAGGCAAGTGGGTAAAAATTTCTTCAAACTCTTGGTACTTGGAATATTCTGTCCCAGGAAGGCCTCACTGAAATATTTTGTTTATTGTTTGCTTAAAATAACCCGAGTGGGATTTTATTTCTTTGTTTTAGCAAACCAGAATGAATGATTTGCACTGCCTGAATTTAGACACTTGGACTTGGTCTGGAAGGTAGGTTTGCTTTTGTAACACTTAAAACTGAATATAGAAGATGGAAACATATTGTTAAATAGTTCCAGAGCTATTCCTGCAGCTTTTCCAAGAGGAGAATGAGGGTTTGGGGACTTCTAACAGCTGCTGGATTGTGATTTTAATGGAATTGGATTTGATAGTGGTTGCTGAGCTTTTCCTGCTCTGCACCAGAGCACTGATGGTGCTGTTTAAAGCACAGCATGGAGTGATTTAACACCCTCATTTTCAGCCTGGCTACATTTATCCAGATGGAATTCCAGGTTTTAGGGCTTTTTGAATGCTGGCTTTACTGTCTATAGTTACAGCATAAATTGGGAAAAGGTCTCTTCTATAAAAGGCCATGAAATCCTTAAAAAATGAAGATTTTTCCAAAATTCAAGTTATTTCTATATTGTGATCCAAGAAAAGCTCATAAGATTTAGCCATGATTCAGTATAGTGTGTATATATAAATATTGATATATTTATATATTGGTTCGCTATAAATATAGGAATCTTCTGTTCAGCTGTTGCAGCACCTCTGCAGAGTCTTTGAGAGACTGAAAAAAGAGATTTAAGACAAAAAATATATATATATATTGGGGAAAAAAAAGAGTTTTCACAGGAGATAACGTGTTTGTATTTATTCACTATTATTTATTCCTCTTATCACAAAGGGAGCTAATATATATTATTAGTAAATAATGATTTTATTTACTAACCAGTCAGGTTTTTTTTTCTTACTCAACTCTACCCAGCTTTCTTAAGGAATTGCATGATATGAACCTGCTAACCCAGGATTAGCATCCAGCAGGAGATTGCAAAATTCATTTCAGCTGCCACTGCCCAGGAGCTGCTTTCCCTGCCTTGAGCTCTACTAAACTGTCATTCAGAATTTGGTTATTTCTGGTACTGGGATCATTTCTTGTGCATGAAAATTGAAATTTTATCAATTATCAGTATCTGTTTGATACTTTTTTTAAACCATCAAAGCCCAGGTTGGCCAATTTTAGTACTTGGCCTCTTTTCTTCACTTGGATTCAAGCAATTATTGCAACTTGGCCTTGACTTGAGTTCCAAATTTAGCAGGGCACTTCTGCAGTCCCTGTTTAATTATCTCTGCTAAATTGTTTTTTGGGATATCAAGATCTTTACTGTTCACGTTCTCAAGCAAACCCAACTAAAATAAAATCAATTCCAATACAGCTCAGCTGAAATGGATTTCAAATGAGATTTTATCAATAGTAAACCTCCATCTGTTTTGTACTTAGGAAAGCCCCTCTTTACTAATAATTACATTTCAAAGTCTGGGTGAGCAGCAGCTTGAAGAGGCTTTTGGATGAGAGGTAAAGCCACAATCCTTGTGTCATTTAAAATCATTTTCCTTGGAGTGGAGAGCCTGTAGCCCCTCAGGATTCATCAATTTGATCTCAATTAACTGTTTCCCTACATGTACACGGAATTTATTTGGGTATTTAATCTCTTTTTTCACTGAGAAAACACCCAGGTGGTTCTAGAACAAACTGAAATTTTCTGCCAAATTAATTTAAGTGAAAGAATTAAACAGTTTCAGCATTGTTTGAACATTTGGGGGTTTTGTTTCTTTGTTTCCCCAGGATTAATATCAGTGGAGAGAAGCCCAGAGATCGCTCCTGGCACACGCTGACCCCCATAGGGGATGACAGACTTTTCCTTTTTGGTGGACTAAGCTCTGATAATGTTCCTCTGAGTAAGTAATTCAGAGTAACAGAAATAATTCTAATTCTATTGTGCTTTTCAGATCACACAAAACAGGGTGTGGGATAGCTGATAGGAGTTGCTTTTGTAGAAAAGGCATCTTGTTTCTATGAAAAAAAATGAAATTGGCAAAAATAATTTTAAGAGAAATAGTAATTTCACAGATAAATGCACAGGGAGGAGATGATTTTCTAAATTTACCCAGAAGAAAGGGATTGGGTGTGTTTTAATTCCAGATTTCAATGCAGGGAGGGTTCTGGGGGAACATTAAATCACAAAGAATGAAGAGATGCAGCTTCATGCAGCTTTACTGCTACCTAAATAAACAGAGCTGCCTGTGTGAATAAAAAGCTACTTTTTTGTCCCAAAAAGCCCATTAATGAGTGTTCTCACATTGCAGGTGATGGTTGGATCCACAGCATTGCAACAAATGGATGGAAGCAGCTCACCCATCTGCCCAAGAGCAGGCCCAGGTACAGAAACAGAAATCATGTGTGCTGAAACTGAATCCTTTTGCAAAATGAACCCATTTTTAAATTCTTGAACCGTATTTTTAAAGAATATTTTAGAATATTAGTGCAGTGTAGCTTTTTTTTCCTTCATACCTCATTTTTAATTAGTGTATTTGATGCTTATTTGCATGAAAAGATGTTTTTTTTCTCGTGAAGGATCTGGGTGTTCAAGGGACCAGCCAAATTATTGTTCTGCAAACAAACCATAAAAATTGGAGGAATAAATAACCAAGGAGAAAAACAAAAGCTCATTAAAATTTATACATGGTTAGAAACAGGGGAGGAGAGAACCATGAAAAAGTTGATTCCTCTTTCAGGGTTCAAAAGCAAAATTGAGTAACCCAGTGTTTGAAGCATTATCTGTGTTTCTGAGTTAAAAATTATTGAACTGGTTTGCTGTAGATAGTAAATATTCAGATTTTCATTGACTTAGTTCCCTGCATTCACCCAGGAGCTCCCAGCACAATTTATAATACATATCACAGTATGTTTATTTATTATTTTATTTAATTTTTATTATTTTATTATTACAATATTTATATCCTATGACAACTTTTTATCATTTTTTCTGATACAAAAATGTCCAGTTCTTCTCTGCTCCCTGCCTTGTTACTGAAATATCTTCACCTTAATTAATTTTCTTCCTGTTTTATCCTATTCTGGGCTGTCTTTTAAACACAACAGCCACTGCTAAACCAACTTTTCTGCCTTCTTACCTTTCAAATTCTTTCAAACCCAAATAAACTCAGACCTCAGCCTCACCAAATACTTTCAATTTATGATCAGTGATGTTTTTTATGATATTTCAGGACTGAGGAGTCTTTAAACACAGCACAGCAGGAGCAGCCAGGGCTCTGGGCTCAGTTCTTGAGTCTCCTGAACCTTCCCTGTGCTGTGACTTTTCCTGGGATGTGCTGGGGAGCAGCAGCTCAGCTGGAATAACTCTGTGCCTGGGAGGATCAGGGATCCCTGAGCCCCCCAGGTGCTTCCCAGAGGTTTTTGGGATTTGGGTTGTAGGGCTGAGGAGCTTTCCTGGACCTAAATCTTTCTAGAACTAAAGGACCTCCCCTCCTTCCAGCAAAGCCCAAAACCTGATGGATTTTTTCAGGAAGTCACAGAATGTTAGGGTTGGAAGGGACCTCTGGAGATCCTCCAGTCCCACCCCCTGCCAAGGCAGGGCCACCTGGAGCAGGTGACACTGGGATGTGTCCCAGGGGGTTTGGGGTGGATAAAAGGAACCACACCAAAAGCCTGTCCATACACTGAACTGCTTAAGTGTCAAGTATTTGTACCATAATTTTATTTTCTGCAGGATCTCTGCAGCTGGAAAAGCTTTAAATCAGTTCAGTTGCTCTTAAAGTGCAGAGCAGTAATACATCTATGTGTACTTCTTTTATATATTTCTCTTACTCTGTAATGACATTTATTAGAGTCTTTTCCTGATGCTTCTGCAACTCTGATTCCCTCCCTAAATTCTGTAGAGAATAATTTCCTTCAACCTCCAATTTTAAGAATTTCTAAAATATTGCCTTCTCAGGTGATCCTGGATTGGTAGAAAATACTGTTCCTCTCTCTAGCCATCAATTTTAGTTTTGCATGCTGGGTTGAAATAAAGAACAGATTTTAACTCCTGGATTCCCAATGTTTTCACTCCCACAACTGGTAGAAAATACTGTTCCTCTCTCTGTCCATCAGTTTTATTCAGGCAATAAGTAGAGAAGAAACTGTTTAACCCCTGGATTCCCAATGTTCTCATTGCCAGGTAATGCTGTTGCTGTGGCTGGAAGAGCCCTGTGTGATTCAATAACGTGCTTTGTTAGAATGTTTAGGTGATAAGTTAGAGCAGCCCATGGGAGGACAGGAGCTCTCAGGCAGTAGGAAAAGCCTCAGGTTGCGAGCTAGGATGTCAGCAGAGCCCAGGCAGGAAAGGCTTCCCCGTGTTCTCCGTGACCAAGCCCAGAGTTTCCCTAATGCAGAGCAGGCAGAGACAGATCTGTGCACAGGTATGAGGAAGGGAAAAGGTGAGGTACCTAAGGACTGGTGTGAAGGGAGACAGAAAGTGGGGAAAGTTGATTTTTGCATGAAACTTCAGTGGTGTGTTTGATTTTGGTTCAGCGGCTCTTAAGTCCATCAGCAGTGGTGACAGAGCAGAAAAATCTAATCATGAAAAATAAATCCCCACCAGGGGTGGCTGCTGAAGGGGCAGGATCTTTCCCAAAGATTATAAAGTCAGGCTTTGATTTTGTGGGGTCTTTATGACAAAACTTCCTTGGTGTGATGGAAGTTACTGACTCACAGCCAGTGATCCCAGGAATCTCTGGGGAAGGGTAAGACTGGAACAGGAGAACTGGAGCTCCAAGTGCTCAGGGATCTGTGTCAGCACTGAGAACCACCCCAGGCTGAAAGCCACAAGAAAATTGTACTTCTGAACCAAAGAAAGTGGAAAATTGCAACAGGAAAAGCTTGGCAAAAGCTTGGTTTGTAGAGTTGCCAAAAAATTTTCCACTGTGGTGATAAATAAGACAAAGTTTATATGCCCAGAATACAGAAAAGTCAAATAATAACAAAATATATCGGTCTGTATGAAAATAACTCTCATGAGCTGAGGAGTCACATTGCTCTCTTATTTTATATTATTAAACAAACAAGTAATAAATTTGAAGGTGTTATTTTTTACCTCTGAAATAATGGCTTTGTCTTGCTGCTAACACACACGTCCTTGTTCCTTGGGCACTCATGGTGTTTGTGGTTTGATTTGCAGGTTGTGGCACACAGCCTGCCTTGGGCAGGAGGGAGAAGTGATGGTGTTTGGGGGCAGCAAAGATGATTTGCTTTTTATGGACACGGTCAGTAAACTGAACAATAAATCCCATCACTGGGATGATTACAATTAATATCTAATTGTGGAATGGTTTCAGTTGGGAGGGACCTTAAAGTCCATTGAATCCACCCCTGCCTGGGCAGGAACACCTCCCACTATCCCAGGTTGCTCCAGGCATCATCCAGCCTGGCCATGGACACTTCCACAGATGGGGAGTGCAAAACCTCTGAGCAAATAAATAAATAAAATTATTCTATATTAATAAATATATTAATTGAAGAAAATTAATTGAACTTGGAAGAAATAGCTGCAACATCACCTGGTCTATGTAGGAAAACTTCAGTATATAAATATATTAATTGATTGATTTTAATTTTTCAATTAAAATTCCATTTTTAAAAAAACAGAACTAGATTGAGTTTGACTCAATTTGCTCAGATTGGTAACTGAAACCATTACAAATTACACATCACTGAGGAAATTATTACAATTTACAAACCACAGATTATAATTTAATTATAATTTACACACCACTGATTCCACTGAGGAATCCCCACCTGAGGCTTTCTTGACTGAGAGAATAAAAAGGAATTTGTAATTCAGGTTCCTTATAAATAGTTGGTCAAGGAGAATATTTCTAAGTCATGCACGTGGTAATAAATGTGGCATTATTGTAGAGGATTGCTGAGGTAGAGAGAAGTTGTTTGCCATTCTAATGGTTCTTTTCTTCTCCTGCTCAGGGTCACTGCAGTGACTTGCTGATATTTCAGACTCAGCCTTACTCCCTGCTCAGGTGAGTTGGTTACAGAATCCCAGAATGGTTTAGGCTGGGAGAGGCCTTAAATCCCATCATGTTCCCTGGGCAGGGTCACCTCCCACCACCCCACGTGGTGTTTTAGCCACTGCTCCTGCAGAAATGGGGTGAAATACCCAATTTCCTCCTCAGGAAATACCCAAACCCTTCCGTGTGTGATGCTGCACAGCAATTTAATCACTGCTGCTGTGTAATTCCCTGCACCTGTAATTAAAGCACATCACCAGCTTTTACTAGGTGTCATCTGTTAGAATAGAAACCATTTACTTCAATTTTTTTTCTTTTTTTTTTTGTATTTCCCTTCCTCAGGCTGTGTCTTGACTGCATTGGGAAGAACGCAGCTCTCTTGGAGAAGCAAATTCCCTGCTTGCCATCCAAACTTCTGCAGGAAGTGCTGAAAAAAATCACTTTTTGGGCTGCCATGACCCACAGGCAGGAGAGGAAAGCTGAGACTGAGAGACAAAGCCAGCTGCACTCCACATGAGGCAGGGCAGGGAGCTGCTGGGACACCTCAGAGGGGTTTGTCCATGAGCTCTGTGCTGTTCCCCTGCAGCTCTGTGTTCAGCTGGGTTTCTGAGGGAAGTTTGACAACAAATCCTTTTCATGGGAATCTCGTTTCCTGCGTTACGGAAAACTGATACAACTTCATTTCTAGATAATTGTTCACCTTTGCTCTCATGGTTTTGACCACACAGCCCTCACAACCTTTTGTTCTTTTGGAAGGGGATGTTGATCCATTTCAGCTGGGTAAAACATGGTTTAAGTCTAAAAATCCTCCTTGGCCTTACACCCATCAGCCTTCCCAAAAAGATAAATTCACCTCGGTGTCTTGGGGACATTCACACTTTGTCAGTTTTAACAAATTTACCACCACCAAATGTTGGTTTCACCAGGCTCTGACCAAAATCCGACCCTGGAGCCCCACACCTCACACTCCAAGTAGGAAAATCCAGCAGGGAATTGTGGAACTTGGAAGAAAAAGCTGCAACATCACCTGGTCTCTGTAGGAAAACTTCAGTTCATCACCTGGTTTTACTGTTTCTGCCATCAGGAAGTCCTTTTGGAAATAAGTTGTATATTGTATTTTGGATGTGCAAAGTTTATATTTCATTCTTGTTAAAAAAACAACAACAACAACAACAAAGTTGCTTATTTATTGTTTTAAAAAAAGAGCAAATGTAGTACTGGTTATTTTTCTGTTTCAAATATTTACTTAACGGGAGCACAGTCATTAAAATTTTATAGAGAGTTGAAGCAAGAAGCACTTGGACACATTTTTGATGGTTTTAAAGTCTGTAAAAATTAATTATTTGGGGAAAAGAGGTTTGGGGGGAGCAAATTTGGTTCAAAAAGGAAGTTTAGTGACTGGTTATTTTAACAGCCTAATTTTTATGTGCTGAACTCCCTCCCCTCCCTTTTTGGGAGGGGGAGTTCAGATGCCCCCTGAACCCCAGGGTTTGATTTTGGGGGGCTCAGGTGCCCCCCAAGGTCTGATTTTGGGCGTTTGGGATTGACCTGGTGGATTCAGATGCCTCCAAGGTTAATTTGCAGGGGCTCAGTGTTCATTTTGTTGGCTTCAAGTGCCCCCAAGGTTAATTTTGGGAGGGCTGAGGTGCCCCCCATAGTTAATTTGGGGGTTTCAGATCCCCCCAGTGGGAATTTTATTGGGTTCAGGTGCCCCCATTGTGAATTTACAAGGTTCAAGTGCCCCTGAGGTTTATTTTGGGGTGGTTCTGATGCCCCCAGGTAAATTTGTCTGGTTGTTTAGGTGCCCTCATGGTTAATTTGGGGTAGTTCAGGAGCCCCCTGTGTAAATTTGGGTTGGTTCGGGTGCTGTGATGTTAATTTTGGGGTTATTCAGGTGCCCCCAGTGTTAATTTGGGGTAGTTCAGGAGCCCCCAGGCTTAATCTTTGGTTGTTCAGGTGCCCTCAGGGTGATTTTTGGGGTGTTTCAGGTGCCACCAGGGTGAATTTAGGGCGGCCCGGGTGCCCCAGTGTTAATTTTGAAGTCGTCCAGGTGCCCCCAAGGTGATTTTTGGGGTGCCTGGGTGCCCCAGTGTTAATTTTGGGGTGCCCGGGTGCCCCCAGGGTGAGTTCTGGTGTTGTCCAGATGCTCCCAGTGTTAATTTTGGGGCAGTTCGGGTGCCCTCAGGGTGATTTTGGAGGTGAATTTCGGCCTTCCCGGGTGCTCCAGTGTTAATTTTGGGGCGGTTCAGAAGCTCCAAGGGTTCATTCTGGGGTGCCCGGGTACCCCGGCGGTGAATTCTGGAGCAGTTCAGACGCTCCCAGTGTTAATTTTGGGGTGCCCGGGTGCCCTCGGGGTGAATTCCGGAGCAGTTCAGACGCTCCCAGTGTTAATTTTGGGGTGCCTGGGTGCCCTCGGGGTGAACTCGGGGGTGCCGGTGCCCTCAGAATGAATTCTGGGGCAGTTCAGACTCTCCCAGTGTTAATTCTGGGACAGTTCAGACGCTCCCAGCGTTAACTTTGGGGTGCCCGGGTGCCCTGGGGTGAATTTTGGTGCGGTTCAGACGCTCCCAGCGTTAACTCTGGGGTGCCCGGGTGCCCTCGGGGTGGATTTTGGGGCAGTTCGGACGCTCCCCGCGTTAACTCCGGAGTAGCCCCGGCCTGATTCGGCGGTGCCGGTGCCCTCGGGGTGAATTTTGGGGCAGTTCGGACGCTCCCCGCGTTAACTCCGGGGTGCCCCCGGGCTGATTTCGGCGGTGCCGGTGCCCTCGGGGTGAATTTTGGGGCAGTTCGGACGCTCCCCGTGTTCATTCTGGGGCAGTTCGGACGCTCCCGCGTTAACTCCGGGGTGCCCCCGGGCTGGTTCGGCGGTGCCGGTGCCCTCGGGGTGAATTTTGGGGCAGTTCGGACGCTCCCGCGTTAACTCCGCGGTGCCCCCGGGCTGATTTCGGCGGTGCCGGTGCCCTCGGGGTGAATTTTGGGGCAGTTCGGACGCTCCCCGCGTTAACTCCGCGGCGCCCCCGGGCTGGTTCGGCGGTGCCGGGGCCCGGAGCCTGCGCGCTGCCGCCGGAAGGTGCCGCCCGCCCGGCGGATGTTGCGGCGCGGCCGCGGCTGAGGGAAGGAGGGAGGGAGGGACGGCGGAGCGGCAGCGCCGGGGCCGCGGTAGGAGCGGGACGGGGCCCGGGGGGCTCCGGGGGCTCGGAGGGACGCGGGGCGGGCTCGGGCTCGGGCCGGTAACGGCGGCGGGCAGCGCTCGGGCGGCCGCGATGTCGCGACAGTTGAGCGTGTCGTGAGGGGCCCGCCCTGCGCTCGGGCATGTCGCGACAGGAGGGAGGTGTCGTGAGGAGCCCCCGGCTGCGGTGTGTGAGGGCGGTGGGCAGAGCCGCAGGGCTGCGGGGAGCTGAGGGGGAAATGGCTGAAGGGACACGGCCCAGCGTCTCTGAGGGGTAAAATGAATAATAGAACGCTGTACATATCTATTATGGATAAAAATTATATCGGTGTCATTTCTCCGAGGCGGTGAAGACACCGCTAGCTCGAAGCAGCAGGTTTCACGGGGCTGTGGGCAAGGCTTGCTAATCTAAATTAGGAATCGTAATTAAAGCTCACAGATAACCCCCTGAAGGTGGTGCAGCGTCTCCGTGGCGGGAGTGATTAAAATTAAACAGCAAAAACCCCTCAGGAGCGGTGTATGGGAATAGCAGAATATCCAGCCCTGGAGTGCAGGGTGTGATTGTCCCACTGAGGTCCTTTCCCCTGGCTTTGGGTGCACAAATTTGGGCTTTTTTGGCTTCCCCGAGCTTTGGATCTGTGCTTTCCCAGCACAGGCTGGGGTTTGGCGTTCTGCATGGGTTTGGAGCAGGGACATTGGTTCTGTGGGATTTTTTGTGGGATGGGTGACATTGTCCTGCACTGAGCTGCTGTGGAAGGTTTGGGTGGGGGACACTGAAAAGCTCCAGGATTTGCCGCCGTTGTTGTCAAAGCTGTCAAATTTATTCCCCCTTGGATTGTTTTGGGTTTTTTTTTGACATTGTAGAATGGTGTGGGTTGGAAGGGACCATCTTATCCATGGGCAGGAACACCTTCCACTATCCCAGGCTGCTCCATCCTGGCCTTGGATACTTCCAGGGATCCAGGGGCAGCCACAGCTTGTCTGGGCAAATCAAGCAAAGTATTTACAGATAAGATTTTAAATATTTTTAAGAACGGACACTTTGAGTCACATTGGCAACTGTAACCATTACAAACCGTGCACCACTGAGGAGTTCCCACCTGGAGTGGTTTTTACTCCAGCCGTGTGTGGTTTATCCTGGATTTTCCAAGCCCCACACTGTGTCAGGGGAGGGTCGGGATCTCAGGGAAAGGTTCCACTATTCCAGAGGGTGCTGAGCACTGCCCAGGCTCCCCAGGGAATGGATGGTGACATCCCCGAGGCTGCCAGAGCTCCAGGAGCGTTTGGACAGCGCTGCCAGCGATGCCCGGGGTGGGATGGCAGGGCCAGGAGCTGCCCTGGCTGATCCAGCTGAGGGAATTCCGTGCCGCTGTGCCCGCAGCACGTCCCGAGATGGCCGATGAGAACGAGGAGCTGCCGGCCGACGAGGAGCTGCCGGCGCCGGCCGAGGAGGGCTTTGAGCAGCTGGAGAACGACAGCCCCGCGGAGCGCAGCGGGCACGTGGCCGTCACCGACGGGCGCTGCATGTACGTCTGGGGAGGATACAAGGTACAGCTCCCCTGCACCAGCCTGGGAATTGTGTCCCGTCCACCCGGGCGTGACTCTGGGGAATTATTCCTCCCCCGGAACGCGGCAGCTCCGGCGAGCAATTTGTAACGGGGTGTTTTGCAACGCTGGGATAAATCACGGGTGTCAAAGCTTGGCAGGTAACACGGATTTTCGGGGTGTCGTTCGCCTTTGGCACGAGGTGAAGGGAGTATTGTCTGATTGGAATTGTGCACCCTGGGAGTGGCGATTTTATTTGCACAACTGTGGTTTTGGACGGTAATTTGTAATTCGTGATTACATTTTGTAATTGTAATTTTGGGTGGCAGTAATTTTCGGGGTGGTAAGGATCCCAAGTTTGCTGTTGACACACGGAGGGGTGCGTGTGCTGCAGCACCACAAAACTGGTGAATTGTCAGTGAACTCAGTAATGGGGGAATGAAAAAGGAGCTTTTGGCTCATTTCTGCTCCCAGGCTCAGGCTATAAAACAGAGATTTAACTTCCATTTGCCCCTGTCTGGCTCTGCTGGGAGCTGATTGTTCCCAGCAGGTGCTAAACTAGGCTGATTGCTGCTCCCCATGCAGGTGGGAGGCACAGGAGTGTGGGAAGTACAGGCACTGCTCCTGCTTTGATCTGTGCTGCGATTAGGTCCCAGAGGGGGTGCAGACATTCCCAGGAGTCTGTAACTCCACGTGTCAAACGTCCTTCTAACCCTGCTTTTCCTTCTCTGGCCTGTCCTGCAGAACGCCCAGGTGCGGGGGTTTTATGACTTCTACCTGCCTAGGGACGAAATATGGATCTACAACATGGAAACTGGAAGATGGTACAGTAAACCATTAATCTGGGGAGAAAATCTGATAAATCCTTGAACTGGTGTGGAAAGGGACTGAGCACTGAGAGAATTCTCTGATCTCTTTGTTCCCACCTATCAAACTGTTGCAAAAGTGTGTCAAATATTTCAGGTTTGGTGGGTTTTTTTTCTGTGAAAGCATCCAGTATGTTTTTCCAGGATGAAGTAGGAGACGCAGCTGGGACAGGCAGCCTGGATAGGGGCGTGTGACCACCAGTGTGAGGTGTTTTGGGATTCCTGGGATAGGATAGAGCAGCTGGAAATTGTGTTTGTACCACTTTTGATGCCAGTGGTGGTCAGGGAATCCCTGTTGGGTTCTTGACCTTTTCAGGAGCTGTTCTTAAAGGTTGATGCAACCAAAGAAGCTGCTCAGTGCTTTGCAGGAAGTGGGATTTCAGTCATGCTCCCAGCCCTCCCTGGGGTCAGGGACAGCCTGGGGCACGGGCTGGAATTTCCTCTTTGTGGTTATGATGTTTACAAACAGGAAAAATCCAGGAGCAAAGTGGAAACCTGCAGTTTACACAGGTGAATCCTCTTTGCCTGAGGATTCTGAGCATTCCAAACTCCTGAGCTGGGCAGATGGGATT